>NC_132970.1:18712500-19057500 GCF_047496725.1 Anoplolepis gracilipes | reverse complement strand
TGGCCGTTTTGATCACGTGAATATTCGACATTAACTCTGATCATGTCACTAGCATTGTTGTCACCCTTATTCGTAGCCGGTTTTGCAAATATATCGATCACTTGAATGGAATTGTCATTTTCCGACTTTTGCAGGGTTTTCTCCATAAAGCACAGATTTAGCCATAGCGATATTTCTTCGGCCATTTCTGAAATTGAAATTGTGGAACTGGAGAATTTCTCCGTGAATAGATCATTTCTGGTGAGTTCTTCTCGCCGTGTCACAAAATGAGAAAACGATTCTTTACGATAACTTATTGTTTATGACAAGATTTACATATGACGTTTCCTTTTTTTCTAGCCAACTCGCTCCTGTTCCCATTTTTTATTCCACTTTATCACCGTTTTTCTTTCCGTGTTCGTCCGATAAATTCAAGGATTCCGTTGCGTTTTAGATTGCTTTCAATTAATGTTTACACTTACGTTTACTCACACATTTTAATTGAATTTTATTAATATAATTCGTCTTATTTTATATTAATATCAGAGTCTTCTCTGCGTTGATGACGTCTGAATTTATATAACATTAGCAATAACAATTACAGTTACAAATACACACACAGAGGACACTAATTAATATAATAAAAGTTGTATAATTGATTGATTGATTATATTTTTTATGTTATTGCAAATTGTAAAGTTACATTATATTTTTATGAATTAATTATTAATATATGTTAATAATACATGCATTAAATAATAATGTATTTTTTCCACTTTTTTTAAATTTTTAATAAATTAAGTTATCTATTGTAAGAAAATATATAATTATCTGATTAATAAACTTCTTGCTTGTATAATCTGTAATTACACTTGGTCCTATTCCGTGTAATAAGAATTAAATTCTTTTACCAAAAAGGACGGCTAAACAAATGAAACATACAGCATAGCGCAATCTTTCTCCTGATCGTTGACCTGTTTTTCAAACTTGATAGTTTGTTTTACATAAGAACATATATTTTAAAGCCTATTAAGATATATTTTTTATGCCAATCCCACTTCTCTATGAAACTGAACGTAACAATATTTTTTCGAAACACAATAATTATGCAAAAGTTGATCAAAATTGCATAAATTTTTTGTTATTATTTTACAAACAAATAAACTACGATTATGTCTTCTCAAATAATCATTAATAGAAAAGAAATAAAATAATCGCTACACTTACTTATGAGTTGTTTATCTTAATTTATGTACTTTACTTAATGTTCACACTACTGCTACACTCACTGCTTCACGAAGACCAAGCGTGAAATATACCTAGAAATGAGATATCTAGAATAGAAATGAGAAGTTTCATACTGATAACAATACTGCTATCTGTTATACTCATTAAAAAAAATTACAATCTTATCATTCTTATTTTTTTGCCTGCTTCTTTGATAATTATTACTCTTGTGTTTTTAGGATTACAGAGACGAATGCGTAATACCACAAGACGCTAAATAAATGCATTAATATTATTATATTTATCTTTTTTTATAGACCTATATGTATATATAAAAAACCAATAAATATATGTCAGAATTGCTATAAATTGCTATAATTTATAATTGCAAGATTAATTTTATGATAAGTACTATTTCAACAAATCCTCACAAACTGATTTGCTTTGATGTATTTGGTGATTAGTTGACTATTAATTTCAATATCTTTTTGTTTTTGCATATTTTTTACCTTTGTAAGATAATAATAATAAAAATTAAAATTTTATGACAAAATTAAAAGTATAACAATAAGTTATAATAAAATTTTATAATATGAATGAATTTTATGAAATGATTACGAATAATAATTTTATAGTAGCTCTTTTTGTAGACGTATACATATATATATATATATATATATATATGTATATATACTTTATTATTATACAATATTGCTTTATTATTCATAACTTTTTATATTAGATAATTAAATCATGTTCGACGAGAATGATTTAATTCTAGTTTAAACTATGAATTAGAAACACAAAAATTAAAAGATATATATTTAAACGAATTTGTACATATAAATAAAAGTTTACATGCTTTTATATGTAAAAAATAGCTAAAAAATAAGATTTTTAATTTTTTTCAATATGGTGCACTACTCATAAAATCTGAAAAAATTCTGAAATATTCAGCACTTCTATCTCTACAATTGAGAATTTTTTCAAGACGTCACTTTTATTAGAAAATGGAGAAAAATCTTTTGGAAATATTAAAAAATTTTTTTTAGCTTGAATTTGGCATCAATAAATTAAAATAAGAATTATATCAAAAAACTTTATTGGTTTCTAAAATTTCCCAAAGCTACATTTAAGTGCAATAACAACTTGCTGAGAAATAAAATAAAATTCAAAAAAATTTTTTATTCTGCAGATAGCAGAATGGGGGCAGAGAGAGTAAAAATCTTGTCAAAAATGTTTTTTCAGACAGATTATCATAATTTTTATACTTTCTCACCATTTGATGCGAGGGACATTTTTACCACTTTATCCGACTATAGCCTTTCAAACTATATTTTTTTGCAAAATATATTTATTCATATATACCTCTCTCAATACTTTTTTAAAAGATTTTTTTTTGCGAAATTGCTGAGTTCGTGATTTTCTCATCTTCTCCCGCCTAAAATATGATCGATTAGCCATCAACATGCAAATTTATCCACAACTTGTAGTCATAGTTGAACAGAAGCAACCGTGCCCTTCACGCGATCTACGAAGAGCATTGAGCATTCGAAACTAGCGTATCTCGAGCGACATTGAATGCATTTTCGGTTTCAGAAACTATTTATGCACCTACACTTATGCGGATATTACATACACATAACACTATCACACGAAAGATAATTCTCGCGCATTACTGTACTGGTGATTCCAAACAATATTAGCGATATAATTTAATCTTTGAAAAACTTTCCAATTCTCTTCTTGTTTATGTTCAAAGAAATACGTCATGACAGAATTAATTTATTTTATGATTAATAAATAAGTTTCTAAAATTGAGAATAAAATTTTAAGTGTTTCATGATTTTTTTTATAGTAATTCTTAAAAAAAGCACCTATAATTACAATTTAAATTTATTGTTAAATAATGCGCAAACATCTTAAGGAGGAACTATACGAATCATGTGTGTTAAAAGATCTAATACGTCTAATACCTTTCAAGATTCATAAATTTAATATTACATAACCACTTTTAAAATATGGGGATTATGGCACGATTCCAGAGAGAAGGAGGTAAAAAGTATTAAAAACAAAACTTCTGAGTGCACTTGAGAAAAATGTTTCACTTGAAATTTTTTTAGATCAATATTTACTACGGAATCTAGATTATGTTTCAGTAATTTTTGTCTGTATTGTAGAAGCACTCGATAAGAAACATTTTTTCTTTCATGTTTAGTGCGTTCAACCTAACAGATGTAAAATTGACTTACATAACGACTCAAATGAAATTGATAGATTTCATTGTCAGGTACCCTAATCAATTAAATGTCGAAATAGAAGAAGGGAAATATAATCGTTTTCAACACAATTCAAAATGTCATCCGTTGTGTATGTATATATGGATATATATATTTTTTATTATTTTGAGTCATAAAAAAATTCTTAGTTTCTAATTAGAAAATTGGATTGATGCAGAGTTTTCTTTATAAACGAGAAATCCAATCTGTCTTATCCAATAACAACAAAATATATTTATATATATTCGACTCTAACAATTAAAAGATCTTATGAATATAATATATATTTTTTTAATTGATTTAGTCGAATATCTAAAAATGAATTAGTTTTAGAAAAAAAATAGTTCAGATAAAACTTCTTTTTAACAATTTAACAGAAAAAATTGTTTAGTTTAAAATGAAAAAAAAAAAAGAAATATTAGTTCGACCATGTATGTAGGTATGTACATATATATGTATATACGCATATACATATTTTATATTATTCCTATATAATTATATAGACACATATATATTATTTTCATTTTCTAAATTTCATATTTTTTATTATAAATTTAATATTGTCCCACACTTATGTATTTGTAATAATGATATCTGCAATTAGCATTTATTTGTAAAGTAATCTTTTTTTAAAATAAAAAAGAAGTTTTGACGCATTCACTCATAAGAATGATACCAGTTAAGTGAAGTAATTAAATAATATTGTTTTAGTTTTCTTATTATTAATTTCATTTATAAGTTTTTACGACGTACAATAATGTTTGCAATAACTTTCATGAAATATAAAAATAATTTCATAAAATAAATGTGTTAATAAATTAATAGAATAGTTATTTTTAAATTAATCTGCTTTAGAATTTTGTCAAAAATTTAAATTTAGTTTTCTAATTCCTAAATTCCTAATTTTCGAAATTTCTTAAAATTTACTATTTTATATTTTAATTTTACACTAATTTAATTTAATTTAATACTAAATATCAATTAAATTAGAGAATTAAAATACAAAAATAATTTAGAATTAACATTTTAAGTTCTCCGCAATTAATTTCAATATTTTCGCGGAGAGTACAATGCTTTTCTATGTCTCTCATTCGTAATAAGAATCCTGTTGAATTTGTGTTCTTTATTATGACAGATTAAGTACTTATTACATCAGAGATCCAACAAACCCCATTCGTCATACATAGGCACTCGCTTCATCATAATTTTTTTATAAGCTTCATTTTTATAACCCGGATTCGTATAGCTATCTTTGTTCATCATCTCATCTAAATCTTTTACTTCTTCCTTATCGACCAGCACTAGTGGTAATACCGTAAATGATGATATCATTCCATAGGAAGCTCTTCGCTTTAGAGCAGCTTTCAATTCTTCCACCGTAAGTGGCTGTGTTTTACAATCCAGTTGTTCCATAGTCGCTGACAGAGTACCAATGTACTCGTTAAACAAAATATCTTTGTTATTTTCCAAGACATCCGGGGAAGGACTGGTACTGAGGAAATAGAGGAGATCGACCGCCGGCGATGTGTAGACACACAGTTGAAAGTCCACCTGCAATATCAAACAAACTCTTTCAATCAATGAATCTCTACAACGTTCAGCAATTGAATTGGAAATAAAATCCGTGCACGGAAAAAGACGTGCGATTCCTATTGAGCAAGTCACAGTGAACACTTTGTGCAGATAACAGATGTATCTGAATTCAATAAAACTGTTTCATTATTTCATCTATTGAATTATTTCATTATTTATAATATGCTGAAGTATATTGTCAGCTCTTTATTTTAATCCGAAAAGTTGATATATAATTGAAATATACGTTAACGCATATTGATAGTACTCCTTAGGAAATTATTCGTTGTATATAATTAATTTTATTTAAATATTATTTTACTCTTTAATGTAATTATATATAATAAAAAGTTAAAATTTTTTAGATTTAGAAATCTTAACTGCATATAAAGAATTATAACAAATAACCACTAAGTTTTTATATTTAGAGCATATACTCAATTTTTATGACATGTGATACTTACAAAAATATGATCAATAGGTTTGCCATCATCGTCATAGTTGAACATCATGTTATTCACCCAGCAATCACCATGATTAATAACGTTGAAATCATCCTCAGAAAACTTGCCAGCCTCAATTCCTATTTGATATATGTGATCGGTCAATTTAGCAATTTTTTCCGAGTATCTAGCAATAGAAGAAGCATATAAATGTGAAACTAATATTCGTTATATGTACATCTTAAGCACAATTTATATTTATATATGTCATTTCTATGTTTAATTTGCTTAACATTTTTGCTTTAAACATTCAATTTTTAATATATTATGTTTAATAATATAAAATATTATTTCTTAATAATTAAAAATTCTATTTACATGTAAACTTTACTTTTTCATTTCTGGCCAGTTTGCCATCTCCTCTGCTAAATGTTTAGTACCCATAACGAAAAATCTTTTCATTTCTGACGAGTTTTTACTGTTAAACATTCCTCTCGAATACATTTGTTTCTGATTTGGTTCCTAAATATTAAAACATTTTTTTTTAATCTTCATAATCTATATTTTTAATTACAAAATAAAAACTTTAAGTTTTTATAATCATAATTTTAATGTAATGCGATTGATGAATCTTTTTTGGGAATTATGAAGAAGACGAGTATAGTTGAACTTTTTTAATGTAAAAGATGTAAATAATGTAAAATATGTCTTATTAATGTCTGATTAATTTAATTTTAAATTATAATCTTTTTTCAAAGATAGAAAATTTTGTAATTTATTTACTCATATCTAATGTATTTAATAAAACATCTCTAACATTAAGAAAGTTTTATTTTTAAATGTTTATAACTTGAAAAGGATATATTAATACAGAATATATTGATTAAAAAAATATTGACTTTTTACCAATTAAAAAAATTTGTCATTAATTTGAAAATTGTGGGACAGCTTCTAAAGAAAAAAATGTAAAGAATTACAAAATTAATATTGATAATAATTTGAATCGCTAGTAAAGAAAATTAATACGAAAGAAAGTATAATCAACTCAAACTGGCCAATATGCTTGATTTGATTTTATTCGATGTTTGATATACAGACGACGTTTCGACCTTAGGTTTAGGTCCTTATTAAGTCTTGAAATTAAACACGATACTGGTTAAGAGTAAAAATTCAAATGTCACATTTATACGTCAGATATTCAACTAGTTGATATTATGTACATATTGCCAGTTTGGCTCAAATATTTACTTTCTTCCTTATTAAAATTAATATTTGTTAAAAGTATAATTTTATAACTATGATATTAAGTAAACTGTAGTTTTTGTGTTTAAAAGAAATGCTTAATTTTTGTTTTCTTATTCTGTTTACTTAATTAAGCGCCAAGAGAGACATGTGCCACAATATAAGTTATAATAAAAAATATTGAATTTTATTATTGAACGTTATTCCTTGCCAGAAATTTTCGTTTAATTATGAGCGTGGTCTAATAATAAAGGTACAAGTGTTGATTATGAAATATGCGTGTATGTGTGATCTGTATACACATTCTCGAAGTCAAGGGCATGTATTGTTGTATGGAAGAAAAGACTAGCTGCGCAAGCGTTTTTGTCTTTAATCCACTGGTGAGAGTTAAGCAAGTTAACGAAATAGCCGATGAAAATTATTTCAAATTTGAGATGTACATCAAATTTTGTAAGCAGAAGATGTGAATTATAGTGTAAAATTCATCAACAAATATTTATGGCCAGAATGTTTTATGGCGAAAAGAAGTGTGCGTATGATGTAAAAAATTAAAATAGCCGAATAGTATATCTTTAAATTTAGAAGATGTATCGTTATGTCATCTAATGATATATACTCATGACTTCGAGAGAAAAAAAGAGAGAAGAAGATCGGGTGTGCGGATAATTAACGCCTGTACTTTCATTATCGAACTGTCTACTCACTTATATAGTTTTATATAGTTTTTAATTTTAATCTGTCTATAAAATATAAAAAATTACTCCGGTTAAATTTATAATTAAAATTAATACCATGCAAATTTTAAAAATTCCTTTAAAAATTCAATTTACACCTATTCTATAAAATAATATCTATTACTGTTTGTTACTATAGATCTATGCGAGTTGTAATAAAAAGTTTTGTTTCTCAAAATTTTGAATAAAACAATATAATAATAAAGTAGAATAATATTTTTGTATATAATATTAAATCTTGTTTAATATATTAATTAGCAATATTTTGAATATATAATTAAATAAAATACATGAAATATACATTTTTCTAAAGTTACTGTTTGAGTATATTAATTATATTTTTATAAATTTGTAGATTTTATTACAAACAAATTAGTAAATTAATATTTACAAATACTATTACAAAAATTTACATATATGTTTTTTGAAATACATTAATATTCATTATATAAAGTTTAAGTTATTTTTTATTACTGTATGTATTATAGAATATAGAAGGAAAACTTTTATAGTAACTTTAAAATAAACATTATTAATGCAATAAAAGTAAAAATTTTCATATATGTATTATTGCATCGTTTAATATCACTTGCATAAATGCTATTAATATAAATTCTATAAAAAAGTGAATTTTTAATCACCTCAAAAAATATGTTACACTTGATTTGTACTAATTTACCTTCTCGCATACAGCTATAGAGCTTGCATGAAATCTGGCTAATCCGCGTATCGCTAATATACAATGAGGTAGATCAAGACCAGCCTGACGACAAGCTATGCGAAAGCCGAGAGACGCAAGATCCTCCATTACTAAAAGAGTTGGATCGCTCTCTTGCACGTACAAGCCTTTCGCGCTCAAACGATACTTGGATTTTAGCAACGTGTTCATTTTATCTAAAGTGTCTGTCATCATCAATATCTCCGTTTTAAACAAACGTGATTGCGTAACCTGTAAAAAAGATTTATTTAACATCAATAAGAAATAACAAATTTTTATTTAACATATTTACATTTTAATCATAGTATATAATTATATACATTATATAATATTATAAAGGCTTAAGAAACAAAAAAATGTTTTCTATAAAAAAAATTTCTCACTAATAAAATAAACGTACGCTTTTTATACAAATAAATGAGATTTTTCAATAAAAATTTTATTTCAAAATAACTAGAGAATTTTTTATTTTCTATTTATTTTTTTCTACAATTTGCACAATTTTCAGTGCTTGCACACACCATATATGTTATTTGAGAAATCAAATTTTTATTTATCAAGGAATCAAATCTAAACTAAATAATAAGGTATATTATTGCAATTAAATTTTAAATTAAGAAGATAAACAGCTCCTATGACAAGTAAATATATGTAAATAACAGGCTGAAGAAGCAATGTTACAATGAATATATATATACAGGGTGGCCCATTTTAAACAATACAGTCAATTTTCTCGTAAACTAAGCGAAATATCGATAAATGGTTCAGACATGTGTTGCATGGTTTCAAAGGGACTATAAGATTCTGCCATTGGTTTGACCTTGGATAATCATTTGAAGGTCACGTAAAGGTCACCTCAATTTTTTTAAATGGCACCCCCTATTTTTTATTACATATTCTTGTAGCTTACCTCGAGAGCTTTCCAAAACACTTATGATAAAGTATTTTTCATTAAGTATTTTTTGAGTTGAGACTTGAAAGTTGCAATATTTTGACATAAAATACAAGATACCTCGTAAAATATTCACTTTTCGATTATCTTACCCTAATACTTTTATACACAGAATAATGAGATGAATCAATTGGTATAAAGAAAACACATAGTTATCTTTAAAAAAAAATCTGAATTTGCAACTAGCAGTTACACATTTTTACTTTAACATAATTATGTGTTTTCTTTACCAATTGATTTGTCTCATCATTCTGTGCATAAAAGTATAAGGGTAAGATAATAAAAAAATGAATATTTTACGAGATATCTTGTATTTTATGTCAAAATACTGCAACTTTGAAGCCTTATAACTTAATAAGTGTTTAATGAAAAAACATTTTATTGTAGTGTTTTGGAAAGCTCTCGAGATAAGCTATAAGAATATGCAAAATTATATAGGGTGTTTCATTTAAGAAATTTAAAATGACCTTCACGTGACCTTCATGTGACTCTACAAGGTTAAACCAATGGCACCATCTTATAGCCCCTTCGAAATCATGCAACACATGTCTGAACCATTTTTTGATATTTTGCTTAGTTTGCGATAAAATTGACCGTATTGTTTAAAAAGGGCCACCCTGTATATATATATATAATATTTAATTTATTTGTATACATAAACATGTATAAATTAAACAAACTTACAAGTTCTTTACGAGCGCCTTCAAGTGTAGGCTCAACTTTAATGATGACAGATTTTTTTTCCGAGATTTTATGGCCGTTTTGATCACGTGAATATTCGACATTAACTCTGATCATGTCACTAGTATAGTTGTCACCCTTATTCGTAGCCGGTTTTGCAAATATATCGATCACTTGAGTGGAATTGTCATTTTCCGACTTTCGCAGGGCTTTCTCCATAAAGCACAGATTTAACCATGCCGGTATTTCTTTGGCCATTTCTGAAATTGAAATTGTGAAACTGGAGAATTTTCCCGATAAATCATTTCTGGCGAGTTCTTTTCGCCGTGTCATGAAATGCGAAAACGATTCTTTACGATAATTTATTGTTCATGACAAGATTTACATATCACATTTCTTTTCTTTATAGCTAACTCGGTTCTTTTCCTCTCTTTATTTTCTCCTCATTCCAACTTTTAGTTACCTTCGCCATCTCTTTTTTGTCATTTTTTTACTTATTTTATCACGGTTTTTCTTTCTGTGTTTATCAGATATATTTAAGCATTCCGTTGCGTTTTAAATCGCTTTCAATTAATGTTTACACTTATTTTTACTCACATATTTTGATTGAATTTTACTTATATTCATCTTATTTTATTTCAATGTCAGAGTCTTCTCTGCATTGATGACGTCAGAATTTATATAACACTCGCAATAATAATTATAAATACACACACAGAGAACAATAATTAACATAATAATAATATTATATAATTGATTGATTGATTATATAACATTTTTTATGTTACTGCAAATCGTAATTACATTACATTTTTTATATCTTAATTATTATTAATAATATATGCATTGAATAATAATGTATTTTTTCTACTTTTCTTTAATTTCTAATAAATTAAGCTATTTAACCCAATATGTAGGGAACGTGGGGTAGAATGGCCAACGTAGACATTGAGCAAGTTTTCAACATATTAAAAAAATAAATCGATTTTTTTTTTACTAAAAATATTCTTTGGAATATCCACTATAAGAAAAAACACAAGTTTATTATAAAATAATAGTTTAAATAGACGAGATTATTGATTTAGTAAAAGCCTAGATTTTCGTGATATGCTTTTCATGCGGGGTATAATGGACTACCTCCAAAACTTGTTTATTTCATTAACATTGATGTCTAAATCTTCTTAAAAGTTGTATATTATAATATGATATATAAAACATAAGAATATAAATTTGTATTTTTAAATGATAACTATAAATTAATAAATATAAACAATTCTTTTGTTATAATAAATATTTTCCTCTTTAAAACATGAAAAAATATCCTTTAATGTAATAACTTTTGGTATTAATTTTGAAAGACAGCATCTATGTATACTCTCTTTCTTTCTCTAGTATAAAAATAAAAAGTACAACACTTCGTGAGATAATATTTCATTATGCCTTAAAACGTATTTATTTACTTTTGATCATATAAAAAATTATAATTAATCAATATTTACATAGATACAGTATGAAATTAATAAGAAAAGATTATTTTAAAACATAAATGTATTTACGGTAATAAAAAATAGAATTTTATCATTGTTTACCTTATGTAAATATATCGAAGAATTACAACTCAGTCGCGGAGAGCACAGCAAGTACATTAAATAATTTATAACAACTTTCAACTAAAAATATTGCGACCATTGATAACAGCACGCAGAAAGAAACACCTAATAGCAATAATTGCAACATATTTCATGACATGGTAGCATCTCTGTAAAAAGATATCGACTCTGCACCATTGTATCCCGCGGTGCCGTTCCCCTAATTATCTAATTAATTAACTTCTCGCTTGTCTAATCTGGAGTTACACTTGGTCCTGTTCCATGTAATAAAGATTAATTTTTTTTACCAAAAAGGACGGCTAAACGAATGAAAAATACAGCATAAAGCAATCTTTCTTCTGATCGTTGACCTGTTTTTCAAACTTGATAGTTTGTTTGACATAACAACATATGTTTTAAAGCGTATTATTAAGATATATTTGTTATACCGATGACCCATCCCTCTATGAGTCTGACCGTAACAATTTTTTTTCGAAACAATAATTATTCAAAAGCTAATCAAAGTTGCATAAATTTTTTAGTATTATTTTACAAAGCAAATAAACTACGATTATATCTTTTCAAGTGATCATTAATAGAAAGGAAATAAAATAACTATCGCTACACTTACTTATGAGTTGTTTATCTCAATTTATGTACTTCACTTAATGCTCACACTACTGCTACACTCACTGCTTCACGAAGACCAAGCGCGAAATGAGATACCTAGAATAGAAATGAAAAGTTTTATACTGATAACAATACTGCAATCTGTTATACTCACTCAATAAATTACAACTCAAAAGTTTATTCGGTTTAGTGCTGCACATGATAACGACCATCACGAACATTAACATTTAATAACCCGTCTCGTACCGACAGACTTCCTGATTCATTCCAAACTAGCTCATTAAAGAAAAAAGATTAAAAAGACTATCTAAAATAAATATGGGTTATAAAGCAACAAATTTGCTGAAGACTGTAAGGAGAATGAAGGATATAGATGTTCGACTACTTACTGTTAGTAAAAAGTATCAATGTAATGATTATGTATGGAACTGATATTTAAAGATGAAAGAAATATGAAATAATAGAAAAGTGCCAGAATAAATTTATAAAATGGATGGTAGAACTAGAACACTCCAAGTTATATTGTATATAAAGAAGAAACAAAAAAAAAGTTCTTGAGAAACAGGTAAAATAGCAATTAGTTTTAAGGAAAAAGTTAGAAGAAAATCCAGTAATAATATAAAAGGAATGATGTAGAGAGAAATAGAGAAAAATGATACAAAAGTAGAAGCAAATTAAGAACAGACAGATAGAAAAATGTATTTTCGAGAAATGAAATATGTAGAATAGAACACCTGTATCATTATTAAAACAAACATGTTTGTTAATGACACGTCTTTTTCAGTATCATTATTAAAACAAAAAAGTTCTTGTAAAAAATTTTGCTTGATAAAATGCTTGTTGTAAATCTTATGTTTGCCTGCTTCTCTGATAATTATCACCTTATTGTTTGTAAGATTGCAGAGACGAATGTAACACCACAAGACAATGAATAAATGCATTAATATTATTATAATAACCTTTTTTCACAGTTCTATATATATATATATATATATATAAAACTAATAAATATATGTCTGAATTTCTATAATTAGATATAAAAATTAAAATTTTATGACATAATTAAAAGTATAACAAGTTAAAATAAAATTATATAATATGAATGAATTTTATATAAAATGATTGCAAATAATAATTTTGTAGTAGCTTTTTTTGTAGACGTATACATATATATATATATATATATATATATATATATATATATGTATATATGTATATATGTATATATATATATACATATATATCTTTATAAAAATTTAATTGCATTCAAAAAAATATTAAAAATTGCTCTTTACAAAAAAAAAAAATATAAATAATAACTCGCTTGCCGCAATTGCCAAGATTCACGTGCACAAACATTATTACGATTCTACCTTAAAGATTTCACACTACATATCTCTAGCGCAAAAATGCAGAATTGAGTTGAGGACCAAACGAATAAAAAGTCGAGAATAAATAATCGATATAATCGATTCATAAAATCGTTATGTCTCTGACATGTAAAGGATACGCGCAAATCTTATAAAAAATCTGCTGGAAATGGCGCTGCACGAATTGATTATTATCGTTAACTGACAGAACATCCATGTTACAAATAATAAGGACGGATATAATCATTGATAAAACGCCGGGAAAAAATCTAAGACCCCTCTCTTCTGAAAAAAAAAACAAGAAGACGAGAGGCTTTATTTGAATCGATTCCATCCTCGCGTCAATATGCACTCAAGATAAGAAAGTTATTGTTATAATTATCTCGTTATATTGTTGCAATTTAACGTAGCGAATAGTAGAGTCCTATATAATCGGTGGTCTAAAGAGACTAGGCGGTCAAATGACAGCATTGATATTTGTGGTATATGTCCGATATTTAAAAACGATTAAAAAATCATAATTATATATTATTTTCAAAATATATAAGAAATACTATAATTATAATATTTAGCTTATATTATTTATTATTTAGTAATTGCCAAATTATTGCAAGTTTTAAATTATATTTTTTTGTGAAATATATTTACTCATATGTACCTCTCTCAATATTTTTTTTTTTTTTTTTTTTTTTTTTTTTTTTGTGAAATTGCTGAGTTCGTGATTTCGCCACCTTTTCCCGCCTAAAATACGATCGATTAGCCATCACATACAAATTTATACATAGCTCGTAGTCATAGTTGAACAGAATCAACCGTGCCCTTCGCGCGAACCACGAAAGGCATTCGAAACGAGCGTATCTCGAGTGACATTGAATGCGTTTTCAGTTTCAGTATTTATGCGCTGTGCACCTACACTTATGCGCATATTACATACAGATAACACTATCACACTATCATAATGAAATGTTCGCGCATTACTGTACAGGTGATTCCAAACAATATTATCTATATGATTTAGTATAACTTTCCAATTCTCTTCTCGTTTATGTTCAAAGAAATACGTATGAGCACGCGCCGCATATCGTGCTCAGCGTACGCTGAACGTTTTTAATTAATATTTTAATAATTATTGCGAAAAATCGTAAAATGATAGAGGACTTTTATGTTCAGTTTGACTTGCTCTATCAGCCGTAGAGAGGTAGGGCGATTATCACCAGACCCTTTGTATTATATATATAATATTGTTCTCTGAGCGTTTTTAATTAATAGTTTAATAATTATTGCACAAATCGCAAAATAGTAGAGGACTTTTCTATTTGGTTTGATTTGCTCTATCTAATGAAAGGTCGGGCAATTATTACCGGACACATTGTGTATATATATATATATATATATATATATACATATATACATATATATATATATATACATATATACATATATATGTATATATTGTTACGTCCAGACCCGTGGAAAGGATGGGTCAGAGGAAGGGCGTAACAGGAACTGTTCTGATGTTAAATGCATATTTGCGCACGTACGGAGTATCGATATATATTTTATTTGATCAAAAAAGAGAAGTGATTTTAATGATTATTCACGAATGCGCCAAGATTATTGCATTAATAATCTTTCGAATCACAATATTATAAATATTATAAATCATGCTCGATTACAAGGTAAGTTGCAGATGAGATCATGGACAATCTCACGTGGATCAGCACGTATCTAAGTTATCAATCATTATCGACCAACAATCTTCAATGTTGTTTGATTCCATCACAATCTGCGTGCCAAAGCTGAATAGGATAATAACAGTCTTCAGAGTATATGAAGCAGCCTATTGCTGTTAGAATCATTGAATTTCCATTGAAACTCATCATGGCGAATACGTGCAAAATATTTGCGACTTTTGCTGTCATCTTTCTAACATCCTTGTCTTTGAGTTCGGCATTTACTCAAAACTTCACTCAAGATGGACACTTTCAAAAGAATTTTGATTTAAAACAACCGTTTATTCGAGAGAAAAGAGGAGAGAATGTTTATCTCGTGACAAAACCTGATCCTTTGGAGTTGGAAAATAATCAGAATCACAAACCGTCCATGATAGAAGGGCAATCGTAGAAGAAAAGAAGTTAAATTACAAGGATGATAGAAAGAACGAAGAGAAGCCGAAAACGAATAACGATACTGTTAATGCTAAGGTAAAAATTAAAATATACTATTATAAATACGAGAATTAGAAAACTGAAATAAGAATGAATCTAATATTCTTTCTTTTTCTTTCCTTAGGATGATGTATAAGAATATGCACGACCTTATTTAAGCATTTATTCTCGCGGATGAGCAAGATATTGCTATAAGGTTGCAACAATTGCGGGAACTAGAGGTATTTAATCATTAAAATTTACAATACAATACAATATAGAATTTTAAGGTAAAACTCAATAAATTCAGCAAATTATTTAGAACATATATAACTACATATTTAAATAGTAAAAAAAAATTACACAAAAAAGAAATAAAAATGTAATTTTTCGGATAGAGGCTAAAGAATATTAAAAGAATATTAATAATAAAAATCTTCATAGTAATGTTAAATTTAATATTGCATTTTTCTGACATATAATAATTGGTTTGTAACACTATGCTACGGAATCCGAAACACTTAGCAATTTACCGAAACCATCCGCAGCCACAGCCGCAGCTAGCGATCTTCTGGGGTCGAATCTATGGGAACCTGTTTCTCTGACTGATCTCGATGCTTACTCTTGCGAAAGTGAGGCCGGCGGATACGGTCATGTGCATGTGTCAGGTCGGCTCGTGCACCACTTATTCTGCGAACTCAGACTGTTCTGGCACCTTTCCATGAATATAGTACGAAACTTAAAAGCCGGTCTTACCTTGGGACCACTGATAGCAGACGAAGTCGGCAGCGGCATCTTGCACATCTTGTTACACCCCCTACGACTTCTCCGCACTGTCATCAGAGAACCTTATCATTTGCTGATTTTGCCCGATATAATTAGAGACGCTGTACCATTCCGCAGCGTTTTGCTCGCTCTTCGTCGACTCGTACACGTCATCTTCGAGGTTCATCACTTTATACGCGAGTTGCTCTGGGGACATGTTCGTCACGCCTTCGGACACTTCTTCAACTTACGTTACGGTCTGCGGGAGAGACTGCACAAGTTTCGATGAGCAAAATTGCATCACTTATACGGATATCATGGTTACGGATCGATAATTTCATACTTTGGAGAACAGATTGTTAGGGGAGTACCAGTTGTTGGTGGAATTGGTGGAGTACCAATTGTTGGTGGAGGTGGTGGAGTATCTACAGTGACATCCGCAGCGGCAGCAACGGCAGCGGGGGCAGCGGCGGTGACGGCAACAGCTGCTGATGGTGACGTGATATATCCAGACTATAGCAATTCGCTGGCGGAAATATTATCTTCCTTCCGTGGCTTTTACAATGACTATTACGCATCTGGAATACCTCATCTGATCAGAACTGGCGTGAGGAGCATCTCCACGTCTATTCTAAAGTGATCTCGTATTTGAGCAACCTACCATCATATCTACCATCATGTTCTAACATAGGTTCATATCTATCTAGAATACTTTCTTATCTGATTAACTTTAGCAGTTATGCGCCACAGGGCACCACGATGACCGCAACTAATACGGCCAGCGCATCGAGCTCCGTCAGCAGTCCAGCAATAGCCCCAGTACTAGCGCCGGCAATAGCATCTGTTGAAACCATGAGTTCTTCGGCATCAACCAGCGCCTCTGTTGCTGAAACACCAGTGATTTCCGCGGTATCAAATATTGTCTCGCAAGTGCCGATTATTCCTTCTGTGCTGCAAGCGCGGCAGCCCCAGCAGCGGCATCGGCGGCGGCAACAGCAGCAGCAGCATCGACAGTGTCAGCGTCACCAATAGTATCAAACTATGTTCAACCCTGCGAACCTGTCTTCGAACCAGTATCATTGGTCATTTCGGAGAGCACGGTGTCCGAGAGCGCCTCGAGCATGGCTGTGACCTCTCCAGAAGTCGTTGCACCAAGTCTCTCAATAGACAATACCTCGGCGGCTGCGTCCGCGTCTGCGTCCACCTCTTTAGCTTCGAACATTAGTCCAGTAATCAGTGCTGGTCCAGTGCAGCCACTCAGCCTGCCATACTCACTAAGATATAGGTCCAGGCCGATCTTGTCCGCTGCAGGACCTGCGAATGCCGCGTCCGCCTCCAGAAGCGCATCGGTCTCTTCGGGCGGCGGTTTGATCCAGTCAAGTCCATACAGAGGACTCGATTGGAACCTCGGCGGCAGACTTCCGCTGAACCGTCCACAAGTTTACCCTGGTCTTCCTATTGCAGGGTACCCTTTGTCGGATGCCGCGACGGCCACCGCATCGTCCGCAGCTTCCGGAAATGTCGCCGCAGCTAGCTCAGCCAGCAGTGTCTCCTCGGGTGGTCTCAATTTCGTCTTGTCCAGAGAACAAATCATCGGCGCACTAGGCCACGACTATCTGACACTAGGTGACATTATATCGATTACTCTGAGGAACAAGGCAATCCTGATCGGCCGCATACTCGACGCCACCAGTCCGATTAGTTTCAGCTTCCTCAGACCGAAGTTGCGCGCTTCCCTCCTTCGTAACGGTGGACTTGTCTGGAATCTCTCACCCTGGGACTTCAGAGATCCCGAGTGCGTCCGTAGGCTTAATAGTCCCCTTCTACTGCGTTACGGCCTTTAGATTTCATACATTATATATCTCATAACTAGTCCTAGATCATTATCAATTATCAACATGTAAGTATATATCAAATAATTGTAATCGAATAGATTCCAAATAAAGATATATTCTGAAATTAATTGTGTTAGTATTTTCGTAATCTTATTTTAATGTTTTCTTCTTCTTAATATTACTCTTAATAATTCATGATTTACAACATTGTGTGTAAAACAGATAATTTTTAACGTTGCTAATTTCCTTTTATTTGTACTGAAACATTTGCAAGAATTTTTAATTAAATAATGGAAACATTTCATTTGCAAATTGTAAAAAAAATTGGCACGTGTGTGACATATACATATGTTTACACACCTGCCACACACGCACATGTTTACACAATGTAGTAAAATTGTATAGTGAACACATGTGAAGATTCATGCGCAATTATTTTAAATATAACATTTTTACAAACAACTACTTTGAAAGAGAGCGATTAAAAGCGAATGGTTGTGCGTCAGTTTCGTAGAAATTAAATTTTTCTGCGAAACTGACCGGCACACAGAGCACGAATTTTTCTACTTGGTGTATTTACCAAGACTAATATTAATTAATTTTCATATTCAGGAATTTTAATAACCCCCCTTTAAACCCCTAAAGAGACGTAGGTGAAAAAAATATACATAAAACATTTTTAATCGCAATTATTTTAATAGTATCATAGAGTTAATTAAAATATATCTATCGTAACTTGATTTATATGTTCAAACGTCGCAATTTATTTTGTGTTTAAGAATTAATTGATTAATTAAATAATCTATTAGAAATATAACATTTGAATTATATTATAAAATTATAAAATATTTTTATTTGTTTTCTTAAATTTGAAATTGGAGAAGAGAAAAAAAAGAAGAGAGTTCACAACTTAATTTGTATACAATAGATAAATAGAATGCAAAAAAATATCTTCTTTTTTTAATTATATAAATTATTAAATTGATAATATATGCTTTTTCTTTTTTAATAATTAAGAATATGGTTTCATATCTTATAGCTAATATTAACTTAGTATAAATTTATTAGAACATTATTGGAAATAAATTTATTTGGAGGTTGTATTATAATATAATCTTGAAAGTATTCTTTTTTCTATTAATTTAAAAATATGAATACTAGTTTGTTCTTATTATGTATATATTTACTAAAATCTTACTAAAATAGATATTCGGATAATAATACAAAATACATTGTTTCAAATGTGCAATAATAAAATTATAATTACTATTAACTATACTATTATAATGTTGCTATGCTTATAAGTTTGTATATTGGAAATGTACCTTATACAAATAATGCATATGTAGTTACATATACTTAACCCTTAACAGTCACACTGAGTAAAATACACCCCAGCGTTTTTTTGACTTCGAAAACGATCCAGTAAACCAATGGAAATGGGCCTTGTGTCTCCATCTACAGATAGTTGGGACCTTCAAATATATTGCTATTTTTTCCATAAAAATGTCTTTTTCATTTTTCCGCAAAAAATCGCATCTTCATACCTCAAAATAAATACAAAATAAACTTTTTGGAACCTCCGCATAAATTGCAATAATCAGTGAAAAGTGCATCATCTGAGGATGAGAAAACCGTTTGAAAAATTGAAATATCTTAAAAATTGAAAAAGTTACATTCGTTTTTATGAAAAAAGTCACTTTTCCGACTTTTTTTTTCAACAATTTTTTTACATATGTTAAATTAATTTCTTGCAAATCAAACCTATACAATCTTTTTAAGGAAGGCTTAAACTACAACAGGATATTTTTTTTTTTTTTTAAGGTCACCTACAATTTTTTATACACGTGCAAACACGCTGGGGTGTATTTCACCCAGTGTGACCGGTACGGGATTCTCGGGAAGTGTGACTGACAAGGGTTAATTAGGCAATTGTTAATTCATCGTTTTTGCAAGCAAACTGGTAAAAAAAATTTGCTGACGAATTGTCGTAACAAAGTCAACGGTATGACATCAAAAAAGAAAGAAAAGAAGAAAGACAAAAAGAAAAGAGATGTTTACGTTAATAATTACCACTTATCTTATTGTTAGTATTATATCTTTATAATAAATGTATAAAAATATATTGTATCATCTTTATATATATATATATATATATATATATATATATATATATATATATATATATTATATATTTATATATTTATATATTTATATATTTATACATATATATATATATATATATATATATATATATATATATATATCGTTAATTTAGTAAAGTCATATGCTTTGAGAGATTGTCAAAGTTAAAAAAAATCCATTGAATTATACTCTTCAACAGATCATAGTACAAATTTTGAGCATGCTAGGATATTAGAATAAAACAAAAAAAAATAAGTTTTGATTTTTTCTTTACTTACATTATTAGTTCGTCATGAAACAAAGTAAAAGAATCCCTCCAAAAATAATTTTATCATAAAATATTTGTGATAAGTATTTTAAGATGCAAAACAAACTAATATTAGAAATATTAAAAATGACATTTTTTCAGAAAAATAATAAATAAGCCATGCTATTTTTTACTATGTTTAAATGTGTACATTTTGCTAAAACTAATATTCAGCCATATTATTCATTTTAATTTTTCAATTATAAAATAATATATTATTAAAAAACTTTAATTAACATATATATAATATATTTGTAGATTTAAATAAGTTTATTCTGTATAATCTATAGGTTTTGGAAAATAATAAATAATATGTCATTTCAAAATATTATTTATATTATATAATAAAACATTTTTGATAATTTCTCTCTCTTTCTCTCTCTCTCTCTCTCTCTCTCTCTCTCTCTCTCTCTCTCTCTCTTTCTCTCTCTTTCTCTTTCTCATTTCATTATAACAATTAATGAGGCACACAAAAGAAATCAAAACTTTAATATTTTCTATGTTACGTCCAGGCCCGTAGAGAGGATGGGTCAGAGGAAGGGCATAACAAGAACTGTTCCGATGTCAAAAGTCTTATCGACGAGTGACTCGGTCGAGCGAGCTGCAGGTTAGCAAACAGGTAAACGACGGGTGTCGTTATTACTCTGTTATGCGAACGCTCTCTCTCTCGGTGGTCCCTTTTTGGGAAGAGAATCGAATCTCTTTTACGCGGGACGAGACCTTGTGTGATCTTTCGCGTGGAGGGAGAGGGAGTTAAATAAGTTTACCGATCATTTAATTTTTAAATTAACATTTATTCAATTGATCCCTACCATTATACATATAACTTTATTGATATTATCAAATCCGCCTTAAAATTATTTGTATGAGTGTGTGTGTGTGGATCGCGGGTGTTACAAAAGTACGGAGGTCATCAACCAGAAAAGAAGGGGAACGAGTGCGAGTCTAAAGATTTTATTCTGGTTGGTATTTGTACAATAGTTTATAATAAGAAAAAAAATAATAATAATAAAGATTTACGAACAGTGTTATGTATGTTACGGCGCGATTTCGCACACGGTCGTGTCGTCCGATCTATTGTCTCGATTTGCTCGCGAGAATCGGCGGGTCGGCACGATTTTAGGCACTTAAAATAAAGTACTAATGTACTTAATGTCAATACAATTGCGACATATCATCTATATATAAAAAAACTTATAATTTTATATTCACATCTCCTCGCTCCTATTGCCTCTTTATTATTTACTTATTTATTAATCGGAGCTCTTTATATAATTTTATTTTAACGCCGGCGAAAAAATGCGTACCTCTTACTCTTCATACTTTGACAGAGTCAACTTTTTATATGGACCCATAGCGGTAGATCATTTAAAGTCGTGGATAAAACTCCGTAAGCAGATTATTCTTAACAAACTAAAAATCAATTTTCTACACAAATGCATGAATTATAACATATTTCCGCCGCATTGCCATAATTTAATAAAAAACAACAACATAACTTTTCTTAACCGCAAATCCCATAACATCTTTACACATTTTAGAAAGAATTTTCTCATGAAGGTGATACGCTTAGAAATCAAAGATTTATACGATTCTGTTAGACTGGCACGCAGGAAAATGTTTGAGATTACACATTTAATCCAATTACACACACCGATATCAGTCTATAACCTATTTTTTACATCTCAAAGTCGACCTCTATACTCATATTTCATTAGAGAACGATCCAGACTTAACAAAAAATTCGACCATCTAATAAACAAACAACAAAAAGAACAAAAATTAACTACCCAACCTATTCGATATTTTCATCTACATAATATGTCAACACACCAACACAAATCAACCCATGACCAATCCGTCAATGCTTCTTACTCTTTAAAAAAACTTCCATTTTTTGACGATAAAATCGACACAAAAATTGAAATTGTACCAAAATTTGACAATCTACATCAGAACAACATATTTGACCTCAAAGACAATTGGTTTATAAATTTATCCTCTACACACTTTCCTAGAGAGATACAAGGCTTTCTACAATTAGGCGATAATTTCAGCGTACCTTCCACCTCTAGATCTAAGATAGCTACCGATTTTATCAAAAATTTTGAAAACAGTCTAAAAAAAGTTCCTGCCGAAAAAAGAACATTGTTGAGAAGTCGAACACAAACCATCATTAAATCACTTTCCACAACATCCTTTCCACAAAATGAAACCACTAAAAAACTAATCAACTTACAATCAACTACTAACATCTTCTTAAAAGAAAATTCGAATCTTATCCTTACCAGAGCGGATAAAGGTAACGTTACTGTTGCTTTGGATAAAGACAAATATACCCAAATAATGGAAAATTTATTGTCAGATAAAGAGACTTATATTTTATTAAACAAAAACCCTATTAATAAATTAATCTCAAGCCTCAATGACATACTGAAACGGTGGAAAAAACAAGAATACATCTCGACCATTGAATATCGTAAAATGTCCTTCAGTGAAGGTAATTTACCGCGAGCATATGGGTTACCAAAAATTCATAAGATTAACATCCCTTACAGGTTGATTGTATCATCTAATAGCCCATTATACAACTTAGCCAGTTGGTTACATAAAATCATGTACGACAGCTTCCCGAAACCGAATAGTCACATTGCAAATAGTTTCGATCTAGTCAACAAGTTATCTAATTTACATATTGATAATGATTCTAAGCTGTTTTCGCTAGATGTAATCTCATTGTTCACTAACATCCCGATCAATTTAGCAGTAGAAAGCATATCAAAGAGATGGCAATATATCACAAATAATTGCAACATCCCAGAATCAGAATTTTTAACAGCAATAAACCTAGTCTTAAACTCTACATACTTTGTCTTCAATAACAAATTTTATCAACAAACTTTTGGCACACCAATGGGCTCCCCACTCTCTCCGATCATCGCCAACATAGTCCTACAAGACATAGAGGAGAAAGCATTGACGTTATTGAATTTTACCCCTCCCATTTACTTCAGATACGTGGACGACATATTAATATCGGTACCTCCAAAATTTATTGACGAGACATTGACAATTTTTAATTCTTTCCATAACAGAGTACAGTTCACTGTAGAAAAAAATGACCACAACAAGATTAACTTTTTAGACCTAACACTCATTTTAATTAATAACCATCTAATATTTGACTGGTACCATAAGAACACATTCTCGGGTAGATATCTCAATTTCTATTCCCAACATCCTAACAACCAAAAAAGAGGCACTGTAATAGGCTTAGTTGATAGAGTATTCTTATTATCACATCCCACGTTCCATGAAAAGAATATCCAATTTATAATAAAGATTTTACTGGACAACTCCTATTCAACCAATTTTATATTCAGAACAATTAACAACCGCATAAAGTTTTTAATTAACAATAGACCATCCGACAGAAAATTACAAACACCCAATAATAACTCATATTTCACAATTCCATATTTGCATACAGTAACTGATGAAATAAAGAATGCTCTAAAAGATGTCGACATCAGATTAGCCTATTATAGTATAAACAAAAACAACAAATTTATTAAGACACACAAAGATCCTATCCCTAGTCCCATGAAAACCAACGCGGTATACAAAATTAATTGTCTAAATTGCGACGCTTCTTATGTTGGTCAAACGGGCAGAAAGCTGAATACTAGGATAAAAGAACATAAGACCAACATAATGAAGCCCAATAACAACAAATCAGTGATCACTGACCACCGCCTAACATACAATCATGACTTTGATTGGGACAATGCACAAATACTAGACAACGAGCCCTATTACACAAAAAGACTGATATCTGAAATGTTATACATTAAACGACAAATAAATAGCATAAATCTACAAACAGATATAGAATGTTTGCCAGCTATTTACGATGATATAATAAACAAACTGCCTAAGATCTAATGTCACCTATCTAACTCTTTCCATCTTAAATGTATTTTTCGCCCTTGAGCTCATTACCATCTGTACCATCGGCATAACCACACGTTAAACATCAGTTGTCGCGATATATATACCATAGATTCAACAACACACAAACGAAGCGCATATCCTGTAAGCTTTTTCTGAGTCACCACCATTATACACAAACTAACGGTAAATTACTTTATTACAAACAGGTATTTATTATACTCATTTTATTAATACAGACTTAACCCCTCAATCTAACTGCATACCTCCCTCGGTCTAGAAACCTCGGAGAATTGCCTCGCGGGATTATTATGCAAGCCGTACAATAAAAGAGCCGAACAAGTTGGATCGTTTTATATATATGTAATTTATACAACTAACATGCGATAAATATGTACAGCGGTTCTGAGGCAGTGATCCTTTTAATCATGCGAATACGATCACGGATTTTATGTTCACACATGTCTTGCCCCTTTATTATGAGATGTTTTATCATTAATTTCGTTTTTATTTATAATTCATTTATTTAATTTATATATTATGCTGAAGAGGATTCAAAACATGAATCGAAACGTTCAAATCTTTATTATAATTTCCGTCATTCTATAGAATGTTACTAATGTACTTAATGTCAATACAATTGCGACATATCATTTATATATAAAAAAACTTATAATTTTATATTCACATCTCCTCGCTCCTATTGCCTCTTTATTATTTACTTTAAATAAAGAACAAGGTTGAATAAAGGGGGAAGGTGACGATGAGAGAAAGAAAAAAAAAACAAAAGAGAAGGAAATTAAACTTACTATTTGGGCAGATTGGTTGCGTTTTAGCTGCTGGTGTAGTTGTGGCTCCAGTTATAGTCTTACTCGGCGGATGGTCTTGTTGAGCACTGACTCTAATAGGTTTTAAGACGTAAACGGAACTCCCGTAGTGTAGACGAATTGCTTGAGTCAGCGAACGACCGAAAAATCTGTGCCGAATGAATCTGATGCTGTACTGTCGACTGATTTTAATTTTTGGTATGATCGTAATGCGCGAGTCTTCCCTTTTTATATTAAATCTTGAGGGCGTGTTAACAATTTGGGCGGAAGTATTTTTGAGATTTTGACGTGTAAAAGCTGTCGTTCGGTGAGATCCTTCTCCTCCTTATTTTTGATTGTTGCTGATTGGTGGGTTCTGTACGGCCTCTTAGGAAATTTGGAGATTCTTCATTTGGTTATCTCCTGGGATTATGCGGCTGTTTTTATCCATTATTTATTTAGGGGATCTCGCTTTCGGTCCTTTTCGGTCATTTCTTTGAACATCGATTTCAATGTTTAAAACATTTTTTTCGTTCCGCGGCCCTCTTATGACTGGTCGAGCAATTATTGCTTTATCTTTATAGAATGTAAAGACGTGGAGCCGACAGTGCGTAGCGGCATTATTTGTTTCTTTCTTAGGATTATGCAGCTGTATTTGTTGATTTATTCATTTAGAGGATCTCACTATCGATCCTTTCCGGTTGTTTCCTTTGAACATCGATTTCAATGTTTTAAAATATTTTTCGTCGCGCGATCCCTTTTATGATTAGTCGGGCGATTATTGCTTCATTTTCGTGGGAGGAAAAACGTGAAGCCGACAGTGCGTAGCGGCATTATTTGTATCTTTTTTAAGATTATGCAGCTGTGTTTGTCTGTTTCGTTGTTTAGAGGATTTCGTTATTGATCCCTTCCGGTATTTGTTTAGATATCGTTTTTAGTAGGTCTAAACATTATTTGATAATAACGGTTCTTTTTTATTGCGCGACCCGTTTTTTGTGACCAATCGGACGATTATTGTTCATTTCGTGGGAGGAAAAACGTGGAGGACGAAAAACGACAGGACGTAACATCTACATTATCTTACTAAATGCTTTTTATTTGAGCTGTAAAACTATGATAACTTGAAGTCAAATATCATTGTAGCACAAAAAAATATCAAAGAGATCTGTGGTTTATTAACAAGAAATTTTTTCAGAAATTAATTGCGATTGAATATACGTGAAATTTATGATGTGTACTACAAGTGTTACCTTTGTTTCTCTCTACGATGCGAAATGATACGAAAAAAAATGATAAGAAAAATCGATCCAAAATACCTTATGAGACACATAAATTGATATATAATTATTATATATAATAATTGATTATTATATATGATAATTGATTATTATACATGATATAATTGTATTATAAAAGAATAAAAAATATATACTTTTTGATATTTAATTGATTGTGCTTTATGAAATTTATATTCATACTGTAATGTAAAAATTCAATCTTACTGATTAAAAAACAATAATAATAATAAATTTATACTCACAGTTCTGATATAAATATCTTCTAAATTTTACATAAACCTTGAAATTTATTAATATGACAAGTAATAATTAAAGTTAGAATAAATATACATTATCAAATAAAAAAGTAATTAAAGTAAGTTATTTATAGTACATTTGTTTATCTGCTTTTTTCTTTGCATATAACTGAAAGATTAAAAATATGTCTATCATGTTTTTCTTTAGTATAAAAGAATATTATTATGTCAGGCGTTATGACATCTGGATTTTGAATCAATGATTAATCATTTTAATTCATCATATATCGTTATCACGTACGTAAGAACGTTATATAACAAAGTTAGCGCAGGTGTACCACATCAAATAATATATTGACAAATGAAAGCCAGAATGAAGTCTTGGACATTTTGCAGACCTACTAAACAAATTTTGGCTAATATATAAGCGTATTTATTTCAGAGATCGTTACTGTAGATCAGCTCCTTCTTGAAGTTAAATCTTCTATATCTCTTCGAATCACACAAATTTTATCCAAACTATAATGGCGCGTGTTGCTCTTCTAGTGACCATGCTGACGATTCTGGGCTACATGAGCCAGGTAAGTTATTATTCAAAGGCTTATTCAAGAATATTTTAAAAAATAGCGAAATTCATAGTCGATTAAATAACAATTGCTAAGTACATCAAATGTTGCAAAATATTAAAGGCAAGCTAAACTGTATCCATCGCCAATTATGGTATATACACATGAAAACAATTTGATGTAAAACAATAATTATAATTCAAAATTAACAAATAAATTTTGGACTTTACAAATTTTGAATTTAAACGACCAACTAATATATTTTCTTAATAAAAAAAATGTTATTTTAATGCTTTAAGTAATACTTAATGCGTATTATTTATAATATTTAATATATTATTTAATAATTATTCTTCTTTGCTTATTATAGTTAGATTTAAATATATAACCTATGATTACAATATAATATACAATATAATAAATATACAACATATTTACCTATATATATATATATATATATATATATATACACATAATGCTTTATTCTATATTATGCAATATGAATAATTGTTTTTATTTTATTAATTGCTTGTTAGGCCATCCCAGTACCAGAAAATGTGGAACCTAAATCTGAGCTGGAAAACTTTAGAAACTTAGATGAAATCAAAGAACAATTTGAAAACCTTATGGAAGATAAAATTGAGGATTGGTTAAAAAATACATTCCCAGATGTAAATGTAGAAATCGAGAAATTCGAAGTTGAGGTGCCTAAACTATTTGCCCTGACTGATGAAGTTTCAGATGTTAATGATGCCAATCAAAATATCATTAGTGAACAAAAATGGAAAAACAAGCTAAAGAAAGTAGTCAAGAAAATTATCAAAGAGGTGATCAAAGCAATACTTTAGAGGATCGAAACAAAATTGATGAAATACTGAAAAATATAACAGAATATGCCAAGAATATTCTCAGCAATTTGACTAAATAATCGGTTTTAGCAAATATAATTTAATATATACATTCAATCAAAAATAATATGTTCGGTATATACAATACATACTTTTTCAAATATTGTTTCTAACAGTTAGGCATTTTACCGAGTCAAAATTAAGACCTAAAGTTACAACACACACGCGCACACACACACACACACACACACACGCCCATATATATATATATATATATATATATATATATATATCATATTGTTCAGATTTATATTGATTATTAATTCTCTTAAATGGCCTCTTCACTTTAACGACATTCTCGTTCAATTTTGATAAAATTATGTAATGTTTATCAAAATTAGCACATTAAATCAGATGCAAAACATGTATGCGTTAACATTGTAATGAAGTTTTACTTCGACGTGTAACTGTAAAATGTTTAATAAAATAAAAAAGATATTATTATATATATATATATGTTAGATATTAAAAATAAAATTATTTTGTATTCACTCCACATTACATTAGATAATATAATATCACAAACAGACTATAAGCATTTGCAGTTTTAAATTGGCTCACAAGTTGCATATCACTATTTGATATTTATATATAAAGAAAAAAGACAGTACCGCGAAGTAATATTTCATGAATATTTCGCGAAAATTGTATCAATTAAGTCAAAGCTTTTAATAATCAATAATAGTTAAGTAAATAACTTGTCGTATCACTAAAAGGTTATACAAACATTGCTTTACCTAGACTATGCAAGTGTGTTCGCATACATATATTTTACGAGTCGTAAATAAAATAAATATCTTTGCGATTATATATATATATATATATATATATATATATATATATATATATATATAATCGCAATATAATTGTGATTAGCGCAATAATTATTGAACTATTAATTAAAAACGTTCAGGGTATGCTGAGCGCTATATGCGGCGCCCGCTTCTATACTGAGCGTTTTTAATTAATATTTTAATAATTATTGCGAAAATCAAAAAATGATACAGGACTTTTATGTTCAGTTTGATCTGCTCTATCAGCCCTAGAGAGGTGGGGCGATTATTACCGGACATCTTGTACATAAGTATAATATTGTTCGCTCAGCGTTTTTAATTAATATTTTAATAATTATTGCGAAAATCGCAAAATGATCTAATACTTTTTTGTTCAGTTCACTGTACTCTATCCGTTCACGAGCGTTGGCTCGTTAGTTATGAGACACCCTGTATATATATATATATATATATATATATATATATATATATATATATATATATATATATATATATATATATATTATATTCACAAAATCTTTTATTTTAATTGATATAGTCGAACTGGAAATGAATAAGTTTTAGAAAAAAAATAATTCAGATAAAACTTCTTTTTAACAATTGTTTTAACAGTTTAGAAAAAGTTGTTTGGTTTGAAAGAAGAAAAAAAAACATTAGTTCGACTATGTATGTATGCATGTAGATACCTATGTATGTACATATGTATATATATACGCATATACATATTTTATATTATACCTATATAATTATATAAATACATATACATATTGTTACGTCCCTGGAATTCATCTCCTAAGTGATTCCGGATGATCGTCGTCAGGGATGTTGGAAAACAACTCGTGTGCGTTTGTTTATCGGCGCCATATCGGATTTGTACTCGAGCTGTAATACCTGGAAGACGTATTCTCCGGCAGCTGTCATTAATCTATGAATATCCTGTTCTGATTATATTTCTTGTTCTGTTATATCGTTCTATTAGTAAAGTTCTTACGCGTTCTATAAAGAAGTAATTATTTCGGTCGTGAGTGAGTGAATGTGTGTGAGACCGGACGTAACAATATATGTATATTATTTTAATTTTCTAATTTTTATATTTTTATTTTTTATATTGTCCTACACCTGTATGTCTGTAATAATGATATCTGCAATTAGCTTTAATTTATAAAGAAGTCTTTTATTAAAATAAAGAAAAAGTTTTGACGCATGCACTCATAAGAATGATAGCAGTTATGTGAAATAATTAAATAATATTGTTTTAATTTTTGTATTAATTTCATTTACATTACTTTTTACAATGTACAATAATGTTTGCAATAACTTTTATCAAATATAAAAATAATTTAATAAAATAAATATGTTAATAAATTAATAGAATAGATATTTTTAAATTAATCTGCTCTAGAATTTTATCAAAAATTTAAATTTAGTTTTTTAATTCCTAAATTCCTAATTTTCAAATTTTTTAAAAATTTACTATTTTATATTTTAATTTTACTCTAATTTAATTTAATTTAATACTAAAATTCAATTAAATTAGAGAATTAAAATATAAAAATAATTTAGAATTAACATTTTAAGTTCTCCGCAATTAATTTCAATATTTTCGAGGAGATGAGTACAATGCTTTTCTATGTCTATCATTCGTAATAAGAATCCTGTTGAATTTGGGTTCTTTATTATGACAGATTAAGTACAGATTAAGTATTACATCAGGGATCCAACAAACCCCATTCGTCATACATAGGCACTCGCTTCATCATAACTTTTTTATAAGCTTCATTTTTATAACCCGGATTCATATAGCCATCTTTGTGCATAATCTCATCTAAACCTTTTGCTTCTTCCTTATCGACCAGCATTAGTGGTAATAGCGTAAATGATGATATCATTCCATAGGAAGCTCTTCGCTTTAGAGCAACCTTCAACTCTTCCACCGTAAGTGGTTGTGTTTTACAATTCAGTTGTTTCATAGTCGCCGACAGAGTACAAATGTACTCGTTAAACAAAATATCTTTATTATTTTCCAAGACATCCGGGGAAGGACTGGTACTGAGGAAATAGAGGAGATCGATCGCCGGCGATATGTAGACACACAGTTGAAAGTCCACCTACAATATCAAACGAACTTTCTCAATTGAAGCAATTGAATTGAAAATGAAATCAGTGCACGGAAAAAGAAGTGCGATTCCTAATATTTAGGAAGTCACAGTGGACACTTTGTGCAGATAACACGAACAGATGTATCTAAAATCGATCAAACTGAATTATTTCGTTATTCATAATATGCTGTATTCTAAAGTGTATTATCATCAGTTCTTTATTTTAATCGGAAAAGTTGATATATAATTGAAATATACATTAACGCATATTGATCGTACTCTTTAGGGAATTCTTATTCGTTTTATATAATTTATTTTATTTAAAAATTATTTTACTCTTTAATGTAATTATAATAAATAGTTAAAATTTTAGGTTTAGAAATCTTAAATGCATATAAAGAATTATAACAAATAGCCACTAAGTTTCTATATTTAGAGGATATACGGATTTTTATGATACGTGATACTTACAAAAATATGATCAATAGGTTTGCCATCATCGTCATATTTGAACATCATGTTATTCACCCAGCAATCACCATGATTGATAACATTGAAATCATCCTCGGAAAACTTGCAAGCCTCTATTCCTATTTGATATATGTGATCGGTCAATTTAGCAATTTTTTCCGAGTATCTAACATTAGAAGAAGCATATAAATGTGAAACTAATATTCGCTATATGCACAACTTAAGCGCAATTTATATTTGTATAGTATGTCATTTCTATGTTTCATTTGTTTAACATTTTTTTGCTTTAAACATTAATTTTTTAATATATTATGTTTAATATTATAAAATATTATTTCTTTACAACTAAAAATTCTGTTTGCATGTGAACTTCACCTTTTCATTCCTGGCCAGTTCGCCATTTCCTCTGCTAACTGTTTAGTACTCAGAACGAAAAATCCTCCCATTTTTGATTGGTGTTCACTGTTAAACATTCTTCTCGAATACATTTGTTTCTGATTTGGGTCCTATATATTAAAATATATTTTTTAATCTACATTTATAATCACAAAATAAAAACATTAAATTTTTATGATCATAATTTTAATTATGTGTAAAGTATTATGTATAAAGTTTTATTTTTAAATGTTTATGATATGAAAAGTATATATTAATGCAGAATATATTGATTAAAAAAATATTGACTTTTGATCAATTTATTAAATTTGTTATTAATTTGAAAATTGCAGAACAGGTTCTAAAAAAAAAATTTTAACAATTAAGAAATTAATATTTGTTAAAGTAGACTGTAGTTTTAGTGTTGAAAAAACGTGCTTAACTTTTGTTTTCTCATTCTGTTTTCTTAATTAAGCGCCAAGAGAGAGATGTGCCTCAATAGAAGTTATAATAAAAAATATTGAATTTTATTGAATGTTATTCTTTGCCAGAAATTTTCGTTGAATTATGAGCGTGGTCCAATAATAAAGATACAAGTGCTGATTATAAAATGTGTGTGTGTGTGTGTATATGTGTGTGATCTGTACACACAATCCCGCAGTCAGTGGCATGTATTGTTGCATGGGAAAAAAAACTAGCTGCGCAAGCATTGTTATCTCTTCCATCCACTGGTCAAAGTTTAGCAAGTGAATGAAATAGCCGATGAAAATTATTTCAAATTTGAGATGCACATCAGATTTTACAACCAGAAAATGTGAATTATAGTGTAAAATTCATCAATAAATATTTATGGCCAGAATGTTTTATATCGAAAAGAAGTGTGCGTATGATGTAAAAAATTAAAAAAAAGCCAAATAGTATATTTTTAAATTTAAAAGATGTATCGTTGTGTCATCTAATAATATATACTCATGATTTCGAAAGAAAAAAAGAGAGAAGGAGATCAGGTGTGCAGATAATTAACGCCTGTACTTTAGTTATCAAACTGCCTACTTTATATAGTTTTATATATGTATAGTTTCAAACTCTAATCTGTCTATAAAGTTCAAAAATACTCCTATAAAATTACTACGGTTAAATTTATATTTAAATTTAATACCATGCAAGTTTTAAAAATTCTTTTAAAAATTTAATTTACACTTATTCTATAAAATAATATCTATTACTGTTTGCTACTATAGATCTATATAAGTTGTACTAAGAAGTTTTGTTTCTCAAAATTCTGGATGAAACAAGATAATAACAAAGTAAAATAATATTTTTGTATATAATATTAAATCTCGTTTAATATATTAATTAGCAAATATTTTGAATATAAAATTAAATAAAAAACATGAAATATACATTATTCTAAAGTTACTGTTTAATTATATTAATTATATTTTCATAAATTTGTACAATTTATTACAAACGAATTAATAAAATAATATTTATAAATACATATTTTATTACAAATACATATATGTTTTTTAAAATACATTAATATTTATTATATAAAGTTTTAAATTATTTTTTATTACTGTATGTATTATAGAATATAGAAGGAAAACTTTTATAGTAACTTTAAAATAAACGTTATTAATGCAATAAAAGTAAAGATTTTCATATATGTATTATTGGATCGTTTTATATTATTGGCATAAATGCTATTAACATAAACTCTATATAATAGTGAATTTTTAATCACCTCAAAAAATATGTTACACTTGATTTGTACTGATTTACCTTTTCGCATACAGCTATAGAGCTTGCATGAAATCTGGCTATTCCGCGTATCGCTAATATACAATGAGGTAGATCAAGACCAGCCTGACGACAAGCCATGCGAAAGCCGAGAGGCGCAAGATCCTCCATCACTAAAAGAGTTGGATCGCTCTCTTGCACGTACAAGCCTTTCCCGCTCAAACGATACTTGGACTCTAGCAACGTGTTCATTTTATCTAAAGTGCCTGTCATCATCGATATCTCCGTATTAAATAGACGTGATTGCGTAACCTGTAAAAGAAATTTATTTAACATCAATAAAAAATAACAAATTTTTATTTAATATATTTGCATTATTAATCATATAATTATATAATTATATATATTATAATTATATAATTATGTAATATTACAAAAGCCTAAAAAACAAAAAACAGTTTTCTATAAAAAAAAAAATTAAATGAACGTACGTTCTTTATACAAGTAAATGAGTTTTTTCAATTAAAATTTTATTTTAAAATAACCTCATCACATTTATACAAATAAATGAGATTTCTCAATTAAAATTTTATTTCGAAATAACCCAAGAATATTTTATTTTTTATTTATTTGCTTGTATAATTTGCACTAATTTCAGTGTTTGCACACACCATATATGTTATTTGAGAAGTCAAATTTTTATTGATCAAAGAATCAATTCTAAACTAAATAATAAAGTATATTATTGCAATTAAATTTATTTGTATTAAATATAAATATAAATATATATATATATATATATATATATATATATATATATATATATATATATACATACATACAGTACCGGCCAAAAATATATCACCTTTAGTATTTTTGAGTATAATTTTATTCAAAGTGCATGGATATTTATAAATATCATAATATATGTTTTGATAGTAAATAAAATATTTTTCATAAAATAATATAAAAACTTAATTTTAATAATATAAAAAATTAATTTTATAAATAAGTAAATTAAATTAAATTTATGCTCAAAAATTCTAAAGGTGATATATTTTCGGTCGGTACTGTATATGTATATACAAGGTGTCTCATAACTAACGAGCCAACACTCGTGAACGGATAGAGTACAGTGAACTAAACAAAAAAGTATTAAGTCATTTTGCAATTTTCGCAATAATTATTAAAATATTAATTAAAAACGCTTAGCGAAGAATATTATACATATGTATAAAATGTCCGGTAATAATCGCCTCAACTCTTTAGGGCAGATACAGCAGGTCAAACTGAACATAAAAGTCCTGTATCATTTTCCGATTTTCGCAATAATTATTAAAATATTAATTAAAAACGCTCAGCGTATGAGCGCGCGCCGCATATAGCGCTCAGCATACCCTGAGCGTTTTTAATTAATAGTTCAATAATTATTGCGCTAATCGCAAAATGATACAGGACTTTTATGTTCAGTTTGAGCTGCTCTATCTGCCCTAGAGAGTTGAGGCGATTATTACCGGACATCTTGTAGATATGTATAATATTGTTTGCTAAGCGTTTTTAATTAATATTTTAATAATTATTGCGAAAATCGCAAAATGACTTAATACTTTTTTGTTTAGTTCACTGTACTCTACTTACTCACGAGCGTTGGCTCATTAGTTATGAGACACCCTGTATATATATATATACATACATATATGTATATGTATATTTTATATATATATATATATATATATATATATATATAAAATATTTAATTTATTTGTATACATAAACATGTACAAATTAAACAAACTTACAAATTCTTTACGAGCGCCTTCAAGTGTAGGCTCAACTTTAATGATGACAGATCTTTTTTCCGAGATTTTATGGCCGTTTTGATCACGTGAATATTCGACATTAACTCTTATCATGTCACTAGTATAGTTGTCACCCTTATTCGTAGCCGGTTTTACAAATATATCGATCACTTGAACAGAATTGTCATTTTCCGACTTTCGTAGGGCCTTCTCCATAAAACACAGATTTAACCATGCCGGTATTTCTTCGGCCATTTCTGAAATTGAAATTGTAGAACTGGAGAATTTCCCCGATAAATCATTTCTGGCGAGTTCTTCTCGCCGTGTCATAAAATGCGAAAACGATTCTTTACGATAACTTATTGTTTATGACAAGATTTACATATCACATTTTCTTTCTTTCTACCCAACTTGCTTCTGTCCCTCTCTTTCTTTTCCCCACATTTCAACTTTTAATTTCCTCCGCCATCTCTTTTTTGTCGTTTTTTTACTGATTTTATCACCGTCTTTCTTTCCGTGTCTGTCTGATATATTTTAGCATTCTGTTGTGCGTTTTAGATCGCTTTCAATTAATGTTTACACTTACTTTTACTCACACATTTTGATTGAATTTTATTAATATAATTCGTCTTATTTTATTTCAATGTCAGAGTCTTCTCTGCGTTGATGACATCAGAATTTATATAACATTGGCGATAATAATTACAAATACACACTCAGAAGACCAAAAATTAACATACAATAATATTAGTATTATATAATTGATTGTTTATATTTTTTAAGTTACCGCAAATCGTAGAGTTACATTACATTTTTTATATCTTAATTATTAGTAATAATATATGCATTAAATAATAATGTATTTTTTATATTTTTCTTTAACTTTTAATAAATTAAGCTATTTAACCCAATATGTAATTATCTAATTAATTAACTTCTCGCTTGTCTAATCTGGAATTACACTTGGTCCTGTTGCATGTAATAAGGATTAAATTCTTTTATCAAAAAGGACGGCTAAACGAATGTCTGAAACATACAGCATAGAGCAATCCTCCTGATCGTTGACCTGTTTTTCGAACTTGATAGTTTGTTTGACATGAGAACATATATTTTAAAGCGTATTATTAAGATATATTTGTTACGCCGATGACCCCTCTATGTATATGTCTGAACGTAACCATTTTTTTCAAAACACAATAATTATCCAAAAGCTAATCAAAGTTGCATAATTTTTTTATTATTATTTTACAAAGCAAATAATCTACAAGTATGTTTCTTCAAGTGATCATTAATAGAAAAGAAACAAAATAACTACACTTACTTATGTTTAGCTCAATTTGTGTACTTCACTTAATGCTCACACTACACTCACTGCTTCACGAAGACCAAGCGCGAAATGAGATACCTAGAATAGAAATGAGAAGTTTTATACTGATAACAATACTGCAATCTGTTATACACACTCAATAAATTACAGCTTAAAAGTTTATTTCATTTAATGCTGCACATGATGACGACCATCACGATCATTAACGGTTAATAATCTGTCTTATACCGACAGACTTCCTGATTCATTCCAAGCTAGCTCATTAAAGAAAAAAATTAAAAAGACTATCGAAAATAAATATGGGTTGTAAAGCAAGAAACATTTGCTGAAGAGGAGACTTTAAGCTTTAAAGAGACTGAAGGATATAGATGTTTGACTACTTATTTTTAATAAAGAGTATCAATGTAATGAGTATGTATAAAACTGATATTTAAAGACGAAAGAAATATAAAATAATAAAGTGCCAGAATAAATTTATAAAATAGATGGTAGGGCTAGAACGCTTCAAGTTATATTGTATATAGAGAAGAAGCAAAAAACAATTCTTGAGAAATAGGTAAAATAGCAATTAGATTTAAGAAAAAGGTTAAAATAAAATCGAGTAATAATATAAAAGGAATGATGTAGAGAGGAATAGAGAAAAATAGAAGAAAACTAAGAACGGACAGACAGAAAAATGTATTTTCGAGAAATGTGTTATCTGCAATAGAACACGTGTTTCTCAGTATTATTATTAAAACAAACATGTTTGTTAATGACACGTGTTTCCCAGTATCATTATTAAAACAAAAATGTTCTTGTAAAAAATTTGGTTTGATAAAATGCGCTTGGTGTAAATCAATCTTACGTTTTGCCTACTTCTTTGATAATTATTACCTTAGTGTAAGATTGCAGAGACAAATGTAATACCACAAGACGATGAATAAATGCATTAATATTATTTTAATTATCTTTTTTTATAGACCTATATATATATATATATATATAAAACCAATAAATTTACAGGGTGTGTCAAAAGTCTGGATACACTCAAATATCTCGTAAATGTTGCATTTTAGAAAAAAATGTTTAAGACAAAAGTTGTAAGACCCAAAAAGACGCATTTAACAGTAATGGCCGTTTGACTTTGGATGGCGTTGCCAAGGTCAGATCAAGGCCAACTTGAATATTTTTAATAAAATTTCTTACTTTTTATTGCATACTTTTATAGCTGATGTTGAGATGTTTTCAAAACACTTATTACAAATCCTTTTTCGATAAGAACTTTTTGAGTTATGAGTCCTCATAAATTAAGAACCTTCGGCATTAACGTAATTCAAAACCTGAATTTCTATAACTAGGTATAAAAATTAAAATTTTATGACATAAAAAAGTATAACAATATAAATATATATCTTTATAAAAATTTAATTGCTATCAAAAAAATATTCAAAACTGCTCTTTACAAAAAAAAATATAAAAAATTTAATCGTCTAGGAATCTAATTTGCTCGTCACAATTACCAAGATCCACGTGCACAAATATTACTATGATTTTACTACAATTTCACCTTGAAAATTTCACATCGAGTACATATCTCTAGCGTAAAAATGCAAAATCGAGTTGAGAACTAAACGACTAAAAAGTCGAGAATAAATAATCTTTATAATTGATTAAAAAAAATCATTATGCCTCTGACATGTAAAGAATACGCGCGAATCTCTTAAAAAGTCTGCCGAAAATGGCGCTGATTTGGAAAATGTTCAGTAAATTTATTTATGTAATATTGTTATTTATAACTTTTTAAAAAAGACTTGCCTCTCCCTAAAAGCATTTATACATGTCATTTCTATGGTAGTTTTGTTGATTGGTACTGGAAAAAAATTAATTTTTTTGCTGCAGTAGCAATTATAAACATTTACCCTTTTTTTTAACAATTGTTTTAACAGTTTAGAAAAAATTGTTTGGTTTAAAAGAAAAAAAAATTCATATTAGTTCGACCATGTATGTATGCATGTACGTATGTTATACAATATGTATGTATATACTACATACATATATACGCATATACGTATTTTATATTATATTTATATAATTATATAGATACATATACATATATATTATTTTAATTTTCTAATTTTTATGTTTTTATTTTTTTTTATATTGTTTTACACTTGTATGTATGTAATAATACTATTTGTAATTAGCTTTTATTTATAAAGAAATCTTTTATTAAAACGAAAAAGAACGCATTTTGACGCATTCATTCACAAGAATGATACCAGTTAAGTGAAATAATTAAATAATGTTGTTTTAGTTTTCTTATTATTAATTTTATTTATAATAGTTTTTACAACGTACAATAATGTTTGCAATAACTTTTATCAAATATAAAAATAATTTAATAAAAAATATGTTAATAAATTAATAGAATAATAATTTTTAAATTAATCTGCTGTAGAATTTTATTAGAAATTTAAATTTAGTTTTTCTTTATTCCTAAATTCCTAATTTTTAAATTTTTTTAAAATTTATTATCTTATATTTCAATTTAACTCTAATTTAATTTAATTTAATACTAAAATTCAGTTAAATTAGAGAATTAAAATACAAGAATAATTTAGAATTAACATTTTAAGTTCTCCGCAATTAATTTCAAAATTTTCGCGGAGAGTACAATGCTTTTCTATGTCTACCATTCGTAATAAGAATCCTTTTTGTGTTCTTTATTATGACAGATTAAGTACTTATTACATCAGAGATCCAACAAACCCCATTCGTCATACATAGGTACTCGCTTCATCATAACTTTTTTATAAGCTTCATTTTTATAACCCGGATTCGTATAGCCATCTTTGTGCATAATCTCATCTATATCTTTTGCTTCTTCTTTATCAACCAGCATTAGTGGTAATACCGTAAATGATGATATCATTCCATAAGAACCTCTTCGCTTCAGGGCAGCCTTTAACTCTTCTGCCGTAAGTGGCTGCGTTTTACAATCCAGTTGTTTCATAGTCGCCGACAGAGTACAAATGTACTCGTTAAACAAAATATCTTTATTATTTTCCAAGACATCCGGAGAAGGACTGGTACTGAGGAAATAGAGGAGATCGACCGCCGGCGATGTGTAGACACACAATTGAAAGTCCACCTGCAATGTCAAACGAACTTTCTCAATTGAAGCAATTGAATTGGGAATACAATCCGTGCACGGAAAAAGAAGTGCGATTTCTATTTAGGAAGTCATAGTGGATATTTTGTGCAGATAATACGAACAGATGTATCAGAATTCGATCAAACTGAATTATTTCGTTATTCATAATATGCTGTATTCTAAAGTGTATTATCATCAGTTCTTTATTTTAATCGGAAAAGTTGATATATAATTGAAATATACATTAACGCATATTGATCGTACTCTTTAGGGAATTCTTATTCGTTTTATATAATTTATTTTATTTAAAAATTATTTTACTCTTTAATGTAATTATAATAAATAGTTAAAATTTTAGGTTTAGAAATCTTAAATGCATATAAAGAATTATAACAAATAGCCACTAAGTTTCTATATTTAGAGGATATACGGATTTTTATGATTCGTGATACTTACAAAAATATGATCAATAGGTTTGCCATCATCGTCATATTTGAACATCATGTTATTCACCCAGCAATCACCATGATTGATAACATTGAAATCATCCTCGGAAAACTTGCAAGCCTCTATTCCTATTTGATATATGTGATCGGCCAATTTAACAATTTTTTCCGAGTATCTAACATTGGAAGAAGCATATAAATGTGAAACTAATATTCGCTATATGCACCACTTAAGCGCAATTTATATTTGTATAGTATGTCATTTCTATGTTTCATTTGTTTAACATTTTTTTGCTTTAAACATTAATTTTTTAATATATTATGTTTAATATTATTTCTTTACAACTAAAAATTCTGTTTGCATGTAAATTTTACCTTTTCATTCCTGGCCAGTTTGTCATTTCCTCTGCTAACTGTTTAGTACCCAAAACGAAAAATCCTCCCATTTCTGGTGGGTGTTCACTGTTAAACATTCCTCTCGAATACATTTGTTTCTGATTTGGTTCCTAAATATTGAAACATATTTTTTAATCTACATTTATAATCATAAAATAAAAACATTAAATTTTTATAATTATAATTTTAATGATATGTAATTGAGGAATTAGATATTATATTAATCTTTTTTAGGAATTATGAAGAAGACGAGTGTAGTTGTACTTTTTTAATGTAAAATATGTATTATTAATGTAAAAAATGTAAATAATGTCTTATTAATTTAATTTTAAATTATGATTTTTTTCAAAGATAAAAAGTTTTGTAATTTATTTACGCATATCTAATGTATGTAATAAAACATTTCTAACATTAAAAAAGTTTTATTCTTAAATATTTATAATTTAAAAAATATATATTAATACAGAATATATTGATTAAAAAAATATTGACTTTTGTTTAATTTAAAAAATTTGCAATTAATTTGAAAATTGCGGAACAGCTTCTAAAGAAAAAAATGTAAACCATTAAGTAATTAATATTTGTTAAAAGCACAATTTCACTACTTTTATATTGAGCAGACTGTAGTTTTTGTGTTGAAAAGATGTGCTTAATTTTTGTCTATTCCATTTTTAATTAAACGCCAAAAGAGACATGTGCCGTAATAAAAGTTATAATAAAAAATATTGAATTTTATTATTAAACGTTATTTGCCAGAAATTTTCGTTGAATTATGGACATGGTCCAATAATAAAGGTACAAGTGTTAATTATAAAATATGTGTGTATGTGTATCTGTACACACAATCTCAAAGTCACGGGCTTGTATTGTTGCATGGAAGAAAAGACTAGCTGCGCAAGCGTTGTTGTCTTCCATCCACTGATCACTGTTTGCTACTATAGATCGCATAGATCTATAGTAGCAAACAATAATAGATATTACCATATCTATTTCTGTTTGTTACTATGGATCTATGCGAGTTGTAATAAGAAGTTTTGTTTTTCAAAATTCTGGATAAAACAAGATAATAACAAAGTAGAATAATATAATAATATTTTTGTATATAACAATAAATCTTGTTTAATATATTAATTAGCAAATATTTCTAATGTATAATTAAATAAAACACATAAAATAAAAATTATTCTAAAGTTACTGTTTGATTATATTAACAATATTTTTATAAATTTGTATAATTTATTACAAACGAATTAATAAATTAATATTTACAAATACAAATTTTTTACAAATACATATATGTTCTTTGAAATACATTAACATTTATTATATAAAGTTTTAAATTATTTTTTATCACTATATGTATTTATCAGAATATAGAAAAAGAAATTTTATATTTACTTTAAAATTAACGTTATTAATGCAATGAAAGTAAAGATTTTTCATATATGTATTATTGCATCGTTTAATATCACTTGCATAAATGCTATTAATATAAATTCTATAAAAAAGTGAATTTTTAATCATCGCAAAAAATATATTACACTTGATTTGTACTGATTTACCTTCTCGCATACAGCTATAGAGCTTGCATGAAATCTGGCTAATCCGCGTATCGCTAATATACAATGAGGTAGATCAAGACCAGCCTGACGACAAGCCATGCGAAAGCCGAGAGGCGCAAGATCCTCCATCACTAAAAGAGTTGGATCGCTCTCTTGCACGTACAAGCCTTTCCCGCTCAAACGATACTTGGACTCTAGCAACGTGTTCATTTTATCTAAAGTGTCTGTCATCATCAATATCTCCGTATTAAAAATACGTGATTGAGTAATCTGTAAAAACGATTTATTTAATATCAATAAGGAATAAAAAATGTTTATTTAATATATTTGTATTATTAATTATTATATAATTATATATATTATATAATATTATAAAGGCCTAAAAAACAAAAAAAAGTTTTCTAAAAAAAATTTTTCAAAAATAAAGTAAATGTACGTTCTTTATACAAGTAAATGACATTTTTTAAATAAATTTCATTTCAAAATAACCACAACACATTTATACAAATAAATAAGATTTCTCAATTAAAATTTTATTTCAAAATAACCCAAGAATATTTTATTTTTTATTTCGTTGCTTGTATAATTTGCAAAATTCTCAGTGCTTGCACAGACCATATATGTTATTTGAGAAATAAAATTTTTATTGATTAGGAAATCGATTCTAAACTAAATAATAAAATCTATTATTACAATTAAATTTATTTATATATATATATATATATATATAAAATATTTATTTTATTTGTATACATAAACATGTATAAATTAAACAAACTTACAAGCTCCTTACGAACGCCTTCAAGTGTAGGCTCAACTTTAACGATGACAGATTTTTTTTCCGTGATTTTATGGCCGTTTTGATCACGTGAATATTCAACATTAACTCTGATCATGTCACTAGTATAGTTGTCACCTTTATTCGTAGCCGGTTTTGCAAATATATCGATCACTTGAACAGAATTGTCATTTTCCGACTTTCGCAGGGCCTTCTCCATAAAACACAGATTTAACCATGCCGGTATTTCTTCGGCCATTTCTAAAATTGAAATTGTAGAACTAGAGAATTTCCCCGATAAATCATTTCTGGCGAGTTCTTCTCGCCATGTCATAAAATGCGAAAACGATTTTTTACGATAACTTATTGTTTATGACAAGATTTACATATCACGTTTCCTTAATTTCTAGCCAACACGGTTCTTTTCCTCTCTTTATTTTTTCCTTATTCCAATTTTTCGTTATCTTCGTCATCTCTTTTTTGTCATTTTTTTACCCATTTTATCACCGTTTTTCTTTCCGTCCGATATATTCAACCATTTCCTTGCGTTTCAGATCGCTTTCAATTAATATTTACACTTACTTTTAGTTACACATTTTCATTGAATTTTATTAATATAATTCATCTTATTTTATATTAATGTCAGAGTCTTCTCTGCGTTGATGACATCTGAATTTATATAACATTCGCGATAATAATTATAATTACAAATACAGACACAGAGGACACTAATTATCATAATAATAGTGTTTTATAATTAATTGATTGATTGCTTATATTTTTTATGTTACTACAAATCGTAAAGTTACATTATATTTTTTATATCTTAATTATTATTAATAATATATGCATTGAATAATAATGTATTTTTTCTATTTTTTTTAACTTTTAATAAATTAAACTATTTAACCCAATATGTAAGTATCTAATTAATTAACTTCTCGCTTGTCTAATTTGGAATTACACTTGGTCCTGTTATGTTTAATAAGGATTAAATTCTTTTACCAAAAAGGACAGCTAAATGAATAAAACATACAGCATAGAGCAATCTTTTTCCTGATCGTTGACCTGTTTTTCGAACTTGATAGTTTGTTTGACATGAGAACATATGTTTTAAAGCGTATTATTAAGATATATTGTTATGCCGATGACCAATCTCTCTCTCTTTCTTTCTGTATGAGTCTGAACATATCAATTTTTTTCGAAACACAATAATTATTCAAATCTGATCAAAGTTGCATAATTTTTTGTTATCATTTTACAAATCAAATAAACTACGATTATGTCTCTTCAAGTGGTCAATAGAAAAGAAACAAAATAACTATCGCTACACTTACTTATGAGTTTACACTTACTTATGTTTATCTCAATTTATGTACTTTACTTAATGCTCACACTACACTCACTGCTTCACGAAGACCAAGCGCGAAATGAGATACCTAGAATAGAAATGAGAAGTTTTATATTGACGACAGTACTACAATTTGTTATACTCACGCAAAAAATTACAGATCACAAGGCTATTCATTTAGTACTACACATGATGACGACCATCACGATCATTAACGGTTAATAATCTATCTTATACCGACAGACTTCCTGATTCATTCCAAGCTAGCTCATTAAAGAAAAAAGAATAAAAAGACTATCGAAAATAAATATGGGTTCTAATGCAAGAAACATTTGCTGATGAGGAGACTTTAAGCTTTAAGGAAACTGAAAGATATAGATGTTTGACTATTTATTGTTAATAAAGAGTATCAATGCAATGAGTATGTATAAAACTGATTTTTAAAGACAAAAGAAATATAAAATAATAAAGTGCCAAAATAATTTATAAAATGGATACTAAGACTAGAACACTTCAAGTTATATTGTATATAGAGAAGAAAAAAAAATTAAATCAAATTATCTGATAAAAATTAAACTATTAATTAAAGGAAGAGATATAATTGTGTAAAACTTATATTTTATATATACATGTATATGCACGACATTATTATACTATAAACACTGTAAAGTAATAAAATAAAATCAACTCTTTTTTACCTTAGCATTCACAAATATAGTTGTATCCGTACGAAGTAAAAGCGTCGTTACCTTTTATTATCTTCATAATATTCTGTTATCTTCATCATTAAATATTAATTGTAAATTACGATTGCGTTTTATTAAAGCTCAAATTACTATGAGTTCAATATCTATTACTGTTTTACAAAAATTTCTTTTAAAGTTAAATATAAAAATAGCAGAAAATAAATAAATATCTATCACCTTAACTATATGTGACTAGATCCTCCTGACTAAACTGTAACAGATATTGAATTCATAGTAATTTGACCTTTGATAAAACGCAATTGTAATTTACAGTTAATATTTAATGATGAAGATAACAGAACATTATGAAGATAATAAAAGCTAACAACGCTTTTTCGTACGGATATAACTATTTTTTTTATGCTAAGATAAAAAAGGATTGATTTTATTAAGAAAATAAAATGATAAAAATATATTGTGTAACGTATATCTTATATATCTTATTCCTTGTATTTATATATTTTTTTATTCTGTTATTATATGTGAATCACAATGTTCTGTCGCAGTTTTAGCTATTTCAAAGTGCTTGAAAAATATACAAAAATTTATATATATTTTTTGATATCCATAAAAAATAATCATATACAATAAAAGTTAAAAGATAAATTGCAAAGATGTCGTTTTACGCAATTTGGCAAAAAATATTATACAAGGTCTGTCTGTTATTCATAAATGTTCAAGCAAATATCTTGCTGGTTGAAATTACAATAAAGTTTAATAATAGACATTTGCACAGTTTTGAGGCTGCTACAAAGTACATTTAAAAATTTTTTTCCTAGTAGCCTTTTCGAGTTATGAAGATCACCTTTATTTTTTTTTAATAAAACAATTTTTTAATATTTAAATAAAATCTAGTTTTTGATATAAAACGATTCCTCGCAATATTCTACGTAAAAAGTTATAAGAGTATGATAGTTTAAAATTCAATAGTTTATGAGATATTTTATACTTTAATTTAGCATAATTTTTATATAAGTATGAAATATATCGTAAAATATTCATTTTTTTATTATTTTTCCTCGATACTTTTATGCACCGAATAATGAAAGGAATCAATTGGTGTAAAGAAAATACAGTTGTTTTAAAGAAAAATATTGTTGTAAAGAAAAAAAAGTTATTTTTAAGAAAAATATATAACTGTTCGTTGCAAATTCATATTTTTTCTTCGGACATTTATAAATAGATACCTTATATATTTTGAAAAATTGGGATATAAAAAAATCATTAAAATGTAATCTATCCTAAGAATTTTTAGTAGTGTAAGAATCATGCATGTTATGAAAGAACACTTTATGTAAACTTGGAGTATAACATAATAAAAGTAAATTATATATGCTTAAAGTATGAAATATATATATATATATATATATATATATATATATATATGATTTTTATTATTATATATATTCTAAAACATTGTTCAGATGGTTAAATAAGACTTTTATAACTTTAATATTGGCAATATTATGCTCACTCTAATAGCGATAATAATTTTTAATAATAGATAAAAGGGCACATTTTAGTACGATAAGATTATCTACTAGTATTTTTATTGAACTTTTTTTTAACTTGTTTGCATTATGTCATGTGCATATTTACATGTAACATCTTAAAGACCATAAAAGAATGATATAACTCATTGTCAGTTAATCATCTGCACGCAAATAGTAAATAAACCAGCAGTCTGTTCATGATATCTTCACGCAACCTGGAGAATTATTACGTAACAAATGATATTTTGTCCTTCGACAATTTTCTCAAGCTATTTTTCCTGGTTCAGGAAATAATAGATCATAATCATAAAATAAGTACATAGAAAGATGTGTTATGACATACTTGCAAGTCATGGCATGATTAGTTTCTATCTTCGATTATGTAATTTTGTCTAATGTGCGAACAAAGTATACATATTAATACAGCATGAACAATAAAGAAAGTTTATCATTATGCAGTAATTATTTGTTTATCTACCAATTTTTTAATAAAAGAAAGTAATTATTAAATAATAGAGAGTAATATTTAAATAAAATTATTAAATAAAAGTAATATTTTACTACTTGATAATATAAACTATTATTTATGTATTGAAATATTATCTGCTTTTTTTAATCGCAAGGAAAAAATGATTATTTTTATAATATACCGTTGTATATAATTTAAGAAAAATATATAATATATTTCCTTAAATTATATACCAATGCCTTTAAAAAGAGATGTCCTTATTCTCAATAATCTTCAATTTATGTTAATACTTATATTGTGTTGTTACCTAATGTAATATTTTGAATTATTTATATTATAAGAAATATTTTCATTTTAGCATATCAAGTCGTGAAATCCGAAAATATGTTATATACAATTAAAGGCTTTTCAATAATGCATTTCCGGAAGCCATGAGCATTAATATTGAGTATGCAATAAAAAGATAGAGTCGTGATTATCCAGCTTTACCAAAGTAATCAGCCTTATTTATGTCTCCTCTGATAAATTTGGTCGTATACAAAGTAAACGTGTTTGGAATTTCTCAAATTACTACTATTATTCATATGAATCTTTATTTAATATAAATATCATGAAATACTTGATAAGTGTAATAACATGTTATGCAAATTTTAAATTTACAAACATGTTTATAATTCCTTATACTCTTGTACGTTTTTCTATAATTTTTTGTACAATTGTATGCAATTAAGACATCCATTTGTTAGCCGATGTGTTTCATCTGACGCGACTGGTTGTTGAATAATGTAATTGAAAACTAACAATACGCTGACCATTCCATTTAATTGGCTCATATAAATCTTATGAACCGTGAATAGTGCGCTGATACTTCAGAATTGCACATAAGTATATAATTTTAGTCACATGATCGTTAACAATTCAATCAAATAGCAATACTTATCGGCTTTTCCCGAGAATTAATTAAACCGTTAAAAATGTATCGCTAATCGATCAAATTGCGAATGCAAATTTTATTTAATTGAAGATTCTATGAAATGCTCAATAAATTTCTTCTGAAACAACTGCTGACAAAGTGTTACATTACAAAATTTATTATTAATAAATTTCTCTCTATCTTAATAACTTAATTAATTATTTATTTTGCTTAAAAATCTGGGCGTACACAGAGGCATAATACATCAATGTAACTCTTTTAAGCATTGTAATTAAAATTTTTAAAAATTTAATATATATGTATATATATGTATATATATATATATATGTGTGTGTGTGTGTGTGTGTGTGTGTGTGTAATTTGGTGTTTATATATCTTTATATAATATTAAATAAGGAATATTCTGATATCAATAACTATTGAACATCTAATTTTTTAATACCATTTTGTTCTTATAAGATAGTAGGCGCGATTGACGTTGAGTCTAAATCTCTGAGAAAGGTTTAAATTATTTACATACACACAAAACGAAGCACAAATCCGACTATATGACTTTCTCGTAGTATGGTTTGGATAACGTTAACTCCGGCGGTTTTGAAATTTTTGTAGAGAAAAAAAAATTTTTTAATGTTTTTTTTCCTCTTGTTAACACTTACAATTAGTAAAAATTAATGTAGTGTCAGTGTAATGGAAATCAATTTTTTAACATTAATTGACTTTATTCTTAATTTTTTCTTATTGAAATTAAGCAACTTCATAATTTCATGTACATTTTGCCCCATAAAAACATAGTGGCCACCATGAAAAAAATCTTATAGCTATTTGGCAATTTTTTGTCAAATTCAGTGTACTTTAAAGTATAAAAAACGCGAAAAACCAATTTTTTGTTGTTGTTCACACAATTGTTTTCTGGGTCAAAATAAAAAAAGGAAAAATCAATAATTTCTACGTTATTTTCATCCATTTGTCTCATGTTTACATGTTTGCTAAAAAAATTTGACAATTATACCATTTGATAGAGCAAAGTTTCAGTTTTCAGAATCTTTTTTGCTCATTGCGATATGATAATTGTTGACGGAGTTATGAATAATCAAAGTCAAAGTACTCATTTTTTATTTAATCGATGATAACTCAGTAAAAAAAATCGTAGACAAATTTTTAAAAAACGATTTTGTAAAGAAAACTTTAAGGTTAGGTTAAGTTACATTAGAAAGTTTAAAATTTTTGCAGATTTTTTTAGACAAAATTCTTGTTGTACAGTAGGTTCAACAGAATCAAAATTTAAAAAATTATATAATAATATAGATTTTTCTATTTAATATAGAAATATTCATATATTAATTGTTTTAATCAAATTATAATTATGACAGTAGTAATAAACAACATTTTCATATTTTTTCTTAAAAATCATTATGTATTGGAAAATTATGAGTAGGAAAGTTTGTGCTCTATTTCAATTGATACCGTTATTGATATCGCAACATTGACCGTACTGTTTGTAATGTCTACATATCATATACTGTTTGAAAGGTGATACTCTTATCTGTCATTTAAAATTAACATTGATTTATTTTTGTTGCTTTGTGTGAAAAAATTATATTATTAAAAATAAATGACAAAAGATGTTTTTCGGGATATACGCTTTGTGAGTTTAAAAAGGTGCAATATTTATAATTTAACCGCTGTAAAAATCGTTAAAAAAGTTTATCAAGATCGCACACCATTCATAAGAATTATAGAAAATGGCTTGCCTTAAAAGGTGATGTTATTTGTTTGATGGAATCGCAATAGCCAAATAGCCAAAAAACTAACAAATTTGGTACAAAAAATCTAGTACAAAAGCCTTTATTAAATTGACCAAATAATACGATCATTTTCTACAATCTTTCTTTCTGTTTTGACAGTATATGGACAGTCATAGAATGTGCGCAATGTTTTATTTAAAAAATTTGAAATATGATCTTTTAAGGATTACTTTATTTCGATCCCACTAAACAGGTAATATCACTTCCTAAGAATGCAAACCACTTTTTATAGTTCTGCTAGCTGAAAATAAACTTCTGTTATTCATTTTTAATAATTTTTCTCACATTTTAAAAGCAACAAAAATAAATCAATGTTATGTTCAAATGACAGGTAAAAACATCTTTCAAACGACATATAATATTTAGACATTACGAACAATATAGCCAATACTGCAACATCAATAACGACATTAATTAAAATGGGCCACGAACTTTTTGCACTCAATAATATTTTTTTTATACCAATTGAATTTTCTCATTATTTTGTGCATAAAAGTATTAAGGTAAAATAATCAAAAAATGAATATTTTAAGATATTTCATAGATTATATAAAATTATGTTAAATAAAAGTATAAAATATTAAATTAAAGTATAAAATATTTCTTAACTCTCAAATTTTTGGTCATCATACTCTTGTAACTTGTTATACATTTATTAAGAAAAATTGATTTATATAAAAAATTAGAGTAATTTTATTTAAAAAACTACAAGATTGATCTTCACATAATCTTGATATTTACAATCAAGGTCAAACCAATGATCTTATGTTCCCCTCGAAGTAACAAAACTTTTATGTTAAACATTTTGCAAGAAAGTAGTCGCAAAATAAACGAAGTGGGAAAACACTGATAAAGTACTGTTAAAGACGGCTAGCCTTCGGCAAATTTTCGTGATTATTCAGTGCCATTTCAATTTAATTACAGTAATTGCGTAAAACGATTACGTAGAAAAGTGGATTTAATACATATACAGTTACATTGTTTGAACGTTTATATCAGAAAACGTGTTTTGCTAACGGCAAACTTGCTGACCTACTATGTATCGTTCTATGTCAAACAAATTCTGGAATGCGTCTAAATACCAGCCATTCTTTTTTTACTGTATTAGTTTATATAGTTAGTAAATAAATAATTTTTTATTTTTTATTTAAGTTATGCATAGTCTACATTAATTTAGTGTAGAATTATAATAATATTATATGACTTTTTTTAATAATAAAAAAATATTTTACTGATTATAATAATAACAATATTTAAACATTTTTATTTCTCAAGTAAATTAATTTGAAAATTGATAACATAAATATTGCAAATACAAATCAATTTTATTAAATAAATATCTACAATATTCCAATTTTCTCAATCAAAGTACCAAAAATCACGTTAATAACTTAACTTTAAGATCAATAAACATCGGAAAACTCATCGTATTAAATGTATTACTAATTATTATTAATTAAAAGTTTTTTTCTTTCTCTTGTCTATCATTTCAAGCTTTGCAACATTATTAAAATTAGAAATTCTCTCATGCTGAACGATTCAACACTGCTTCTAATTGACATATAATGGATTACAATTACCACATATGTATATTCGACTGCTCCAAGCAGTATGCCATTCATTAATACTGAAGCCTCTGATCTGCTGCGTGACTGAAGAATAAACGTCATCCAGCGTGAAGTTGAAATCCCGTAAGCCAGGCTCGTGGGGCAGAACAGTGAAACCATCGTGTTTTATGTGAATCAGTGTCGAGCGACTGGTTCCGACTACAGGTTCGCCAGTTAACGAGGAAACTTCGAGACGTGTATCCTGGTGCGATCGAAGTACGCCATGAGCGTCGGCGTTGAATCGTTCCTGTACGTGATCCTCGGAGTATCAGGGATATTCATGTTGCATTTGGTAAACGGTAGTCCGTATCGTGATAGTTATACAGTGACACATCTGAAATATAATTATTCGGAAGAGAAGATTTTCAAGAAGGAAAGAAATCTTGATGAAAGAAGTCGTGGGTTGGTGTCATTAATTGATCAGGAAATTGTACGATAAACAGTTTGATGAAATTGTGAATTGTTACATCGATATTCTAACAATATCAAAAAATTAACACGGAAGGATTATTAGAAAATCTATAAGTTAAAGGAATCAATGTTATATATTTTATTTTTCAATTAAAGAAGTAGCACTAAAAAGTGAACTATAATATATATAATTTTTGAGACATATAAATACGAGAGTCTGACAATAAAGATACAAGCATTGTAATTCTATACGCGCGCACGTGTGTATGTGTATATGATTTGTACATGCAACCTTGAAATTACGACACGTATATATATATATATATATATATATATATATAAGTTATATAGGGAAAAGATTAATAACCGCAAGTGTTATCTTTAATATAAAAATATTTACTGGTCGGAGTTTGGCACGTGAATAAAATATAATCGACATGATTGAAAATTATTCCAATTTCCAGGTGCGCATAGATATTTGCAAGTAAAAGTCATGGATCATAGTGTAAAATTCATGGTTATATCAGTGAATATTTATAGATAGAATGTTTTTAAACTAAATAGGAGCGTGCATGTGGTTCAACAAATTCAAAAATGGCCGAACGGCACATCTTTGAATTTGAAAAATGCCGTTCGATTATGTTTGAATTTATTGCGCAACACACACACATGTATAATCAGTGCCTGTACCTTTATTATTGGAACGCCTACATATAGTATGTTTTAAAAATTAAAAAAAAGAGGTGCTCAATTTGTGATAACTCTTATTTCGTCAGTCTTTTTTCTTTTAATCAGCTTTTGATGACAATTGTCAAGTTCTATAAAATAACTAAGTAATTAATATCGCAAGTTATAATTATAATTTTATTTTTATATATGAAAGTATAATTACCAACTATCACTTTTTACTTTTAACTTAATTGTTGCAATCATATGTATAATCTCTGTTATAGACGCGTTTTATCCGCGCTTATTTTCTCCTGTAAAGAAGTAGACCGTGTATATGTTAATCATAAAAGGCCGTTGTAATTCTTTTCAATTTAACTTTGTGTAGCTGATGGCAAAGATACGCAAATTTTCACATAAATACAGACATAATGCTTTTGACATTTAAAAAATGATATAAATTATTTATCAATTACTATAACATTATGTCAGACATATTTATATATCTATATAATCAGAATATCTTTACAAATATTGCAATATTAATATTAACATAAGATTTACAAATATTTGCAATATTAATATTAATATAAGATTTGCAAATTGTTTATATAACAAGTTATATATCTATACTTAAAAACTTTTTTTCAACTTTATATCTGTTAATACATATAATTTGTTTTCCGAGAAAATAAATCTCAAGAATATATCATAAAATATCTCTAGAAAATATTATAAAATATTTTAACAAATAATATATAATAGAAAATATTATTTACATTATAAACGCAACAAATAACCAACGTATAGTTTGCAGAATACTAATAATGATCAAGGAGTGCAACCAATTTTGAATTCCAAAGACAGGAAAGAAAGAAGAGTTGAAGCAATAAATTATCTTCAAGAGACACTCAGAGAATCATCAAAGGATGATGAATATGACAGAGGTTTCTCTCTATTTGGCCTAGTTGAATCCATGCTATCTGTCGTAGCAAATGGATTCAGCACAGTTGTCAGCAGCATCGTTGGTACTGAAAAGAAGAATTTACGATCAAATGTCAGTAGAATAAATTATAAAAATTATCAATTAATCAGAGTGTTTCCTAACACGGAAAATCACGTTACGGATTTGCGCGATTTGAGAGACGCTGAGCCCGAAGAGATCAAATTTTGGTCCTTTCCAAATCGTAACAGGTATACCTTCTCGCGATTTGACTTATTGAAATATACTATCAATTATTTAACATATTTTTTACGTCGACATTTGCTTCACAGGACCTCCGATATTATCGTCGCGCCAGATCTTGTACCTGATGTTAAAGATTATTTAAGAGATAAGAAAATTGATTTCAAGGTGTTAATATCAGATATTCAGGTAAAACTAAATGCATATTTCATGTTCTTTACATTAATACTTACTATCGCAAAACATTTCAAACATTTTTCAAAATAAGTATATAAAATTTAAAAAAAAACAATTATTTATTATGTTAAAAAAGAATATTATATTTAATATATTTAACATTAAAATTATTAGTCATATTTATTACAAATATTGTATTATTACATTGTTATATTAAAATTATTAATCATAAAAAACTGAGATTTTCAAATTAATTATAGATGTCATTACTACTATATAATTGTAAGGAAACTTTAACAAAAACAGATATTTGTATATATTGACACACTTTACTTATAATAATTTCCATAATTTCTCATTGAGAAAGACACAAAAGAAACGTCACAGTAATAAATAAATCATCATTTACTTTATAATGCTATCACAGATCACAAACTTTTACCGCGTATATTAATCATTATTTATTGACTAATGAGTGCCATGAAAGAAATGAAAAAGAGAAATCTTGTTGTGGTTGTTGACATAATTGATTGAGATAATTAATTTTATATAAATTGAATGATAATTTTAGATCTTTAAAATAACTTTGATCTTTGATTAATAGAAAACAATTTCATATCAAAATCCGAAAATGACGAAAGAACAACGTGAAGACTTGGTGACCACTCAAGGTCACAGTATGACATGGAAACGTTATCATCGATACGGAGGTAAAATTGTGCTACAAGATATATTTTTTTACGTCACATTAAATTAATCTAAAAACTAATCTAAGTGACCATTAAACTAATTTAAGTGAAAACAAATTGATCAATCAAATATCAATTATTTTTAGTTTAATACACATAAAAGATAAATAAGTAAAAAAAACTTGATTTTATATATATATATGAATTATAATAAATGTATTGTTGCATATCAAATTTATTTTTGCAATGATTATATTAATACTTTTACAGATATCGTGCGCTATTTAGAATACCTAGCTTTTAAGTATCCCAAAATGGTTGAATTAGTAACTATTGGCCATAGTTACGAAGGCCAACCGATAAAAATGGCAAAAGTTTCGATAGGATTAAACAAAAATGGCGAAAGAAAACCTGCAATTTGGATCGATGCCGGTGAGTATTTTATCTGAGACAAATTATTTTTTTTTATGAAACAGAAAGCAGAAAAATATAAATTTAAGACAGTATTTGAATAATACATTACATATAAATATTGTGAAGAGAATTCCAGTAATTTGTTTTCCTGTCGGCGATTTCTTTTCTTGAATGTTGTACAACTTTTATTTTGATTGCCCTATTTTTTACTGAATTTATGCCCGACCGGTTTTTTCGGCAACATCAAATTTGCATGTCTTGACCGTATTTCGTCCCGTTAGATGATCTTTACGGTGAATTGTTGTTATGTTCGTAGGCATGCACGGACGAGAATGGATCGGTAGCGCCGTGGCAACCTACATACTAAGCCAGTTAGTTGAGAGGAATTCGACCTACACGAAATTGTTGGATAATTCAGATTGGATGATCTTGCCAGTTGTCAATCCAGATGGTTATGAGTATAGTCATATCGGTGACCGTTTTTGGCGGAAAACTAGAAGCAACCATGTGGAAAGTCAAGAAGATAGTAGGTAACTAGAAAGAAGGAAACTGTTGTTTATCGCGATTGCGTATTTTAATAAAAACAAATATAATTTCAACAATGTATGTACATGTACTTTTTTACACAAGTGATATATATATTAAGAAAAATATTATTTGTTAATTTTTTAAAAGATCTAACTTTAGATCTTCAGATTTAATTTTTAGATTAGATTTCATAATAAGATTTCAGATAAAAAAAGACAAGAGCAGACTAAATTAAAAATATTTTATAAAGCTTATTATATAACTTCTATTATGTAAAAATAACGATAAAAAATTATTAAAAAAATTATACATTCATTATAGTAAAATAAAATACTGTGCAATTTTTCTTCTAGGTACACACCTTCCAATTTATTACAGTTCGTAACGCACTATACTAGGTGGTTCTGGACTAAATGCGAAGGAGTTGATCCGAATCGAAATTTTGCATATCACTGGGGCGAGGAAAAGGAAGGCGGAGCCAGTTCAGATCCTTGTTACGAAACTTACTCAGGACCCTTTGCCTTCTCCGAACCAGAGACAAAGGCTATGGCAGATTATATTTTGGCAAATAAGCAACATATTCGGTATATAATTGTCCATATTTAATTAATCCAATTTTATTATCCGAACTTTATTTCTTTTTTCTAAATATTTTGCTTCTTTAAAAGTGTTTATTCAAAGCATTTCGTGTAAACATATTGATACATTATATTTACATTCCCAGAATGTATTTGACTTTGCATTCTTATTCGCAAATGTGGCTACTACCATGGGGTCACACACGTTCGAAACCATCGGATTATTCCGATATGATAAATGTAGCGAAAAAGGCGATTAACGCGATTGCAAAGGTTCATGGCACTCATTATCAACTTGGACCGGTGACAGATCTGATGTATCCAATTTCTGGTAGATATTTTTACCTATTATCTATAGCACAGTATTAATCTATTCTAGTTTTAATTTACAATTAATAAAGTCACAAGAATGATATAACGTGCTAATCTACGATCAGATACTAAAATAACACAAGAAGTGCATTTGAAATGTCATAATCGGAAATGTTTATCGCAAAAGTGAAAACTTCTCTGCTTTCAGGGGCGTCCGATGATTGGGCTAAAGGCGTCGCCGGTATAAAGTATTCATACACGGTGGAATTACGCGATCGTGGAACGTACGGATTCCTGTTGCCGGCGACTCAGATAGTTCCGACTGCGCGTGAGATCTGGGCGGGAATTCGCGCAATCGCCCGCATGGTCACCTGTAAAACGTAAAATTGCTCTACTTATCGATTAACGTTTTTTTTCTTTCGATTGATAGAAAAAAGATCAATTCATATATATGAAGCGCATGGGTAATTACTATCATCTGTACGATGCACATCGTACAGAGTACACAGGGCATTCGTATCGAGAACTCGATATTCAAATCATTATCAGAATAAACAAGTTGCAATAACGGCGAGAGATAGATCTTAATTAAAATCACACAAGAACATATTGACATTATCGATATTATAATAACATTGAACAAATGTGTGAAATGTCATAATAAATTGTTGCACTACGTACACGCAAATTTTGTGTTCCTATAATTTTTAGAAAATTTAATTTAGAGCTGGATTAAATATTCGGAAATTGTTATATATAGAAATTTTATTTTAATTTAATATACTAAAACTATAAAATTTGTGTTCTCGAAATGTTTATTTTTGTACATTTTTATTTGTAAGTTAAGTGAAAAATGTTTTTTTTTATGTATACAGAATTATATGTATAATTTAAGTAGACAAAAAAAGAGAGAAAGAGAAAGAATGTGTGTGTATGTGTATAATGTATATATTGTAATATGAATATATTTATTATTTGTTTTATTATATTGCAACTGATGTCTTTTATACAAGTAATAAAAATAAATATTGCTTTGTTTTATTTATTTGAACAACATATTAGACTGTTTTAATATTTCTTATTTTAATTAGCATATACAAAGTGTCCCAAACTTATCGTATTACCTGTTAATTGTTGATTCCTAAGACCATTTGAAAACGAAAATCCTAATACCAAAATATCAAGGCTACAACAGTTTTCAAAAATCAATTCATATATGAAGCGCATGGGTAATTACTATTATCTGTACGATGTATATCGTACAGAGTACACAGGGCATTCGTATCGAGAACTCGATATTCAAATCATTATCAGAATAAACAAGTTGCAATGACGGCGAGAGATAGATCTTAATTAAAATCACAGGAACATATTGACATTATCGATATTATAATAACATTGAACAAATGTGTGAAATGTCATAATAAATTGTTGCACTAGGTACACGCGAATTTTGTGTTCCTATAATTTTTAGAAAATTTAATTTAAAGCTGGATTAAATATTCGGAAATTGTTATATATAGAAATTTTATTTTAATTTAATATACTAAAACTGTAAATAATAAGAGGTTAAAGTTGACCAATTAGTATGACAAAATTTTGCGCATTCAGGCACGTCGCATATTAAAAATGCCCTCACACTAAATTTAATTATCAACATTGAAATAATATTGATAAATTATGTATTTAATTTATTGTTTAGTTATAGTTATGTAGTAATTTATTATCATTAAAATAATTTTATAAACTTATCTTCTTTATGTGAGGTTAATAAATTTTGATATTAGCATAACAATAACTTAACAATAAATTAAATATATAATTTATCAATATTTTAATTGATGATTTGTTGACAATTAAATTTAGTGTGAAAGCATTTTTAATATGCGACGTGCCTGAATACGCGAAATTTTGTCATGCTAATTGGTTAACTTTAAACTTTTATCATTTAAAAACTATTATAGCCTCAACATTTTAATATTAAGATTTTCATCTCCAAATGGCCTCAGGAATCCACCATTAACAGGTAATACGGTAAGTCTGGGACACCCTGTATATTATATTACACATATAAAGGAGATAATATAATAAATGAAAGTAATTCTCTAGTATGTTACTATAATATAAACACGGAAATAAATCTTATCTCACAATATATATATATATGATAAAATAAATAATAATAGTGAGTTATTTGATTCGAAGATAATAAGAGATTATAATATTAATATTACCATTTTTTTATATATAAAAGATAGATTATTGAGGTAAGGTAATAGTCAGTGTATGCTATCTGCACTCAAGAAGGTACGTTATCAAGATGTATCCAAAATACTTGGGTATTTATGTCTTATCGCCAGATATTGCGTTATTTCATAGTATATAAACCGTAAGCTGTGCTATTCTGGCGCATAGCCTTTATTCAATTGACAAATCGACAATGTTGATCCAGTGTCTTTTAGCTGCCATTCTAGTGTTCCAGGGTAAGTGCACTTTTTGTGACGTTACTTATAATACTTACCTTTTTATAAATTAAAACTAAAATACAACCAAATATTTTATATTGGATTGACCAAAAAGTAATGTCATTTTTTACAATAAATTTACGTTTTTCAATATAAAGTATGTATTAAATTAAAAAGTATATACATATTCTAAAAACTGATACTTTAACACACGTAGTGATTTTTAAAAAATTATTATTACGTTTGATTAAATTTGCTTGAATTAATCTTACTTTGAAAATGAGTGACAATAAGAAGCTATATATATATATATATTTTCCAGCAATTATACTTTTTTTATTTTTACCAAGCAAAAAATGCAGTACAAACATTAAAAAAGATTTCTTACCAATTTGCACCGTGTCTTTCCCTTTGAGGAAATAAGAAAGCTATAATAATTGATCAGGAGCACTTTTTTCTCATTTTTAAAATAAGATCAATTTAAAAAAATTTAACCAAATGTAATGATCTTTTTTAATTACGCATTGAAGTGTCAATTTTAGAATATGTATATATTTTATAGCTTATCGATAGCTTTGTATTGAAAAATACAAAAACGTCATCTACTGTAAAAATCCGACATTACTTTTTGACCAACCTAATAGTTTTTAGAAACATAAATATCCCAAATATCTTTTTTTCTAAATTATGAAATACATAGTATATATGATAGATTGCATTTAAAAATATTACACGATAAATAAAAAATTATTTTTCACAAAACAAGTTTTGTAAGTAATTATAAAATAAAGATTTAGAAAACTGCATTTTTATAAACAAAGAATTTGTTTCTAAAACAATATTATATTTTGAAATAAAAATGACACTATAAAATAATTCAAATAATCAAAACAAAATATTCAAGTTTTGCAAAAGTATCGTTCTTAATCAGATATTAGGAGTTTTTTTTTAATTTATTTTCTATAGCATGTCTGGCCACTCCCTTCGGTCTGAAACCTAGGATCACCGACGGTGAAGATGCCACACCGGGTGAATTTCCTTATCAGGTGTCTATTCGTTGGGGTATACCACCACTCATTCCACAGAATCATGCCTGCGGTGGTTCAATTTTGAACGAGCATTACATTTTGACAGCCGGACACTGTGTTTTGAAACTTGGCAAGCTTAAGGTGCTCGCTGGCAAGCATCACGTTTCTAGAGATGAAGATACTCAACAAGAAGTTGCAGTTGAAAGGGCTATTGTTCATAAACAATATCCGGGGTATGTTTCCATTATTTTTAACAAAATCAAAAATAATAAATATACCATAGACTCCATAATTTCTACTATTAATTTAATTTAAGTTAATCGAGAGCAGTTTTACAATCAAAATTTATATTATTGTCAAAAAGAAACTATATTATTAAAAAATATTAATATTACAATTTTTGCGATGCAAATATTACAAAATTATAATCTTATCTTTATAAACTCAGAGTCCTCGAAAACATTTAAAAATACATTTTATCTGAAGAAAGTACACTTTATCTAAAAAAATAATAAATATATTATTAATAATAACATATTTATATGATAAAAAGATGTTTATGAGAGCAAAAATAGATTATCAATATAAATATTTGTAAAAAATATTATTAAAATGCACAATATTAATTTCACATTATTTAAAGTTATTTATATTAATTTACCAGCTCTCTATTAAATAATCTTATTAACGATGCAATATTATTTACCACAATTAAATATCAATTATATATAAAATATTTTATTTAGAAACAGTTTTCATGTAGCAAATATATAAAAAAATGTTTAATTAATTACTTATCGCAACTATTTTGCAATCCGTAATCTATGTCACATTGCGATAATGTTTCATCATATCTTTCTTATAAATTTTCGCAATTGATATTTGTGTTTTCCGAACTGATAACATAATAAACATGTCTGGAACGTAAAATCACGATAGTATCGCGATACTTCAAACTGAATCATAATACGTTTTTTCAGAGGTGTTGCTCCATATGACATCGCTATTCTGAAACTGAAAACTCCCCTTGTCTTTAACGAGAGAGTGTCCCCTGTCACTCTACCTCAACAAAACGAGATACGAACTGGAAATGCTGTGCTCTCTGGATGGGGCTCCACCTCAAAAAATTTACTCCCGAAGCTGCCTGACGTTCTTCAAAAGGTTACTGTTCCATTGTTGGACAATCAATCTTGTCTGAAAAAATTCCCGGATAACAACATCGGTAAAAAACCAGAACTCTATGATTCACAAATCTGCACTGATTCTGTTGGAGAAGCATCCGCCTGCTCTGTAAGTCACATTAAAGCTTTTCTTTGCATTTTTTTCTCTTTCGTTTCTCTTATAATTAACTACATTGTCATATTATGAAATGCTATTTTACATTATTAATTATATTATTAATATTATCTACTTAACCAACTATTTCATTAATCCATTCCATAAAATGGCATAAAATAATTTCCAATTGGCTTTATTTATTAAAGCTGCAAAAAAATCTCATAAATAAAATAATAATTTATAATTTCTATTTTTAAATATATATTTAATAATAATAAAGAGAATTAAACAATTAAATGTTTAAATTGTTTGTACAATCTCTTTTACTACATCTTTTTTAGGGTGACTCCGGCGGTCCACTGGTTCAAATTGAAAACAACACTCCTGTCCAAGTCGGTATTGTTTCATGGGGTGTCTATCCGTGCGGTGTCAAACGCGTTCCTTCCGTCTATACTCGCGTAGCATCCTACGTTGATTGGATTAACAATATCATTAATACTTGATTATTTATAATAAACTTTCGTGTTTTCTGTCAATCAATATGCTCGTAAAAATTATATCACTAACAAGACATTATTGTGTGTGCCATTTTTGTACAAATTTAACTAATCAAATTTTTTAATTGTGAATTAAAAAAATAGTTAATAATAATTAAAATATTCCGATAAACACTGATAATAACAATGCTACATTCTATGTAATGCAATACAAAGAACATAAAAAATAAATTTTATTATATTACAATTTCATATGTTTTTTATCTTCAACCCTTATTAATAAATATCAGAAGGATAGTAAAAATGAGCAGTCACATATAATCTTTTGTATTTTTTTTTCTTCTTTACCTTCCGTATCTTTTGTAATTAAGTATTCAAAATATTTTTATTTAATTTTTAATGCTCATAAACTGATTAATCTATTTTACTAATAACATTTTGTTGTTCTTTATGTAAATGTAAATAATAATTTTCTATCCCATAATATTATATCAGCTTACAATTTAATAGAATATAAAGTTTGCTTCGCGTCATTCATGTATATTCCAGCTGTTTTTTCATTTTTTAGTTAGTTATTATTATGAATTAATTATCATTATATTACCTCATATATACATAAATATATATATATATATATATATATATATATATATATATATATATACATATGTATACATTTATATTTATATGTGTATATGTAAATGTTAAAAGAGGTATCACAATAATTTTTATAAATAACATTTTTTAAATAATTTTTTTAATAATTAAATATATACAAAGTTTTTAAGATTTTTTTAGCAATATTTCTCTTACTTTTTAAATCTTTATCAAAATTTTATTTACAAGCATTTTAATAAATTTTATATTATTTTTGATTACTTGTTATCATATATAATACTGGTTTTATATAACGTTATATTTTTTAAAAACACTATTTCTTTAATATTTTTGTTTGAGTAATAAATATTTATATTTTATATTTTTTTATCATAAACAAAAGCAGCATGTTATGAATCGACTTCGATCACTATAAGGTTATCAACAGCAACACACCGAGCACTAAATTGATTGTTACATGCTTGATATTAAAAACTGTCAAATACATAATTTCAGTCATTTTGATAATCTTTTAATATATATATATATATATATATATATATATATATATACATAAAAAAGCTTATATTAAACTCACAACAAATTAATAAAATTTTTCATATACTATTAACTTTTTCAATATTTGAACAGTCAAACATGATCTTTACTCAATAACAAATTGTTATATCTCTCAAAATTTATCTCTTTCGATATAATAGTATCAATATCAAAATAAATAGAAAAAAGCATGATAAATTAAATCTTGTTAACCCTCTATGGGCCCGTGTAACTTTCAGGTCACATGCTAATATATCGACATTTTACCAAATAATTTTAGTTTTTTCATGAGAGGCGTATACGTCTTAAATCTATAATGTCTCTGAGACAACCAATACCAATAAAAAAATTTTTTTTTATCTGCATATATGTATAGGTTTATAATTGTTGATTTTCCGTTTCACAAATTTTTTTATATTTAAAAAAAAAATTCGGCCCATAAAGGGTTAATAGGTTTTAACAAAAAAATCAAATTAATTTATACTAGATTTATATCATATATGAATAATTTTAAGATTTGTCAAATTCAAAACTTTTGCAACATTTTATCGCTGCATGTTATAAAATATTAAATTAATGAAAAATAAAACTCAAAAATATCAATTTGTTTTTCTAGTAAAATAAAATTTAAGCAGTTTTCATGTTGCAAAGTTTATGTCCACGATGCTGTAAAAATGCAAAAAATTAATTATAAATATTCTAAGCGCTCTTTTGATTTGAACTTGTAAGTTAATATCCCCATTATTTGTATTCTTATTATTTTACAAAATATAAAATCTCATATTGATAGTTTCCATTATATACGTTGTTTATTACAGTGACTTAAGCTTTTGGTATTATCGTATTAAAGAATAATTTGAATTTTTAGTGCACTTTTATTAGCTTTCAATCTTTATCGTTTTATTGTTGTTATTTAAATAAGAGTTTATACATATTTTTATGATATTCTAGAGTTTGGAAAGTCTACTCACAGTAGCGGAAAGTAACACGTTGAAAGCAAACATTAAACTGACAATAAAGAAATAATACAAAAGTTTATCAGACTTTTATGTATATACATATCCCTTCCATGATTATTATTTTTAATCTTTATTAATGCCTATTTCATCAAAATTTAAAAACCTGGAAATTTGTTTTTACTAATCTCAATACATAAATCAATTTACACTATCATAAGTAAGATTATTGACTTTCCGCATACCTTCTGTGTCTACTTCATTCAGGAATAATGATTGATCGTAATCAGATAACGATAATAAAAGGTATTGAACTGCTGGATAATTTATCATGATTGAAATGCAGCGCAGTTGATTGGATATGAAAGAATTTTTATTGTTCTATAGAAGATTTGATGCGTGATTTGCATGATGACGGAGATTTAAACAATTTCGAAACAATCAACAAAGGAAAGATTAAATCTGTTAATAATATTTTTTATATAGTTGCTATTTTTTTATTAAATATAATCTGTTTCAAAGCTATTAATGAATATTAGAACGTTTAAAATAAACATACTTTACAATTAATTCTTCTTACATTTTTTTATTTTTTTATTATTTTTAACATCTGTTTATTTTAAGTTAATAACAATATAATTATTTTTTTAAAAGACAATTGATTGAATTTATTGACTAAAAGAGAAACTATTAACATAATAAAAATAAAAGTATATTTTATTTACTTCTATTTGTTACTACTTCTATTTTATTATGTTAATAGTTAACAGCATAATAAATTAAATCTTGTTAATATATGATATACAGGATGTACTTGGTGAAAAACCTGTTAATGGCAGATTCTTGAGATCATTTGGAGTCGATTTTTCCTCAACGAAAATATCGAGAGACGTCATCATTTTTTGCAAGTTTCCAATTTTTATCATTATATATCCTTGTAATTAAGCCTTAAATTAAAATTCTATTAGAGTAAATTCTATCTGAAATTAACTGAAGAATGTAGTTTTGGTAATTTTTTAACTTCAAAAAGTTTAGTTTGCGAAAAGCGTCTTTTTTTCAATCGCTTACAACTCGGAAATTATTGATGCTTCGACATTTTCGCTGAGGAAAAATCATTTCCAAATGATCTCAAGCATCTGCTATTAGCAGGTTTTTCACCAATTACCGGACACTCTGTATATCTGAACTTTTGATATTATAAAAATCATTCCTTTTCTATCGCAAATGCAAGTTATGTTTTTAAATTGAAACACAATAATGTACAAATGTAGCAACATACTTACTTTGTCTAAATTAACTTCAAGATAACATTTAATGATTATAACAATCCATCAAATTATAGGGAAAGTTTGATTTGTAACAAAATCTTTCTTATCTTAAATACGTTGCATGAATTTACGATAAATTATCAATGCAGATCAATCATTTTCATACAAAGATATCCAACGAAATAATGAGCATAAAAAGCAGTAAATTTGCTGCAATGGCATCAATCGACAAGATGTCTTCTAAAGCAATCGTGTTCTTTGCACTCTTAACAGTGGCTTTTGCTGGTCCGGCAGTATTTCGTCAGTATTTTTTACATTATACATATAATAAATAATAAGTGTATAAATTAATTAAATTAACTGATTGTCTAAAAAGTTGACAAAATAATACATGTTCAACTTTTATTTTTTTAATAAAATTAAATTTCTTCAACAAATATTAATTAGCTTAACATTGGTTTATAATTCCACGAAGAAAAAGTAACAAAATTTAGTCTTTCATTATATTGTTACAAATTCAAATACTTCAGTTTTATTGCATAAAATTTTCTTTAACGCACTATAATTTAGTTTGCAAATTTTGTTTTAATTATTATTAATTTTAATTGCAGAAAAACCTCATGTTGGTCTTCGAGTACCGTTCTTGCCACAAGTAGTCGGAGGCGACGAGGCTCCAAAAAATTATTATCCATTCATTGTCTCTCTTCAGCAATATGGTAGCCACTTTTGCGCCGGATCGATTGTGAACTCTGAGTGGATCGTGACTGCAGCACACTGCATTTTAGCAACTAGTTCCTTTGTCGTCAACGCTGGAAAGCATAATATTGAAGTTACTGAAGACACCGAACAATTAGTTGAAGTTGCACAGACTTTCGTACATGAAAAATATCAAGGGTGAATAAAATATTCAAACAAGTATTAATAAGCCATCAAACTTTTATTTGAATCAAAATTTGTTAAATACATTAAATTACTTGCGGGTATGTCTTTATAATTGCATATAGAGACAATCTAAAGTAGAACAGTTTTTAAATAGAATAGACGGTTCCAGTTTTATCACACGGTGCAGAATAAATCTAGTAATCGAAATTACTAAGAAAGACGTAGTAAATAGATACTGATATATCACAATTATCGCTTGGTATTTATTATACAATTAGAAAAATTATGTTTAGAATAAGAAACGACGCACATAGTAAATTTGTAGTTTTTATTGACAGATAGCATTATCAATAATTTCGAATATTAATTTTCCATTAATACTATGCTATTTTGTTAAACACAATTACTTACAAGATTTTATATAGCAACTATTATATAGAGTTTTAAATTTATTTCAATATCTTTTTCAACTTCCAGCGGTGTTGGGCCATTTGACATTGGTTTGATCAAGCTTGCAACTCCATTAAAATTCACAACAGAAGTACAACCCATCGCCTTGCCAGAACCTGGAAAAATCCCGACTGGAGATGCAATACTTATCGGATGGGGCTCTACCTCGCAAAGTTGGATTCCTAATATGCCAGCCAAACTTCAATATGTTAATTTGCATTATGTCCCTCTCGATGTCTGCGACGATTCTGTCGAGCGTCTGACTGGATCTTCTCCGGTTCATGAGACCAATGTCTGTACTGGACCATTGGACGGCGGAATCTCTGCATGCAGCGTAAGAGTTATAAATTTTTTATAGAAAATTATAGCAATCGCTCTACCATAAGTATGAAGGTTTAACGTACTAAATTCTTAATTATTCATCACATCGTTTAGGGTGATTCTGGCGGACCTCTAGTTTCGAGTAATGGACAGAAGTTGGTGCTCACTGGAATAGTTTCTTGGGGCATTATTCTATGTGGTACTCGCGGTGCGCCATCGGTGTATACAGGAGTATCCCACTATAATGAATGGATACAGCAGATAATAGCTAAACATTAAGCACAATTATATTGACGACTTATTAATGAATATATAACGGATTATTGTATTTTATCCAATATAAACTAAATATCTTGCATAAATAAATAAATTTTCAACGCAAAATATGTGTGTATTTTTTTCACTTAAATCCTTTTTGAAGAAACTTATATATGTATATATAAGTATAAATTTGTTTTTTTTATATCAATTTTTATTATAAATAAATAATTGTCGATAACATACTGGCGATAAACAAATAATTTGCAAATTTTTTCAGAGTTACATGCTCATTATCTTTATAATTATTTTATTTTAAAATTGTTTATTTTATCAGAATTTAAAATGGAGAACTCATTTAATCGATATTATTAAAATAAATAAATTAATCAACATTATTTTAAGTTAGATGGTTGGATTTTTTCAAGTTTTTTACATCTATTTCATTGAAAGAAAATAAATGATCATAAACAATAAAAGATAAGACGAAACATTAAACCGTTTGATGATCTATCATAATGAAAGTTTAGCTCATTAGAGTTGAAATTGTCTTAGTATCTTTTATTTCTTTCATGGCTACGCATGCAAGTGCTACAAAAACTAAATAGAATGAGACTATTTTAGTACAGTTATTAATTTAACATAACGTAAAATACAATGAGATTGTATACAAATGTATAACTAAAGAAGAATTTAACAACGTTATCTTCTTTTGTAAATTTTAATGGAGTTGTAAGTTTGATCAAACCAATGTCAAATAAACCAACACTACTGAAAGTTGAAAAAAATATTGAAATAAATTTAAAACTTTATACAATGTATATATATATATATATATATTAGTTGCTATGTAAGTAATTGTGTTTAACAAACTAGCATATAGTATTTATAGAAAATAAATATTCGAAATCATTGATAATAATGCTATCTGGCAATAAAAACTCTACAAATTTACTATGTGCATCGCTTCTTATCCTAAACGTAATTTTTCTAATCATATAATAAATACCAAGCGATAATTGTGATATATCAGTATCTATTTACTACGTCTTTCTTAGCAATTTCGATTACTAGATTTAATCTGCACCGTGTAATAAAATTGGGACGTCTATTCTCTTTAAAAACTGTTCTATTGAAAATCTCTTAGCTGCAATACAATCAGTGATATATAATGAATAGAATAACAATAATTTATTTATATATTTTTTGTTCAGCTAATCGCTTTACCATTACTACTATTAATTTTATATTCCAAAAAAAAAAATTGATTAAATCGAGATAAGCGAAATAAAAAAAAAATGTCATTTATAAGCAATCGCAGAAATTAATGAGTAAATAAACATATTATATTTCTAATAATAATAATTATTATATAAGTAAAATTAAATAGATCCAACCGTTTCGATTCAATTTGAATCTTTACCAATGATGAAATGACATTAACAAAGGTAATTAATAATAAACGCGGTTCATTTACAAAAAAATCAATGATACTTTCTATTATTATTTAAAAAATTTCAATGTGTTTTGTAACTTCAACCGAACAATGTACAAATCAGCGTCACAAATTCTATCATAACAGACCTTTGATATGGACTTACCACATGCTTATGTCACAATCAAAACAAAGTCGACGACTGAAAATGTAATCGTGATAACTGTTGAATTATTCAAATAATACAAAGAAAAAAGGCAAAGAAGCATTTCCTAAACCTCAAGTATAATAAAGTTAATAAAAAGAGATAAGTTATAAACAATAAAAAATGTCTAAGATATAAAATAATAAGATCTGATTGGAATTTACGAAATAATAAGTTAGAACTTATAAAAAGAAAATAAATAAAAATAAAATTTATTATAAATAACACTCAAACACTATTGTTAAGTATATCACAAGATATTTTTATATAAAATTGATTAAAATAACTGATTAAAAGAAATCTTGAATACAAGACATAGATAAATAATATATTTTCTTCATAAAACTAGTTTATACTTTTGTGTATTCCATATATTAACATTTTTATCTTTAAAAGTTATTTTTGTTGCAAAATTTATATAAATTTATATAACTTTGACATGTCGAGAAAGAAGCATGCAATTGCATTGCATTACTACTGCTTTGTGTAAATAAGCTTGAGCTTTGATTCAATTTATCAAAATAATGTCTATATCAAATAATATCAAATTATAAAATACTGTTGTAATCTCATCTATGAAGAAATCTGTGTTATCTTATAGAGATAGTCAGAGATTAAAATAAATTAATGTTATCATTGATAGACATAATTATAGATTAAAATAAGTTAATGTTATCACATAAGTAAACTCGATAGGCTTACTATAAAATACAGTTGATTCGATACTTCAAACGTCGAAATGTCTCCTAAAACAATTGTGTTTCTTTTGTTCCTAGTGGCGGCTCTTGCAAGTAAGTCTATTTTTCTAACTTGTGAACAGCTTATATCATTTAAAAGTACAAAACGATTAAGCTAGTTGCGTTTAAAAAGCAATAAATAACGTGACTTTTGTTTTAACTAATAAAATCAAATTTACTAAATAAATGTCAATTGAATTATCACAATTTTATATAGATCTTAAAAAAAGTAGCAAGTTTATTCTACGGGGTTATTTACTTATCGTGCTATAATCGATTTTGTTTTGTGTAAAAATTTACCTTAATATCGTAAACATAAATTATAAATATTAATTTATATAATTATATAGAGAGCTCTCATCTCGATCTCCAAAGAAGGGCATACAAAGACTTGTCGCCCCATATAATCGGAGGTAGCGAGGCTCCTAAAGCAAGTTATCCGTACATAGTTTCCCTTCAATATGGACATATAGGCTACGATACAATGCATTTCTGCGCTGGATCCATTTTTAATAGTCAATGGATCATAACCGCAGCACACTGTCTTAATCAAATTCCAATTAACAATTTTATTGTCAAAGCTGGAAAACGCAACATTAAAATTGTCGAAAGCACCGAACAAACAGTTGAAGTTGAACAAGCTTTTGTACATGAAAAATATTCGACCAGAAAGTAAGTTATAAGTAAAATGTTAAAAATAACGAGTAAAAATCGTTTATCAAACTTTTTTGGATTAATATTTGTTTAGTGCATAAGCATATATATATATATATATATATATATATATATATATATATATATATGAAATTATAATTGCATATAAAAACATAATTTATATTAAAGATTTATATAACTCTTATAATTTAGATTAAAGTAAAAAATTGACCACGTTTACACCGAGTGACTTGATCGAGGTTTGACCTAAGCCGTGACCCAAAGTAGGTCTAGTCGTGAATCGTTTACACCGAAAGAGATCTAGGAATTGACAGGGTCGAATTTAGTCCACGCTAGTCAGAACCATCTATGATGTTTTTATTTTTTATTTTATATATATATTTTATTATATATTTTATATATTTATATTTTTTATATTACGTAAATTTTATCTACGAGAATATTATTTGTATATATAATATGATATATAATAATAATTATAAATTATAAAATATTAAATTATAAATTATTTATATTAGTAAAAGCATTGCTACTTACTAATAATATTAAAATTTAATAATATTAAAAATTTCTACATTGCGTAGAAATTAAAAATTCAGCGGTTTAACCCTTTTTTTACAACAAAACAATAGAAAATCATATCAAGAAATAAATATAGGTCGCATCGTGCGTTTACACCGCAAAAGTAAGCGCCCTATTTCAGGTCAGGTCACTAAAAAACGAAGCCTGACCTGAAGCAGGTCAGGTCATCTACCAAACGTTTACACCAGGCGGCCTAAATAATTCTAGGTCGAATTTGAGGTATAGGCCGCGGCCTAAAGACACGGTGTAAACGTGGTCATTATCATCAAAATTATAACAACAGTACTATCATGATTACCACTTGTTTGATAATTAGAGAAACGTTTCAGATGTATGTAATACAATTTTAATTTTGTAAATTTCTCACTGATAAATAGCATTGTTACCGATTTCGAATAATATTATTTTTCTTAACGCAATTCTATATTTAAATATGATTATTTAATTTGTATAAATATAGGATATTCAGAACTTTAAGAGCAGATAGTACTTACGAAAGAAAAATGTAATAAATATGAGTCAAAAAATTAATATTGTCAAAGTTATTAACAATTTTTCATTTTGATAAATGACTTGCTCGCTTCTAATACTTTCGCGGCATAAACACAAATATTATCTATCCTCTTCTCATTTATACACACGCTGATAGTTAATTTTTCAAATCATGTTTAGTAGGACTTTTTTTCTTCAATTCATAAATACTAAGTTTTAATCCTTTTTTTAACATACAATTTTATAATTATTATATTTTAATACTTTCCAATTTACAGTTTTGGAAATGACATTGGTTTGATCAAACTTAAAACTCCATTAAATTTTACAAAAGAAATACAACCGATTGAATTGCCTCAAGCAGAAAGTGAACCAACTGGAGTTGCATACCTTTGCGGATGGGGCTATGTTTTATCAAACTATTTCAAAAATTTAGAAATGCCAGATAAACTTCAGGATATTAAATTATATTACATTAATCGTGATGTCTGCGACGCAGCTGTAACAAATCTTACAGGATTTTCTGGTAGCGTTGGCGAAACTAATATTTGCACTGGACCAATAACCGGTGGAATCTCTGGATGCAACGTAAGAATAAAAAGAAAGAGAGAGAGAGAGAGAGGGAATTGCAAATTTATAGTAAATTATGACAATAACTCTGCTTTAAAAATGGAAATTTTATATTTCAAATTCTTAATCTACATGTTTAGGGTGATTCTGGTGGTCCACTAATCTCGCGTTACGGAGAGAAGCCGGTGCTCACTGGAATTGCATCTTGGATTATTGCGCCATGTGGTACATACGGTTCACCAACTGTGTATACTAAGGTATCCAAGTTCAACGCATGGATTAAACAAAAGATTGCAACTCACACAACGCGTTTATATCGATATATCAATTAACAGCGATAGTTTATTTAGAGGAAAACAAATATAAAAAATAGAGAGTTTTACATAATGTAAATACTGTTTTTATTTCAAATCTACTTGCTGTGTATAAATATAAACTAAATAGAAATTTAATTAAATAAAAATATTAATGAAAAAACTGTTATTACTGGTACTCTTATTTTATTTAAAAAATAACAATTGTTTGCACTATTATTTTTCAATATCATTAATGACAATCGCTGATATTTGTATATCTACTCAACAAAAAAGATGTGTAACAAAATTTTAAACTACGTATCTGATATATAACTGGTATAAAATATAATAAAATGATACAAAATTACAAATTTTTTATTTCATGCAGCTTTAATTAATTAATTAAATTTTTATAATTAGTAATTTATTTACAAAGTACAATAAAATATTATAGAACAGCAATTTCATGTAATAATATAATTCGGATATTAAGACAAAGAATCTTTTTTACTACAAGTTTTCGCAATACCTTATGAAATGCAATAACATGTCAAGCTAATAGAAACCTATTCAATTTTTCTAATCAATTTTGTGCCACAATCAATAAACAATTTGATTAATAATTATGCCGTTTTGCAAGCCTCCGCAACTACTTCCACCGCTGCAAGCGCTTCTTTTGCAGTAGGAATAATATAACGAGCGGGCAAAATAAACCCATATTTGCCTGTATCACGCAATTCGATCGTATACGTATATTTAAGCTTAAGCAAAGCCTTTGCCCAGTCGTCAGATCCACCAGAAGCTGGATACAACGTTGATGCACTATTACCGACGGTATATACGCTGCCAGCACCCCCTGCTTTTTTCATGGCTGTCGCTGCTGTGCGACCAACTTTGTCGAGTTCGACATAATCGGGTGGTAAACGTTTATCATAGCCCCATGGATACAATATATATTGTCCGTATGAATGGAAAGAAAGATACGCCTAAGAAGAAAATAATAAAATGTAATTAAATTCATATATGTTTGAGGGCTTCATTACATAGAGACGTAAGTTATTGAAATCACAATTTTACAAGAACGAGAAAAAAAGATATTTTAAAATTCGAATTTTATACCTAAGAATGCAATTTTCAAACGTTTTGAATAAAAAAAGGAATACATATTTCTAGCAAAATATTAATATTATTCATTTTAATATTGCAACTTGGTTAAAGAAATACGCCTCTTGTTATAAAATAATTCGATTTATACTATTCATATATTTCGGATTTTATTTAATGCAAAGTTAAAATTAAATTGTTTATATTAACACGTAGAGTTGAAAGTTTATTGTAATTTTATTATCTCTTCGTGTTAGGTATATTTTTCTTTAATTAAAAATTTTGTAGAAATTTGTGAAATTTACTTATAATGCTTTTTTTATTTAATAACATCTTTATATCATAAATTATCTTTAAAAGCAATAAATAGAGCAAAGTAAGTAAAAATGTATATAAATTAAGTGTGAAATACCATATTTTAACTGACCTTGAAATTTGCTGAGCTAATCTCAAAAAAGTTTCGAATAGCATCGGTCTCTGGCTCCGAGAACGGTTTAGTGCCTGAGTACGTATCGCGACAGATATCTTTGGACGTTCCTTTCCCGCCCCAGCGATAACCAAAATTTCGGTTTAGATCTACCCCAGAACATCCGGCGTAACCACCTTTCCTCCTATTTTTTCTCCATAAACGATCGACGGTATGGGTATGTTCATATCCATCGGGATTAATTACCGGCATGATGTAATAATCAATTTCCAGATTTTCACTGTTTTCCACCAAATAATCGATAATATACGTCACAGACGCCGGCGATATCCATTCGCGGGCATGAATTCCACCATCCACCCAAATAGCAGGTGCGTTTTGCTTACCGTTGCTAATTCTTAAGACCTATAACGTTTATAATGTAATCTTTAAACTCTTTATCAGACAACGTAAATATCTAAATTATAGGCGCAAGTGTAAATACCTTGAGAGGTCGGCCTTCGATGCTATTACCAATTGTTTGCACCGAACAAAAATCAGGATATGTTTCTGCCAGATAGTTCAAATAACCATAAATGTCAGCCAATCGATGATACGTGGTCCATTCCATCCGATGACCTGGTGCATATACCTTCAAGATTATTCAGAGATTGCACGTTCCGTCCTTTCGTGCGCTTGTTTTACAACCGTTTCGCAGATTCAACTCGATAAGTATGCACATACGTGAGGCGAGATAATTTTTTATTTACTTAATTATAAAAAACTTTGATGTATATTCCCATAAACGCATACGAAGCACCGTTCTGAATCGACGAAACGAATTATGCGCGCTTGAGAAGCTCACCCCTAAAATGCCAAGAATCACCTCCACCTACACTAGCTACGGGATAACGAAGAGGACGAGGACGTGTATATTTACTTCTGACTCCCTGCCACCAAGCATAACGAGCTAAAAAATTACTGAAAGCCTCACTTCAGTGACGGAACGATACTGACAATTGACAATGGTTGCATTTAGGTAATTATATAGCTTAAGGGATCACCTCCTGATTTCAATAGCCTTGATATATATTATCAAGGTCATTATATCCTAAGTAAGGTTCCGAAGATTTTAGCCAGCGCTTGTATTTTATTAAAAAGTTATTAACAAAAGAAGTGCAACAAATAATAATTCTGTAACACTATATATTGTATTCCAGATAGCAAGCACATGTCATTTTGACGTCGAAAACTGGATATTTCTGGTTCAATGACGTCACGTGATCAAATAATGACTAATTTATTATAAAACGTCTTTTTTGTGACGTCTTAATGATGTTGTAAAAAAACCTCATAATATCGTGATTCTTAAGTCATTATTATAAATCGTCTAAGAATTACTATTTTTTATAATATCTTAAATTATTTAAACAATTTTGTGTATAATTTTGATATTTACAATTCTCTATACCTCAGGGCCCTAACATGAATTTCCTCTATAACCTGGGACTTGATCATGACATTTGATCATGAATTTTTTTCTCTAGCGTGAACTCGTGAAAAGTGAAAAATTTCATTAATGAATTCAATATTTATGAATGAATTTTTCATTTTTTAAGAGTTCACGCTAGAGGAAAAGATTCATTCAAATATCATTAAAACGTCACTAATAGGTCTAAAATGGTCATAAAGTCACGTCTTTTTAACGTCTTGAAATGTCGTCATCAGTCTGTGACATTAGTCTGTCATTTTTACGTCATTACATCACGTCATAGTTGGTTCAAACTGACTATATTTTGACGTCAAAATGTCGTGTGCTTGCTACCTGGGATACTACATATTATTGTATAAAATCGTTGATAATAGAACACAATTTATTTATGTTTTTTTGACAGGTCCTAGAACAACGTTATGTATATTTTGTTGATATTCTTTCCATTCCACAAAATATTGAAGATCGATCTGTATGTTGAAATTCGAAGTATCATGGACCTTTTTTCACCCTGAAAACAGGGGTAATAGACCTTGCTTTGCATAGAAAATTGTAAATCCATGCGAACTTTTTATGCGAAGCGAGGTTTAACCCATCTCTGCTTTCAAGGCGAAACGAGGTCTATCGTAGCACACTTTTGCACGGATGTGCAACTTTTTACGCAAAAATAGATCTAACTCACACTACCCGTGGTTTAATGGACTTTGGTGTGGGTTAGACCTTGCTTTGCATAGAATACAATATGACAATATAATACAAATAATACTGTTTATTATACATTTGTTGTTAATTATTTTTTAATAAAAAACGAACGGCAGTTAAAACCTTCAGAACTTTACTTAGAGTGATGCCCTTGATAATATATGTCAAGGTCATTAAAATCGGGAGATGGTCCCTTAAGCTATACAATTACCGCATACTTTTATAGAACGCGATTCAATCGGAAATCGAATCTTGTCGTGTCCTTACTGGATAACAGCATCGAGAATCGAATCGACCGAGTATGCAAACGACCACGGGAAAACATCGAAATGCCGCAAAACGCATGTACGTGAGAAGCCTACGTTCGTGTTTTACCAACGCCTTGCGCACACGCGTACAAGTGAAATATAACTGTTAATCAGCATTGAAGCGGAACCGGGTTACCGGGTGGTATTTACTAGAGGTCGATTACCTCGATTCGTTTCCTCTTATTGAAAAGAAACCTCGAATAAAATTCGATAACGTTATCTATAATAATCGATTATCAGTGTTATCGTTTCCTTCAGCATGCACATTTCCAGTTTATGGCTTTCACAATAATTTATCAGATATCAAAAAAATGCCTCGCTAATATTGACATACATATCTCGAAAAATGTATAATAATAAAATTTAAATAATAAAAATAGTAAAATTTAATAATTATCTTTTTAGAGTAAATTTATTAGACTGATTGTTTAATTGTTAATGCATTGATACTTGAAATAATTAACAAATATTTTGTCGATACTGGATTTATATAAACTCAGATATAATTTAATTTATTCTAATGAAAAAAATAATTAAAGTGCGATTAGAATATGCAAAATTCATAGTTTACAGTATTCTCGAAAAAAACTTATTTTACAACATACACATCATTACTCAGTTTGTAACTTTACATAAATAATTTAATTTACAATTATCAATAAACTGCAATATATAATACATAATTGTGAAATGTATGTATTTTTAAATAATTATCGTTTTATTATCTTTAATTTTCTTCGCTACTTGAACTGAACCAATGACTATGCTATGATAAAATCAATCAAACAATAACTTCTTTTGTAATTTTTATCAGTAAAATAAATTCAATTGCAATGCAGTTATTGCTTTTATTTATTATTACTACAATAATGATTATCAAAAGGCGATAAAAAATGGTCAAAAGTAATTTAATGCAAATGTTGAAGCGCAAATAATAAAAGCAATGATAAGCTATTAATAAAAATACTACTTAAAGTATGAAGCAATATATGATAGATTAATATTTAATGTACATACGTAGTAATTCATGTACATGATCATCATTACTGTTCGAGAAGTCATTATTATCAATAATGATAAGATTGTATCAATGATAAGATTGTATTTGCAGCATGATTGCAATAATTTTCCAATATATCAAATATAATGGAATTATAAAATACAGTTAATAAAATTGTAATAAAAACCTCAAACCTTTGCGTCCTTCGAGTTCCTCTTCCGCTTCTGGCGAAAGAGGGGGATTTTCCTCCTTGATCGCTTCTTCTACATCATCGATCAAAACGTCATATTTGATGCCGTAACTTCGGAATAGAGATCCTATGTTCTCAACCATATTATTTTGCACAAAAACATCAGTGATTGACACGTTGTTAGACCATATAGAATATGCTTTATGAAAAAAAAAAAAAGAAATGCATTTATCCATTATTTGCCTTACAATCCTTGACAATATAAATCTATTTTAAATTGACAATGTAATCAATTTTGTTGTATAATAATATCTTTTAATCCGTGAAATAATCACGATTGAAATTGTCGAGATTTATGAGAATGAGTAAAGTAATTAAAGAGTAAAACTATGTTAATAGTTAGAAAAATAGTGTAATTATATGTGCTCAAGTTAAGTAGAGATGTAATACAAAGAGTTGATGTAAACAGAAATTTAAATTGATAAATAAATACAAAAACAATTAGAACCTTCTAAAAATGATTTTAATTGAAACGTGAGAATTATGGAATTATTATCACAGATTAGGGTGTTGTTCAAATATTTGTTTAAACATAAATTTGTATTACGTACAACCATATTCATCGTAACGTTGCACCAATTCGTCCACGGAACTGTTAGCTTTGTGGATTCTCCATACTTGATCCCCTTCATAAGAAATTCTTTTGTCGGCAAGATTCTTTGGCTCCTTGCCTTCACTGGTATTATGATCTATGAAGTCTCTCGTTTTACGTTCGAGAATAGACGCGTCGACGACAAAGACGATGATTGCCATCATCATCAACGTCATCCATTTTGCACACTTTATTCGTAGCAATCCGTCGTTGTTCATCTTCCACCAAAACTGTCTTTAAGAGAAGGAAGTACATAGCTTTTATAATACGCGCCACGGTCGGTGATCGGGAATAACGGGACTGCTCGATTGAAAATCCGAAGACTGTCGAAGATCCGCTAATCGCGCGTCAAAGATCTTTGACCTTCAAATAAAAAAAATCTTGTTTAATTTCTAATAAATCAATAAATCTATCATGTCAATTTATAGTGTTCATCAATCATTTAATAAAAATTAAGTTTTAATTAATTAAGTTATATTATATTATATTCATTTTTCATTAATAGTTACGACACTTAATTATAATTTTTCTTCATTTTTTCTTTTCATAAAATTATGACAAAATAAAAAAAAATTAATTTAAAACACGTAATGCAATAGATGTATCTATATAATCACATTATCTATATATCTTATTTTTATTAGGTTTTTTTAAGTATTCCTATGATTTATTTAATTAATAGAAATAAAGTTTCGATTAATTAATGCATATTATAGTATATTAATTTTTCAATAATGGTGCTTATTACGACACTTAATTATAATTTTTCTTCACTTTTTTCTCTTCATAAAATTATAAAACAATTATGACAAAATAAAAATATTAATTTATTAAAAACACGTAATGCAATATATGCACTTATATGTATCTATATAATTACATTTTATCTAAATATCTTATTTTTATTAAGTTTTTTAAGTTTTTCTATGATTTATAGAGTTCTATGTTATATCCTATTTATGTTCTTTTTAAATAATTTTTTAAATAATCATCTGTAGACGAAACGGACGGTGCTACAATTCGTCGTCGCAATCAGCCCATTGATACACAGCCACTTTATTTAATTTAGAACACCGACGTAGCTAAAGTCGACGACGGCGCAAATCGCAGGCAGACCCGCGGCTTCTGCATGTCATTCTCGGGCGTCTCAGCTGTAATCGCGGGTTAATACACCGCACCATAGAGGTCGATTAATAAAAGAAACCGTGCCGCGCTACGTCCATATCATTTCGGGACAGTACAGATTTGGGACGAAATCATAAAATCATGAAGTGCCTGTTGATGATCGTTATCCTCGTAACTGCTGCCTTGACCATCAAGGTACCGTTTGCTGTGTGTGCTCTTAAAACAATTTTATTATATTTTTTCAATCGTAACTGCATATTTTGGATACCGTTAATACGTGATCTTAACTCTTGAGACACAATACAAAACTAATCATTTATTACATTATTCTTTTATTATCGTTTATTATATTAGTTCTTTAATTATATATTTTAAGTCAAATTACAACTAAAAGTATCGACTAAGATGTTTTAATATTGACACTTCTTTATATCTTGCATGTATTTTTATAAAATAAAAAACCCAGTACTGAAAATAATTCAATTAATTGCGAAATTTGTTTAATTGCATTTTTATTGCACACATTAAATGTTAATTTTAAAAAAGTATTTTATAAATAAATTTTAGTAATAAAGAAATAGTTTGCATTGATATATAAATAATGAAATTTAAACACTATTTTATGACAAAATATTTATTTGATCTAATGCCTGAGAAATACACATATTTAGAAATAAACAGTATAATAGGTCAAACGTATTGCTTTTATATATTATAAGGTTTCCTTGATCGTTACGCTTTGGTAGACGAGTATATGTGTGTAAGCATACAAAGCACACAAGCGATTCTTCTAAATTCTTCGAATGTTTACAAATTTAAACTTACTGTAGATCTTATGTGTTATATAAATTAATTAATTTTCTTTATTCTGCATCATTTCTATTATAGTTTTAATTATTTTCCGCTCATTGAATTATTCACTAAGTCAATTTATTTTTTCAAGCTTATCATTGACGCCTTTTTTTTCTTTCAGCAAAGTAACTTAATTGTTGTGTATCATCTGCATAAAAGACATGACAATTAAAAAAAAAAATTTAATTTTGTTTCAGGCAGAAACATTTAAAGTCACCAATGAAGTTTACTTCGATATTACGATTGACAACCATCCAGTTGGAAGAATTATTATTGGCTTATTCGGCGATATCGCGCCGAAAACGGTAAAAAACTTTATCACTCTTGCTACCACCGGCACAGCTGGAAAAAAGTATATGGGGACCAAATTTCATCGCGTGATAAAGAAGTTTATGATACAAGGTTGCACATTCCTGTGTATCTGTGATTATAAAAAAAATTTCCTAAATGTTGCATATAAATTATCATCGCGTTTGTAATCATGTATATTATAGGTGGCGACGTCGAAAACGGCGACGGTACTGGCTCCATCAGTATTTACGGCAAATATTTTGATGATGAGACCTTTGAGGTGAAGCATAGCGGACCGTTGTTTGTCAGCATGGCGAATGCTGGAAAGAACACCAATGGCTGTCAGTTTTTCATCACCACTATAGCAACACCTTGGCTAGATGATCACCACACAGTGTTTGGAAAGGTAGAAATAAAAGGGATGCAATTATAATATTTTTAATAAAATTTGTTTTATCTATAAAAAGGATTTTAAGAATAATTTTTTTAATAATTTATTATTTTATCTTATTATTATTTGCAAATATATTCTCTTGTTAAAACGTGTTTTTGCTGACATTTTCAATCATTTTTGTCGTAGGTGATCAGCGGCGAAGATGTGGTTTTCAAAATCGAGCAGACAAAAACGGATAGCGATGATGTGCCTTTGGTGCCTGTAGTAATTTACGACAGTGGAACCCTTCCAACAGAAACTTATTTTTATACATCATCAGACACTCCTTACGAGTAATCGAACATTTTCCAAGCAATATTATTATTCTCTTATACCCTTTTTATGTTCTATTATATTTACTTATTACAAACCCATGTTTAATTACAGACTATACGCTAGTAATGTTTGCATAATAACCTTGTAGATCATAATTATACAATGATTAATTAGTTGAGTAATCTCATGTATAAGCTTGATTATATTTGATACGCTTTTTCTGCAGGCAGTTATATTTTCCGTGATGTTTAATTAATTTATATTTTTAATTGTTTTGTGAACAAAAAAGACTGATTGTAAGTAGATACAAACATCAAAGTAGACATTGAAATTGCAATACGCTTACGCACTATAGCTGTATATTTAAAAATATATTCTTCAACTTTTAAGGTGTATTACGTTTTTATTTAACTAGACAAATAATTTTTTTAGTGATGCAGCGTTTTAAATTTACGATTCATTAATGCGATATTAAAATGGATACTTGCAGTGTATGGGCGTGGATCAAAGCAACTTGCGTACCATTGGGATTCAGCTTCTCAATACTCGCAGTATTCCATTACATGATGAAACAGCTGAATATTTAAGCGATAATAGCTTAATATAACATAAGACTGATTTAAACTGAAATAATAGATTTATGCTCTTATTTTATCCAGAGATCTTATATTTGTTTTTTATAAAAAACTATGTACAAAGTAATTGTACATATAATGTATGTAATTATATATAATTGTTATACTAAAATTACGTTACATGTATAGCCAATATAGTGTAGCTTAAGTATGCTTCTTCAACAACATAAGATAAGCCACCTTATACGCCATCTCTGTGAAGATCACAACATTATAGTAGACATGGACTGCTTTATTACCTTATAAGAAATTGGTTTTATAATACATAAATAATACAATAAATTTATAATATTTTATGTTCTGATTTTATATCTGTCTATTATATGTAATAGCATTAGAGGCTATATTTTAGAATATATAAAAAACGAATCATATGATGATAACGATTTATTTCGTCCATTAATAATGCATATTAAAAATACATTAAATAATGCAAAAAAATTAATATTTTTGAATTAAACTACGATGACATGCTAAATAAAAGGAAAAAGAATCGCATTAGCGTACGAGAGTGTCGATGACGCATAAAGATTCCGCGCATGCACGTTAGGCTCCGTTGTACGGCAGTAAAATGCGGGTATCAGGCTTAGCCTTGGCTAGGTGCCTAGATGGTTAGTTAGTCAGTGGCAAACCAGACGTTACCAAACATCAGTGAACAGCTAAAATCAGAGGCAACGGAGGATCGACCGTTGGTCGATGCTCCGATGAGTAGTAGTAGATGACACGTGGGTGTATACCAGAGCTGTCATTCATGAAACCATAGTAATTAAGTTCATTTTGTACAAGGTGTATCAGTGAAATAGTGATTGACAGTGTGTTGCTTCCACGGTTGGAAAACGTGGCGGGAAGCGTATGTTGCTCCCTTCGAAGTTCGATCGACCTAAGGACAGAGGGGAGAAAACCCTTGAAAGGGGATGCTTTGAAACGGTGTATCAGTGTGCTCGTATAAGGTACGCATCCTGTTTACATACTACAATGATTTATATGGATGCGAAATGCTGACGTTGAAAGTCTTTGGAATGTTTCGAATGAAATGATGTAAGCTGTTTTAGTATTTGTTGACTTTTGAATGTCATAAAGTAGGTCTATATCGAAAAAAAGGTGTTTAAGAAAAAGAAAATATTGCGAGTCTGTTTGAGTCGTGAAGAGATTTTTGTTTGAATAATAAATTAATAATATATCAAAGAAAGTGGCTTGACAAATTTTATGATAAATTTGTTGTCGCATTAAATACAATAATTTATTATTGTAAATTTTCCTTTTTATATATTTATGAACAAGATTTCTTTCACTATAAACTGGTTTTGAAGTAACAAATTGAATTTAATAAAGCAATTTATGAGATATTAGAAATGTAGATTGTGAGATTTGTCTAATAATTTATTCAGAGATATGAATAGTAAAACAATAAAGCAGATGTAAAATTGTGATATCGCGTCGGCATCGTTAACTTAAATTGTAAACGGAAGTATGAGCAGTCCCGAATACATGTGAATACTGACAAGTATTATGATGTGCAATGCTGATTCAGATCTATTCATAAAATAGAAATAGTTTTGTAAACAAAATTTTTACGAAAAACTTCTTTCTCAAAACTTCACGATTCATGGTATTTCACGTATTAGTGTAATTTTATATTTTATATATTTACACTTGTTTCTTATTAGGAATAAATCAAAAACTTATAGATAAATCATAAAATATATAAAAATAACTTTCTGTCAATTTTAAAAATACTAACAATTGTCAGTAAAAAAATAAGTATGATTCAAAAAGCATTCAAGACTGCATTTAACCATCTACATCATCAAATTTAATTATTTTTGTGAAAAAAAAATATATGTGTGTGTGTGTGTGTGCGTGTGTGTGCGTGTGCGTGTGTGTGTGTTATGGAAAGGTTGTTTGTGATTGATTAAAACTAAAGAAATGTTTAGAAAATATATACACTTTTGGTAATATCTATGGGAAATATCGCACAACTAAATATGTAAGACCTCCTACGCACACATGTAATTATTGCATATAAGATAAAGAAACTCATGAAAAGTAAAGCAATTTATTTGCAATTCTGTTGTTACTAAATAATTTTTCCGAACAATGATAGAAACGAATCGAGCATTTTGTTTTGCTCAAATTAATCATTAATAAATAAAAAATTATCATAAAATATCTTGTTGTTTAAAAATAAAATAAAAATGATGATAAAATTTTACAATTTACTGGCTACTTTATTTAATTTACGATTGCGATACATGTTGCAATTATATTATGTAATGAATCAATCATTATTAGCCTTTAACCATATTGTTTTATTAACAATCAATAAATGCCTGTTTTGCCAAAGTTTCCTAGAACACATTTTTTAAATATATTTTTAGTAAAATTTTAATTTGATATATTTTTCAAATTATTGAAAATAGTCATGTAGCACGAATTAACTTAAAAGAAAAAGTTATAACTGTTAAATAATAAAATAATAAAATATTTTACAAAATATTTCTAAACGTCAAAGTGGTCTATCTGAATTGCTCATTAAAAACATGATAAAATCCAGTGTGATTTCACAATACAATTTATTTCTTAAGCAAGGTTATATGCATTCTTTTGATTTTCCTCGTTATAATATGCGATACATTGATGCATATAAATATCATAGTTGCATACAAAATATGATACATCAACTTGGCATGCAATCTATGCACATTTTGTTTCTCTACGTAACATTTTTATTTTTCTCCTTATATATTTAATATGAAAAATTACATACGTTTGGATTGAATATTGTAGTAACAATAGGTATATAAGGAGAGAAATAAAAATGTTAAGAAAATAATATTAAAAACAAAAAATACGGAATAATATTACAATGAACTGTTTATTTTTTTTTATACATATAACATATTTGAATGAATATTTATTCTCTAAATTAATTAAAAACAGTTCTTTCCAGATTTAAATAAATTATTACATCATATTTGAACCATCAGCCAAATAAAAAAGTAATTATTCATAAGTAATAATTAATTACTATCATAGATCTCAGCTACTATCATAGATTGAGCCAGATAACATTATACATATATTATATTATAGTTCACCATCTGCTTATTGAATCAATTAGAACACATTTCCTATTTAGTAATTTATCCATTAATTAAGCCTAAACAATAGAAAATTTAATAATTCTTATTATGTGAAATTCCAGCAAATTATTAATTCCAGCAAATTATTAATTCCAGCAAATTATTAATTACAAAATCTTCTAAACGTTTTATTAATAAATAAGAATACTGTTCGTAAAATTTCAACACATATCTCTATACATTTGAATTGCATTTGAAAAGACTTTAGACATTAACAATTTAAACAAACAATGAAGTTAAGTAGTTAATTAAAATACGGCACATATGACACATGCGTGACCGACGTGTAGGCATTCGCGTGTACGCGTTACACATGTTGTTGCTAACACAACTGATTTTGAATTATGTAAGTTGTTAAAAGTTACATACTGAAAAATCTAAAAAAAAATAACGTTATCAATAATAGCTTAAAAATATCTTGATAAGGAAGTAATTATATCTACATGTGAATCATACTAAAGTATATATGTCAATGTCAATCTAGATATTATTTATCACAGGGGGGACGTGCTGCACCCATTCTGTCTTCCACAGGCAGTTCAATAAGTAAAGCCATTAGAGACACGGATTATCTGACATTCGATAATATATTTTCTCAATTTTATCAAAAAATCACTCTAAGTTTCATGATAAATTAATCATAATTTTTTGTTATTAATTTTATATTACTTTTTTTTACAAATTGCGTGCAAAGAAATCAAATCAAACATTACAATTAAAGAAAGCAATTAACGTTAATCTTAATTAACGCATTCGTCCTTTGTCTCCTCATATTACTTTTTTCTTATTTATGCATACATAACACCGTGAAAGCAGCTGTCGAGCATAGAATTATTCAACAAAATTGATTAATATCGCTCATAGTGAATAATATCGTCACGCAATGTCATGTTTTTCCCTCTTCCCATCGCATACATCATTTGTGCTCACATCTTTATACGATAAAAGCGTAACCGGCGCACCTCTCAGCAATGTCGTCTCTATGTAATTGTGTTCTACCCTGTAATTAATGTGGGCGCGCCTCTTTTTGCTGAATCCTCTCACGACCGAAAACATACTTGCTCCTGTTCTTAGAATTAACTTAAATGGTAAGCCATTTCGGGAACTTTCAGCCGCTACTCGTCCCCACAGCCTAATCACAAATCATTATGCACGCAGCTGTCAAAAACACATGTGTAATTGTTATGAATATTAAAGTAATCTTAAACTATTATATTTATATATCAGAAAACTGTAGAAAAGAATTAACGATTATTGTCATATAAAACTATTTATGTTGCAGAAAAATAATCTTGAGTAACTTTGAATATTCATAACAATTCAGCTTGTATTGTAGCTAAACAATGAAATTACGCGAGAGCTCATAATACGACCATCTGGCCATGTCAACGAACGTGAAACGTAACGATGAAAAACCGGTTTAGGAAAAAGATTTCAGATCTGAAAAGAACAGCGCGATCGTAAAGCGAAGAGAGAAACATCGGCATTGCGTATCTCGGCAAAATTTAAAGACGGCGGTATAGTTTTATCAATTCCGAAGAGTTTAGTCGTAAAATTACCGAAGATTTTCAAAAATGCTTTTTAAATGTGTTCTCGCACAAGTTTCCTGCCGCTCATCCGTCTCTTACTTCTTTGTTTCAGAGTGAAAGACCATCCAGACAGTTCGAGGCATGACGAAGTACTGGCTGAACGTGGCCCTTCTCAGGGTCATTCTACCAGTCACCTTAGCCGGATGTGAGTCCCATTCACATAACTCCTTTTTTCTAGTCTATTTTTCATTCTCCTATCTTGCAGACGATGAATAATTACGCGTATCCATAACTTGAAAAATATTGTAATAAACAAAATAGACAAAAATAATAGCACAAAATGTTTTTCCACGTGAGTTTACATTATTTCGCAAGTTGTTATTTTTTCTGCGTATTTATTTGCACTATCTCAATTAATGTTATTGTTAATCTTTGTAATTAAATATGTTTCTCAACACCTTTGGTCAAATATACAATACGATAAACTTACACTACGATACCATCCTAATTATTTAATAAGAAAAAATAAATAATGTAAGCAATAAAAATATTTAATTTTATTTAGTCTTTTTTCCACAAATATTAGTTTTTACACATATGTTTTACATATATCAATTTTATTACTCATTGACCTTGTGTTGATATCTCATAAATATGACATAATATTTTATTATTTGGTTTATTATTACTCGATATTGCTTACAATAAACAATTTTTTTAATATAAAAAAAATAAATATTTTTTTACTATAGTAACTATACGTTTATTGGGAAGAACTTACTATAAAACATATACAATTGATATAAAGTGAAAGTATTCACTAATATAGAAGTCGCAGTCTTTTCACATACGAAAAGGTTTTTTGAAATGTAATGATAATAAATACAATCGATGATATCATACCTATAACAATCATCATTTCTGGATGGATTTATACCTTTATTTATAATTATCTATAATTAACTATAATTAACTAATAAACATATACATATAATTAACAACTAGTAAAACGAAGAAAACATAAAATGCGGTACATCATGCTTCGTAACAAATAAGAATCGAGGAATTCGACTTGAATAGATTACCTACATCTCGCATAATCATATTCATAATATGCTAATTAATATTTACGTAATAGCAAATAAAATATTGTACATTCCATCATATGTAACTTCCTCTGATGATTGCGTGTGTATTATATATATCCTCTATACTTTTTATTCTATTTTTTACTTTTCCTATATTTTAATATCTATGAATTTAATAATGTTTAATAAATGTTTATATTTAAAAATATTTTTTTTATTTTAATTAGATTTGATAACTTTATTTTTTTTAATAATTAAAAATGGAGATATAAAGAACAGATTAATCGGAGATGTATGTGTGTACTTAAAAAATATAAAATAAATTCTGATTTTAGTTATATTTAACACGCATTTATCGTACATATATATAAATATATATAAATAATTAAAGAAAAGAAATAAATTATAAAATATAAATTAAGATAATATACTTTAAAAAATAAATCTTGTAAAATAGATTACCAATTTATATTAATTTGTTTATATTGTTAGTTACAGAGTAATATTGTAAATATTTATCAATGTCTTATCATTTGATACCTGTTTAATCATTCACAATAGTTGATATCGTTAACGAGTTTTTCTGTACCCTATATTCCATTATTTCTGTTTACAATTTCCGTTACAAAAAAGTTTGAAATACTAAGAATCTCATTAATTACTTTACCTTCCCAAAAAAAAAAAAAAAAAAAACGAAAAATTATACGAAAAATCTGCAAAATTTTTATAAGTTAAATCATTAAATAATTAATAAATAATTAATTAAATAGTTTGTTAATCAATATAACATTAATTTATATTAATTTAAATTATATTTTTTAAATATCTAAAAAATTTAGTTATTATTAATTTGTATAAATAGATTTTTTATAATTAATGTTTAATTATTGTAACTATATTTAGTGATATAATCAAAATACACTTTTATGTAAAATATAAAATATGTGGAAAAACATAAAACGAAAATATACTTCCACATTGTTCCACATTAACATCATAAATATATGTCTAGCGGCTTGAAGAGTATTCTAAAATTAGGAGCTAACGTTTGAACTCGTGTATCCGTATCAGACGAGGGCAAGATTTACTAATTTTGTCAAAACAAACATTCGACTGTAGAGCGTATATCGAATCACAAGTGTACGAAAGAAGCTCTAATAATAAGTGTTCTTTCATCAAAAATACAATATTTATACTCTCCAATTTGAAGTTTATCAAAATAAAATTGTTTAATATAAACACGCCGTTATCATTGTGATATTGCGTACCTCATAATCTCTTGATTACCTTACATAAGAATGTAAGAAATAAAAATAACAAAATCTAAATAATATGACAATTTATAGTAAATTACAAAAATAATATGTTGTAATTTATTCATTGTTTTAAGTTTATAGTTGGATTGTATGCTTAATTAAATTTAAAAATGTTTAACAATATTATCGAAATAATGCAAAAAACTAATTAAAAGACTTTTTTACATATAATGTAAAAAAATTATGTGTGCACGCAATATTAGATTATAACCTTCATAATAATTAACCATGGCTGGCTTTGTGTTTTATAAAATATTCAAAGATCATTAACGAAAATTTCGTGCTTGTAGTCTTATTTCTGGAGTCGGTTTCGTGTTGTGAAAAAAAAAAAACTTAGCCTTATATAAACCTTTGACCTCATTCAACCGAATATAAAAATTATATGATAGGAAGAGCCTATAACGATTTTAACGTCCTTGCTGTGATCATTATAAATGCTACACGTACGAACTGTTGTAAGTTAAAGATTATATTGCCTTATATTATATTTTTGGCAATTAAACTAAATTTCTTAATATTATTATATAAGATGAAAAAGACAATTAATATTTAGTCTATTCTTAATATTAGTTATTTCATATGTGTAACTAGTTCAAGAACAGATAATAATATATCAATATTTTTATATTAGAACTAATAAATAATTTCTTAAAAATACAATATTAAACACACAAGAATAATTATTGTAAATTATTATTATAAAAAGGAGTCTGCAGCTCTCTACATATACATCACAATGTATGTATATTGATAAATATATAATATGTAATATATAATCAAAAAATATATAAATAATATATAATAAATATATAATAAAAAAATATTGATTTAAAGAAATAAATCACAATAGCGATTGTTGCAATAATTAGTAGAATTTTGTGTGGAAGTTTGTGAACTTCTCTTGGCAACCACACAATGTCGTTATTTAGGTGTGTCGGACAAATTTAACATGAGCTACGAATAGAATGAGTAAATTGCTAAAGGCGACTGAAAATGATACGATATTCATAAAAATATTTGGAATAATTCAAACAATCGAAATTCTCGCATATTATAAAATATCTAATCTAATGGATGAACTCACACTTGTGAAACATTTGCTCCGTGATGCAAAAGTAATTATCATCGGCAGACTAAACTCCCCACTATGATTGACATTAATTATCGCACATATGTGTTTGCCATACTTATATACTGGGTGCTCATTAAATCAATTATTAATTATTATCAATACAATATCTATGCCAGAGAAATATATTTATTTAAAAAACTGATTTTATCAAGTTAAATATATGTATCAAATATTGCACCTAATTTCTTAAATAAAAAAAACATGTAGATTAATAAAAATAAAAGATTTTGTCGGAGAGTTAGAAATATTACTTTTTACGCTTGGAAATTTAATACTGCAAAAATTATTGAAAAAAAAACAGTAATTAAATACTGGTAGTAATTTCAATAATTTTTTTCTACTACTTAATCCAAGCACTGATAGAAGTAGTTACTAAAATTATTGAAATTAATGAAATACTGAGAATTATTGATAAATACTACTCGGATATTTCTCTGTCTGATTTTCTAAAAATCAGTTCAATATTCCTCTGAAGAAATTAAACTAATAGAAATAGTTATTATTTACAATCTTATTAGCTGCATCTTTATAGTTACTCGTAACAAACACTTGAATATGAATAGCGCATCTCATAAAGCAGTAAACGAATAAACGATAACTCCAAGTACTTAACTTTGAATCTTAAAATATTAAAATATTAATGCCAGTATTTTATCTCAGTAACTGAATTCTTATTTAGCAGTACTTTGCATAAATATTTTATCACTGATGCAGATTTAGACCTCAATATTTTTATATTAATATTAAATATTAAGGCAGTATTTAATTACTGAAATCTTCAATACTGAAATGCTTGTGATCACTCAGTAATTGAATCACTAGAAATTACTATACATTAGTAATTTAAATATTCAAAATAAATAATTAATCACTAACTCACTAGTGATAAATTTCTGTAAAGGATAGCGGGCAATCGTTGTTGACTATGTGTCGAGTAAAATTCCCATCTCATCGTAAATGACCTTTTCACAAATGTAGGAACAATCATATCAACAGCTGTATGTACTTTTTATGTGCTGTTATATATCTCATCGTGGAGGAAAGGTCTGTAAAGTTCTATAAAGTTCTATGAAATTCTATGAAATTCTAAAAGCAAAAGTATAAACTATTTCATTTTATAATTAAAATAAAATAGTACAAGTTCTGACAAAAAAACTTGTAAATATTTCTATTATTTTGATTGAAATAAAAAAAGTTATTTCCAATCTTCTTTCTCTTTTTTTTATATAACAAAAATGTGAAGTTGGCACTCTACACCTTCAAATTTATATTTTTTAGAAACTCTTTTAATCTTGTTCAGGAACTTTAGAATATTTTTTAGAAAAAAAAAAATTTAAATTGCATGCATGTGTGATATCAAAGATTCTATTAATTATATTTATTTCTATATTAATTATATCTATTTTCTATTAAAATTCTATTAATTATATCTAATAATTAAATATTATTCTGTTCTAAAAATGGGAATGCAAATTTATAGAAGTGGATTTCAATTAATTTTATAGGTACAATATGGCGACCAGTGGGGCTGTCAATGATCTATCTGGCATTGATGCTGTATTCTCCGATGGTTCCAATACCAACGCACAGAACTATGGCAGGTCACACAGGAATATATCTGAAAATTTGCATCTGCTTAGCCTTTATTATAGCCATATCTCAGATCACTTTTCACATTGTTCTTCTGTCGTTACCACCCTACGGATACTTCCTGGAAAATTGTAAGCAACACTCTGACATAAAAATATATTATGTTATCTTTACAAAAGTTTAAACAATAAATCTATAGGTTTTTTGAATAAAGAAATACATATATACATATATAATTTTTTACTTAAGTATTACGTAAAATTAAAAAAAAAAAAACACATAATATCTTTTTTAATTTAAATTATTACAAGCAAATTCTGCACTTTCAGGTGAATTTTTAGAAAAGCTTTTCAGACACATAGGCTTTGTCAGATTAGATAGCGCATCTGTATGGGAAGTATTTTACTGGTTAACACCGGAATTCTTAGTCTTACCCACCGTATTTGCCATATATTTTATATGTCGTTTTCTTACACAAAAACGTATTAACGATGAGGAAGTTGAGCCTTCTCGTCAAGAAAATAAGCAGAAAAAAACGGAAGATAGCACTACAAAGGTAATCATATTTTTGTGTTTAAAAAAAGATGTTTAATGTAAAAAGAATTTCTTAATTAGTAATTAATGTAAAATGTCATATATATTTGTGTCATCGGAATTTTTCAATCAAAATTACTAAACCGGTGCTGCACTCTCGACGTTGTATTCCGCGAAAAAAAAAATCGATATCTAACCGAAGATAACTTACGCCTACGCACTTCCATGATTCAGATAATCAACTTCCTGGGAGGTATCGGTACCTACGTCGTTCTGGCGTCATTATGCTGCGTCGCGGCCTTGAAACCATCGATAGAGGCGGCTTTCTACTTCCTGGTGTTTCTCGGTGCCGCAACATGCTGGGCCTGCAACAAAGAATTGCAAAAGAAATTTGCCGTGATATGCAGGATTATCATGGTTATCGTGATCGTTCACATTGTCACGTTGCTCGCCTATCAAAATCAATGGCCTCAGGAAATTATTCCCGTATCTAGCGCTTGGTCGCGTTATCTGGCCCTAGCTGCAGTTTATCACACCAACTGCACCGATCCAAGAGATGTGGAGTATACAGATGATGCCGATTGGTTGATTTATGGATACGCTTTGAGACTCTTCTGGCTGTATTACGTCCTCGCCCTGCAATCGCAGTTTCTTAGTAAAAAACCGGTGAGTTTAGCTATTTTTCTATTTTATCGGAATTATGATATTGTAAAAAATAATTATTTCTTCTAAATTGGTGTTATTAATCAGAGGAAAGATTAGAATATAGCGTATATAATAATCATACTACTAAATAATATTAGAGTTTGCAATATCCTTAATGAATTTTTTGTTATTTAGAGCTTTTAGTGCGAAATTGTTCTTTTAATGCTAATTACATTAAAATTATTTAAATTAATGTACTCAGTTTTTTGTTTTTATTTTAAAAAGAAATATTTATAGATTCAAATATATAACTTTGTAGGTAAGACTACAGTATTAGTCTAGATCAATCAAAAATTTAGTGTTGTGATTAATGGAACTTTTAGTTAGAATAGCAATACGATTAAATATCTCTTTATACAATATATTAAATTTTTTATTAGAAATAATATATCATAACTGCGATTTGCTCTTTATATTGTTTCCTTAGAAATTTGGGTATACTTTAAAAGTAAATGTCTTTACTAGTCCAAGCTATCTGTCTATTGCGTATAACATAATATTAACCTACTTGTGGTTAAGGAATAATTTACATTAGCACCGCTAATAACAGCTGATCACCTAACAAAACTTGTGAAACTAACTCAAATATAACTGAGAATTTACTAATTACAAACTCGCCAAATATAGATCCATTTATATCTGCTTTTATTCGCAAAATTACGAAAATGATGGCTCGTATTCTGAGCTTACGTTTATCGTTAAATGGGCCTCTAAATGTATTTTTATACAAGTGTTTGTATACATTTAGAGATACATTTAGCGATAATGTGAGCTCAGAATACGGGTCAATGTATTTGTAATAATATTTTTACGATCACAGATAAATATAATATCAAACTTATTATTACTATAAGTTTAACCTTAAGTTAAAATTCATCAAATTACAGTAATAATAAGTTAATGATTATGTTTCTGTATTAAAAAAAAAGATAAAAGTATAACTCAAATTATAGAAAAAATAATTTATTATTTGAAAAAAATTTTTTTTTTGAAAATTTCTAAATTTGATATAATTTTGGCGATCTTATCGATTATTTTTTGTGAAAGACTTTGTTGAAAATATCTTGCTGCTACTAACGAGGCATTACAGGCTAAGGAAACGAAGCGGTTAAGTGACAAACTGGAGAGTCTAGACACTGCACTGCCCAGGCACGTGTCCATCAGACGCAGAACACCTTCCCAAAGATGGCAATCAGCGCGACGTAAGGCTCGCGTAAGGATTCGTCCCACATGAGCCATAATTTGATATATGTACAATTGGTGCTTCCACATATGTATTTGTGCAATTTTTTCTCTTTGTCAGTTATATTTTATTTCAGATTTTATCTTGCTGATGCGGTATTTGAATGTTAAGATCGTTAAAGTTTTCTATTTCAAATCTATTCTCTAATTGTTCACTTGCCCATTTCTATACAAACGCCATTAACTTCTAGAAACTTTCAACATTGTCAAACTTTTAAATATATCTGTGACGCATGTTTTTGGATTTTTTCAATTGTCTTAATTTTTTATAACATCTTCACAAATTTATACTTATTCAAAATCTTTAATTTTTTCAATAATACCTTTACTTATTTTTCATGATTTTATGTTACAATATTTCTCTTATGCTTTCACACATTTTTTTTTCTTATTAATTATATATAATAAATCTTTTTTAACATTTTTTAAAATTGTATTAAACATGCGTCGAACAATGTTGGACTTATAAACGATTTTGATTTAAGAAGGTATTGATATTAATCTCGCACAGCTTCACTTATCAATAATCTCTCTCTCTCTCTCTCTCTCTCTCTCTCTCTCTCTTTCTCTCTCTATCTCTCAATTTTTTCTGAAAAATGATTTTGTGTAAAAAAATTGTTTTGCCTATTTTAAAATACTTTCCGTATTTTTATTTGCTATCGCCTTCCAGATGTGGGGTTGTTGTTTAATGCTGAGCAAAATCCTTTTCCGTTTGGATGCTGCTATGTTTAGTTTGCCATTGTTTTAGAAGCCGGTCGTAGATTCGTCGTTACCAACAATCGATGAGCGAACGCCTGTACGTATATCAATTGAATACGCATGGTTAATCAAGTATTCACTAACAATTCACTCTTCTTGTGCATGTGACATAGATAGTTGAAACAGTTTGAGATTTTATTTGTGCAAATAATCGTGAAATCCGGCGTACATTTGCGCGAATTAATCTCGAAAATTTTTACACACAAGATCATCCACTATTAACAAGATTTAGTAAACATTAATAAAATGGTGAAGGTAAATGCATACTGTTATATACACTCTGCACGAGCCTGCCATTCTTAGCATGATAGATCGTTAGAAAAATGTTAGTATAGTAATAGCTTAGAGAGAAAGAAACATGATATAAATAGTATATTTTATAAAAATAAAATATAATTATTATATTGAAAAACAAATTCAAGAAAGAAGAATGTTTTTCGCTATACAGTTGATGCGGTTTGGATCCGGAAGGACGGGACTTCTTCAAGATTCCACCACCGGAAGTATCATCGTCCAGGATGGTCATCAGGACGACAGCATACAAATGCAGAGTCTCAGTGAAGGTAATAATATAAATTAAATGTTATAACATACGATACACTACATTATATGCATATAAATTTATATTGCATATAATGCAACAATTTTTAAAAATCATTAATTAATTATTTCGTAAATTAGGAGTGTCTGATGACGCACCAGGTATCGTCGAGCAAATAATTATGGCAGTATACTCTATCTTCCAATTAATAATAAACTCATCATATATCTGGCTACAAACATAATAATGTAAAAAATCATTAATTAATTATCTCATAAATTAGGGGTGTCTGATGACGCACCAGGTATCGTCGAGCAAATAATTATGGCGGTGTACTCTATCTTCCAATTAATAGTAAACTCATCATATCTGGCTACAAACATAATAATGATGGTAAGCATGAGAAATTAGGAAGTAAAGGCTAGGAACAAATAAATCGAAGGATTCTCTTTTTTTAATCTTGTCATTTTTGTCATTTTTCAGACATGGAGTATAATGTACCACAGCTGGACGACATTCGTTCTGCTTCTATGGGCATTGATTCTATGGATGGTTCCCGATAAACGTGCTTCCATGATGAAATGTTCTCCCTTTATCGTATTTTATGCAACTCTTCTGCTTCTCGGACAATATGTTTATAGTATGGATTTGACCGACGAAGAATTGCCAACAGTCGTAAGTGGCGTTGAAATATCTGAAATTGGCTTCAGCAAAGCCGATAAGCTCAGTCGTTGGCATTTGATAGTTAAGGTATTTTTTAGAAATACAATTTTTAATTAATTACATTTTTTTCGTTATTTAAGAATTTTATATAAATCATTAAATTATTAATATTTTAAAATTTATATACATATATATCGTATTTTATAAATCGTATTGTACATACACGTACAAATATGTACCATACTTAACGCAGAATTTTCTTGATTCATTTATAGTGTTTATTTATATCCATGTTCTGGATTACTATGAGACAATATATGGCTGAACGAAAGCGACAGCAGCAATCTTCCACTTTGAGAGATATGGTAGCACCGTTACACGTGTCTGTCTCGACGGCCACAACTGCCATGAGTCACGATCAGCCAGAAATCAAGAGCAAATTTATGAAAAATGTCGGAAAGATATTGAAAAATCTATTAACAAAATTCTGGATTGCTGTAGTAGCAATCACGCTGTTCATCTGTAGCATTACGGGCGAACGTATGACGGTCTTTAGAATTGTTTACATGTCGCTGTTCCTCTTCTTTGTCATCACATTCCAGGTGTCTTATTTAATTCTTCTAGGCTTCTAAATACGTATACCAAATTTTTTAATAAAGATATATTATAAATAAAAATGGCACACGAAATTTCAGATATCGTGGATAGCTTGGAGAAGAATGATGTACGGATTCTGGGTTACTGTCATTGGATATTCGATTATCATGCTGATTCTCGTTTATACATATCAGTTTCAAAATTTTCCGAAGTACTGGGAACTCCTCGGTATAGATCAAGATTTGTGAGTAATGACTGTCTAATTATTATTTCATTCATTAGTCATTTAGATCCTCCAATGAGTTTATTCTGTTATCATTTTAGACAAATGGATATTGGATTGGAGAGATACGAGATCAAAGATCTATTTGTAAGGTTGCTGACCCCAACGTTTTTCGTCATTATCACAGTACTTCAAATTCATTATTTCCACAAGGACTTCCTTAATGTCACCAATATTGACAGATTAGAGTTCGTAAAGCAATATATCATATCATTATATGAATAATGACACTATAAAAATATATATCTTCATCAATTTTAGACCTGAAAGCTCATTTAGACGCGCTAGTCTAGGATACTCGCCTAGTTTAAATATTCCAATATCTTCACCGGCTGACGTCACGCTCACTGAAAACGAAAATCATACCATGTATACATTGAAGCAGTTAAAACGTAAGCTCATTATTTATTTTTTTATCGACTAATAATCGTCACATTAACGTTAGAAATTTTATCAAATGCTTTTGAAATTTTTTACAGATATGTCAAAATTAGAAAGAATTGCGCTACTTCGAAAACTAACGAAGCATTTAATAAATTTTTATAATTATACTTGGCTCTTCCTCGAAATTCACATGCAGAAAATTATTTTTATTTCCTTTGTACTTTTATGCATCGATGATGTAAGTAAAATTACTATAATTTATTATAATTGTAAGATTAAAAATAAGTAATTAATTACATAAATAATTATGTTTTAGATATGCGCAATAAATTTCTTCTTTATCATCGCTGTAGTTGTGATAATTAATTTCAAAAGAAACATTCAAATAAATGCAATTAACGTTATGACTGCGATAATATCGCTTTTAATGGTCACCAAAATGTTGTATCAAATTCAATATATCAATCATGATAACTGGGACGTCAACTGCACTGTAAAAATTAAAACTATTATATATATTATTACAACAAAGGAAATTTCTTTTTAAGTTAAATACCACGTATTATTCTGAATAATTTTAGAGATACGGAGAGGAGGGTAATCAACAATATGCAAGCAATAATACCGTCTATAACATAGCCGAGTGGTTCGGCATGAGAAAAGCAGGACCAGGTCAACTTCCGGATCTACTGAAAGGCTATATTGGCATCGTTGCTGTGACGACTTTCAGGAAAATTATTAGGATTCGTCAATGGTTTTATCGTCATAATAAGGGAGAACCGTTGGACACTCCTCAAGTAATGTTTCCGAAAATCACCAGAGCGGATGCTGATAGGGGACTGCCAGAGTGCTTCAAATTTCTCTTCAACTACGGTTTTTATAAATTTGGCCTTGAGATGTGCCTCATCGGGATTGTCACGCTGATCGGCACAAGACTAGACTTTTACTCCGTTTTATATAGCGTGTGGCTGTTACTATTTTTCCCGTTAAAGAGAAAAACCGTGGCGCGAATCTGGCCTTGTTTTAGAATTTTTGCCATTATTCTTCTACCTATTCAATATGCCATCGTTGTGGCACCACCTTCGTGGCTTTGTATAGGTAATATGATGACAAATATAATTTTTAGATTGAATTAAAGTAAATAAACGATTTTTCTTTGGTTTATTTTAGAATATCCATGGAACGAATCTGAAGTAATGAGGAGACTGCAGGAATGGATGTACCTTCCTGATCCAGATCATCCACCGAATTCGAAAAAACTGATTTGTAAGTTTTGTTCTTAAAATTAACCAAAAAGCTTCGCAACATTGTTACACGTGTCTCTCTTTCTTTTACACTCAGGCGATTTTATCTTATTGATGATGATCGTGCGACAAAGTCTGGTCTTTCATATCGAACAACAAAACTTACAATCCGGCAGAGAGTTTGTAGCTGGTCATAATTACTCAGTCTTCCAAGATATGGAGAAACCAAATTTTGTGAATCCTATCAAAGATTATGTGTCTCATATTCAATCATGGTTGGACATAGTCAAACGCGGCTGTATGATGAGTCTCATGTGGGTGACGTTGTCAATCATGTTCTTGGCTGGAACAAAAAGAACGAATCTCTTTTCGCTCGGTTATCTCATAGGAGCATTCGTATTTCTTTGGCAAGGAAGCGACTTTTACTTGAGACCAATGAGAACTATTTTAAAATGGTGGAACCTGCTGATTGGATACAACGTCATTGTTATCTTTTTGAAATCTCTACTTCAAGGTGTGGGCTGTGTTCTCATTAAAGACGTAAGTTTTTTTTCTTTCATTTTTGCTGTATGTGTAAATCCTTTTTTTTTTTTTTTTTTTGTAAAAATAGCATGTTACTTTACATTTAATAGAAAATTTTAATTGAAATAATAATTATAATAGTTATAAAGAATAACATAATAGAAAATATAATTCACAAAAATTAAAAATAAATATATATAGGACTTTAAGAAGAGCGTATAAAAATTATTAAATTATTTTATAATACTAGCTTGAACATTCGGCCTGTTGGTTGGTGCAGTTACTTGGTATCGCATGTTTGAAAAAGTTCAAGAGCTCCAGCGAGTTACTAGATCCCGTCGAGTGCGTCGTTGCTAGAGAAGACATCGGCATGGTTTGGGATGGATTATGCCTTTGTTTCCTTTTAATACAGAAGCGACTCTTCAAAAGCTACTACTTCTTTCATATAGTGGATGAGACAAAAGCCATGAGTATTCTAGCGTCTCGCGGCGCCGAACTTCTCGAAGAGCTCCATCAGAAACGTATAGACATCCAAGAGAACGTGGAGAAAACAGTTTTAGAAAAACTAAAATTCAAAATGGATAAGATCAAGGCTAATCAGCAAAGAATACAAAAACCAACTTACAAAGAAACTCAACCTCACAAAGTCGGTAAGACAATCCTTTCTTGATAATAATTTTAAATAATAATCACATAGAAAAATATATTTTATCGAGAAATAATTTTTATAAAAATATGATTGTTCTTTATTAAGTGATTGGAAGCTTTTAGTAGATTATGAACTACATTGGATTAATAATAACCTACTTTCTTTTAAAAGCTTTTAAAAATCATATTCTGTTCAAATAACTATAATATAATAATATTAATTATTATATTCTAAGAAACAGATAAGTTGAAAAATTTTTCAAGAATCTCTCGCTCTTTACTTTCTACATAAATTTCATTTTCAGTTTTACAAATAACAAATAATTTTGTAATGTCAAGTTCATAAAATTTGTAAAATAATTCATACAACTTTCCGCAACACAATTCACAACTACAATCCCGTTGCTGCACTGCGTTCATTACATGTGTGACAGAGATATATCCAATATATCTGTATCTTTAATACGTGAAAAAGAGGGACAGGCACCGTTGGCGAGATCTTCCAGCGTGAGCTCCTGCGTATCGGGTCATACGCCCCCTCAGGGATATCAGACACCTTTGGACGAGGACGATGACGAGCCACCTCCGTTGACACCACGAGCGGCGTCCCTATTACAGGCTCCCACGCCAAATTCCGCCGTTATGACGGTTAGCCTCGAGGGTTATCTCGAGCCGACCCGTATCTCGTTTGGTTCGCCGCCCAGCAGCGAGCTGAATCCTCGGGGACCATCACCGGATGAGACATTCCCGGTGTTCTCGCCCCCACCTTACGATCGGGGTCCGACCGATCAATCATTAACATCCTCCATGCGTCACCGGCGTCAATCCAGCTTCCCGACCGGTCCGCCCTGGATGAACGAGATGCACACTCCACGTCAATCGATCATCTCGACGGTCTCTCGCTCTCCGCGCTCGCATCACACGTGTAATCACTCATCTGCAACAATCTCTTCGTCGCCAGTGTGCCATGGTGTCTTATACATACGCTTCCTCACGCCTGCACACCTAGAGCTTTCACAAAACACTTTATATCTGATGTTCGTCTCATCTTGTTAGGAGTGGTAGGAGAGTCTCTCTTTTTTAAGAAATCAAATATACTGTATAATAAGATGTATTATAATTAAAAAGAATTAATATTAATGTATATAAATGTTTACATTTGCAGGTTTCTATCTATGCATATTCAATCTTTTATCATTCTTTATTATTTCTTATTTTTTATCATATCCATTATCACGTAATGATAAATCTTATCATTAAATTTTATAAGATTTTTATAATTTAATTATATATATGAAACTTATAATTAAAATTTTTATAACAGTTTTATAGAAATAAATTTTGGATATATATTATATGTATACATTTATTTCCAAAATTATTTCTATAAAATACAAACTGACTTTTTTATATTTATTAATGATTATAATTTTTCATGCAGCAATTTCATGAACAGCAAAATTGAAGAACTTAATTATTGAAACTTACTTGAAACATGTGTGATATGACTGTAATATATTATGTGCTCTGTATCGATATTGCTAACTTTTTTAGTTTTTCTATCTTTATTTTATTTTTTGTGTCTTTTTATTAGATGAACTTTATCCAGGAACACGGCCATTGTACAAAATTCGCACACCAAAGACTAACAGAGAGGGTAAATGTATATTACAGCTATCTGTGCATTGCGCCACTAATGCCCTATTAATCGAGATATCCATCCGAATGATTCTAGATCTATTCCACAGTCTAACTTGTATATAAAGTGTACAGTCTAAAAACTTAAAAGCTTATGTATAGTTTGAAATGGCTGTTGTATCAAAAAATTTTATAATTGTTTAATTATCTATTGATTTACGTGTATATTTGCCTATTATTAATAGCTCGGAAATGTAAAACGACTATATTAAAATTACAGTATAGTAGTCAAATGCCTCAAATGTCCTTGCACTTTCTTCTAACTATATTATCAGTATCCATGCATGGCTTTTGCTTACGTGTCACAAATAATTAAAACTTATTAAAATAATTTTTTTTACGATTTATTAGCAATCAGATCGGGTGACTATTACATGTTTGACGATATGGATGACGATGATGTTACCGATTTGGTTCCTGACAGCGAAGCTGAGAAGAAGGAGAAAAAACGTTTCCATGAACATGAACAAAAAAGAAGAATGACTGTTTCGGAGGTATGTATATGATGAAAATATATGTACCAGATTATGCATTATCTTGATTTTTCGAAGATTTCGATATGAATTTGAGTGTGATTATGCTGTGAAATTTCGATAATAAATAATTCGGTTTTTGTGTTACGTCTCACTAATCTCCTAATAAAATATTATGATTTATGGAGACCTGAAAAAATTACAAATATTACAAAAATCAATTCTAATTATTTACATTTGTGTGTGAAATCTTTTATTATATTTCTAAGAATATGTAATAACTTGAAATGTTCGAAAAATATTTTAAAAGAAAGCATTTCGATTTTAGCCAGACCACAGCCGAACGGCAGATATTTTTGTAGAAAAATTGTGTTAAAGACCGCAAATCTTCTCACGTATGCCATTATTACTATTCATTATCTCTTTTTTTTTCTAAGTTTACCGATCGCACTGTCAATCCTTGCTCTCCCTTTCTCTCTTTCTCTCTCCTCGTCGAGGATGAAAGACCACGCAATACGTCCGGATCAAAAACGACGCACGAATCAAATGTAAATGTTGAATCGTGAGAATTGACGCGTAAGTCTCCTTGCAGTTGATGAACACGCTGATTAAGACAGACATTGAAATCGCGACGCACGTCGCCATGTATGGAGGGACCGAAAAGGACGCGCTGAGACTCCGACGTAGAAGCGTACCCTTAACTCGGAAGAAATCATCCATGTCCTATCTGAGCGCTCGCTCCGAGACCGACACTGCCATGGCTACCGATGTGAGACATCCCCTTTCCCTTTAAAAGGCTGCATGATCGCTGCAGGCACTTATTTTGCTGTAACCGTCCACTTTTACCCTTGTATATAACACTGTCTCCAAATGACTACATCAAGCCGATGACAGATCTCACTGTTGGATTTCAATGTGCGGTTGATTTCTTGAGGGAGCTTGACTCTTGTACTTTATACAGAAAAATATATATTATATTATAAAATATAATATATTTAATAGATTAATTTATTACAAATACAAAATAAAATACTAAAATATTTTTTGTTATTTCTCTCTGTCAAAAAAAAAATCAACTGCAGATTACTTCATCAATAAGATTCGATTTTTGGCTATTGCTTTCTTATCCTGCAAAGTCCTGTTTCGCACTTCTGTGCTAGTATTCTTCTTGTTAGTATCGTTCTTCTGTATTGCTGCTTCTTCGTTCAACGATAAAACAATCGATTCTACTCCTTGTACATCTTTATTTTATTAATATCTTATTTTTATCTTTTGCAAAAAATTGTTAACTTGCCGTTTATTAACTTTATTATATATTTTCTTTTCTAATTCATTTTTCTCCAATACAATTAATAAGATATTTTTTATGTAGTTTGATTTTTATTTTATAACTGCCATATTATGTATTGTAATATTTTTATTAATATGTTACATTTTTTACTAAACATTGACTTAACACACAGTATTATAAAACAATTGGCAGCGTATTCTTCTGTAATAATGATGACTAAATATGTATACATATATATTCTTAATAGCGTTTGTACAACGCTTTTACTTGTCGATGATATTTCTTTCTTCTCTTCTGAGCTCTCAGCTTCGTAGCAACAAATTATAGAAAGCAAAATCTTGCTGTGGTCTTTGTTGTCTTCACATCACCTAACATTATATTTAATTTTAATTAATTTTTATATTATAATCACGCAGAATTGTTTGGCGAGGTATTTCATCGTTAATGTATACAAATTTTGTATAAAAATCAGCTTTCATATTTTTAAATCTATTGTAATTCTTCTTGTGATTATACGGTGATTGTACGCTTATGTGTACAGGTATAAGTATATCTATAAGAAATATAAAATATAATCAATTGTAAAAATAGGGATTTTGTGCGGGTGATTATGATTAAAAACTGTCGATATTAGAAATAATTTTGAAAATTATAGACTGAAAGAAATGTTACAGCGTAAACATTAACAAATAAAATTGTTAATAATTAAGTGGCTAAGAAAAGTGTTTTTCATTTTATTTTAAATTTTTATAAGAATGTAATAATTATTCGACCGTTCAAAATATTTTACACGTACCTTCGTATATTTCTCGACAGATTTAATTATTTTCAAGTCCACAATTACTGCTTAAACACTATGTGTACGTATACGTGTGTATACAATATTTTTTGATATATAAAATTTATTGTAAAATTAATTAGGGTCCCGATCGGACGAGTCTCACTTCAGTAGAAATGGAAACGGAAGATAAAGAACCCACAGACTTGGTTAAAACACCGGAATCTTCTGATGAAGAGGAGGATAAATCAGAAGACGAGAAAGAAGAAAAAGAAGATCAGAAGAAAACTTCATTCTTCACATATTTCAAATTTCTCTTGGTGATGGTCAACAGCACTCTAACATCGATGACAAAATATCTAAATCGATTCTCCCACGATTACAGATACATCCGTAAAGTTTTAGCAAGAGAGAAAAAAGCTCTAAAGGTATAAATTATTATTAGAAGAAAAAAATATTAATTTGGTGACAAATAAAATAATTGCATACCGTAACATGGTAAATATTCTTAATAATATTGGCGATTATTATGTATTTAGGCGAAACCCGATTTTAGAATGGGAACACGATTAGGAATCAATCAAATGTGGCAACCTCTAATTCAAGAACGGTAAGTTCGTGTGCTCTTAAATATTACAAATTTTACAATTACAAAACTAAATTGTGCATCGTAGTTGTTTATATAATTGAGAAATTGTATATACATATATATTTATTATTATTAACTTCATAAAAATTTTAGCGTGTCCACAAAAAATCATTTTGCTGTTTAGGAAAATTGATATTACTTATTGTTTATAGTTATAAAAAAAAATTCTGATTTTTTGATATAGAGAATATTAATTAATCTCACGCTGTGCTCCCCTCCGGCTTTTCAAGCATCAGCTCTTGTACTGTAAATACGTAGTTGCATAAATTATTTATAATTTGTGTAGCTGCTCTATTTGCGTATACGTTTGTTTAAATAGATACAAGTTTATTTTTATAAGACGCTAATTTCCTGTAAATATATTATGCAGTATAACACTTTAACTTTTCCTTATATTTCTTTTATATCTTTTTAATACCTTACCGCATATATATTCATAATTTAAACTAGGTAATTAAAAATATTTTTATTTACTTTTGTAATTGTAACTTTAAATTGTTTCAATAAATAATAAACAAACTGCGGTAAGGAATTAATTTGTAGCTCTTTAATGTTGCAAAGCTCCAAAATATTAGTTGGCATCTAAAAGCATTTGTAGTTAACTTGTGCTTCCCTGATGTCCCATTAGAGCGTAAATTAGTAAAAAGTCTAAAAGTCCCGGTATTTAAAGAAGGTACAAGTATACAAAGTAAATTTTAACAACCTCAAAATTTAAATAAAAAATACGTAGATGCTAGTAGTAAGTGTGCTCGCTGTAACAGATCGGCTACAAATGGCAATACGGAGGAACCGTTTGATCCTGGCGAAGGTCCAAGCCAACCGCCTCCAAAGGATGACAGGTAAGGGCTTTTATGTTGCTGTAAAATGCTTTAAGTAAAATTGTAGTTTATAGTATAACTAATATTATTCTTTTGACTAAGCTGATACTAATACTAACACCAGTAATTATTCATATATGCAATTAACTTTGACAACTTTTACAATTAATTTTCGATCTTATCTGTGCATGCTTCGTTGCAAAAATAAGTTTAGTCTATTTTTCACATGATCATACCTGATTTATATCTTTATTTTCTAAAATATATTCATATCTTTGTTTTTTAAATTTTGTTTATATTTGTTTAACTTTTTTACTTTTTTATTTACTATACAAAAAATTATCTTATATGTCATATTTTTTACTGCATTTTAAACTACTTTATATACTTATTATTATGTTTTATTTTTAAAGAATGGTTTGTTTAAAAATCGATATTGAACAAAATCTAAAAAAAATATACTTGAATATCAAATTTTAATATTGATTTATGGCTAAAAAATTCCTTTCTTATTAAGAATCATAAAAAATCACAAAGTTGAGATCAATGATATCTCCTCTGATCTGAAGCAACATGATAGCTATGTAATATAAAAAATATAAAAAGCAGCTTACAAATGATGGATCAAATTAATCGTCGTAAGTCTTGTTTTAATATTATTCCACTAATAAAACGGAGAAACAACAAATACAAATCAAATTCTTTAATACCCTAACGTTATATCCATTTATCTATTTTAATCTGTTTTTTATTAAAATTCTTTTATCATCAATTTCTTTCTTCCTATCATTGTCTATGATTGATAAAATTGATAATTTAGTAATAGTTTTCTTATTAGAATTTTTTGCGTTCGAAATACAGTCGTACGAAGTAAATGTAGAAAGAGCGTGGTGTTGTCTGTGTCAGGAAGGAGAGCTCGCTGTCAGTGCCACATATCCGAATTCTGGCGCCGAGTTTGGAGCGAGGATTGGACATGTCCTCCTCCAGGTATCGAAACTGTGTCGTGAAGTCCAGGCACCTCGATGTGCTTGACCTCCTTATTATTTTAGACGCACTATTTGCACGTCTATTTTCGCATGTGGCACGTCAATCAAAATCTTCTTGTATCCATTTGTTTGCCACACCTATTTTGCGTGCTATATTTTGTGACTCTTTTTAAAAAATTGTGAATCCTTTAAAAAAATGGAATTCTGACGAGAGTCATATAATAATCAAAAAAACTGATTTAAGATGAGTGATTTAGAGTTCCTAGAAATAGGAATTCTAAAGTGATATCCGCGTATGCCTTTGATTATTTATCATGATCAGTAACAGAAACAAACGATTGTTCATTGAAGTGAACGCCTTAATTCTTTCGAATGTCTTTAGCTCTATTTCCACAGGGATAATTTCTGAGCTAAGCTTTAAATGTGCTTTTGATATCAATTTCCCACAGAAGAAAGATGCATTTCTATTTTAAATTAATGTTTAATGTCGAAATCTGAAAATATTTTTATATCTTACAAAAGATACTTCTCTAGAATATTTCTTATGTATAAAGTTTTATGTATAATTTTATATATAACGTTTTGATTTAAATTAAGCTTCATATTCTTTTTTTTTTGTTACACATTAAAAGTTTTTATATTTTAAATTAAATAATCTGTTTATGTGTGTTACGTGAGATTTATACTTTATACATATAAATAACAGATCATCTTTCTTCTATATATTTGTGTTGAATAAATTATTTAGTATTACAAAATATAATTGATTGAAAAATTTTATGTATGCAGCACACTTTTCTCGCAAGCTTTAGCAGCCCAACAAAGCGAAGAGATAAAAGAACTTTCAGAAGTGGACCAACCACCCATCATACAGCTGGCAGCATCTATCTGGTTTGGAATCCTGGCTCATTCCAGTTTACTCTGTTACTTCATGGTGTTCCTTTATCAAATTAAGAACGCATCTGTATTGTCGACACCATTGCCGTTTATGGTGTTTTTGTGGGGTTCTTTGACGATCCCACGACCTACTAAAACCTTCTGGGTAACATTGATTGCATATGTCGAGGTAAGAAATACATTTCGCGTAAATTATTTTTATATATATATAATACAATATATAATACAATAGAACTTAAAATATAAAAATTTTCAGGCTATCGTCATAATAAAATGTATTTTTCAATTGGAATTGATTCCTTCACCACGAGTTCCACCAAGTAATCCACTATACGTTCCAAGAATTATGGGCATTCTAAAAAGACCTAATTATGCTCTTTGGGATTTATTATTGCTCCTTATATTATTCTTTCATAGGTATATAGAAAGATATATTTAATAACATATGCAAAAATATTTGATAAAATATAATGTCATGTCAATTGATCCACAGATTTATGTTAAAATCTTTGGGCCAATGGACTTCATCTCTTAAACAGCGAAAAATTATTCCTTCTCAATCAACTGTGCCGTCGAAAGAGAAACCTTCAGAAAAAGAGCAAGAAGAATCTGAAATACAAAAAGAAACCGAGTACGTTGCAATTGTTAATAAAAAATGTTATTTTTATAACATGTCAATTTATTTATAAATTATTTATTTTTAAAAGAACGATTTATTTATTTTTAATTATTATTTATTTATTTTTATTTATAATTGTCATCTCTTGAATGTCTTATAGTTCTCATGAAGAGGTAAAGACAACTCAAGAACGATCTTTGAACGTTTATGAGACACGCGATGCTCCGCCAACCACAGATGATAATGAGTGTCTCATGGTCGCGCAAGGAGAAGTGCAACCTCACAATGAATCTTTTTCAAAAACAATGGATATGACGTAAGTAACAATTAATATATTTTATCTAACAATATATTGTGTATAAATTTGTAAGCAAAAACTATTATATATTTATTTCTGACAGATCTTATACATAATAAAGATCAAATAGATCTAATATTTCAAGAAATTTTATCTTTAAGATATGGATTCTTTGCCTCATTAAATCAAATTATCTTTTAATTTTGCAGCGTCGATAAATACGCCGAACCAATAGAAATTTTCTTTAAAACGATTATCAATCCCGCAGGCAAAGAGAAAACAAATGTTTACGCTTACATGTTTCTTTGCGACTTTTTCAATTTTCTTTTGCTCATTTTCGGATTCTCCGCATTCGGAGTAAGTATATTGAACTGCAAAATTTATTGAAATAATAATATCGATGTTGTATGTACGATATATTATGTGTTCTCCAAATTTAGACTCAACAAGGCGATGGAGGAGTAACGGCTTACTTTCAGGAAAATCGAGTTCCTATGCCTTTCCTGTTGATGCTGTTATTACAATTTGCTCTCATTGTTATTGATAGAGCTCTTTTTCTTAGAAAATATATTGTGGGAAAATTAATTTTCCAGTACTGCTTAGTATTCGGCGTTCATCTCTGGATGTTCTTCATTTTGCCAAGCGTAACAGAAAGGTAAAATATGATCTTATTATCTTCTCTGAACATTTATATTATATACAACATATTAATAATTCCAGACAATTTAATGATAACCTTGCGCCGCAAATCTGGTACATGGTGAAATGCTTCTATCTTTTGCTAGCAGCTTATCAATTACGACAAGGTTACCCAACTCGAATACTGGGTAACTTTCTATGCAAAAAATACAGCATTGTGAATTATGTTTTATTCAAAGGGTAAAATATTCATTTCAGATATTTATATTACAGATTTATTACAGATAAATGTGAGACTTATTTCTATATTGACCTAAAAATTATCCCGCAGATTTATGTTGGTACCGTTTCTTTTTGAACTTCGCGCAGTAATGGATTGGATCTGGACTGATACGTCTATGACTATAATGGATTGGTTTAAGATGGAAGATATTTTTGCTAGCATTTATCAAATCAAAGTAAGTTCTATAAATGTATTACAATAAAATGTATAATAAAAGATACTATTTGTATAAAGTATTTTTTTCAATCAACTTAATTCGAATATTTATTTAAAATTTTTATATAATATTTATCTATGTAATTATTTTTCAACACGTTTTAAAAAAAACTAAATTATGTCAATATTTTGCAAATATCTATAAAAATTATAATATACTCTCTATAAAATTTTAGTGCATGCGAGGAGTCGAATCAGACTTTCCTCAACCACGTGGAGAAAAGAAAAAGCAAATGAGCAAGTACTTGGTAGGCGGGAGTGCTCTCTTCTTCATAATCGGATTAATCTGGTTCCCGCTGCTCCTGTTTGCGCTTGGTAGTACAGTCGGCACATCGAATTTACCTTACGACGTATCCATGAAAATACGTATTGGCCCATACCAACCCATCTATTCCATGTCGGCGCAAGGCAGTTCTATCATCGAATATACGGAAGACCAATATAAAACTCTTACAAATATAAATTCGACAGACAGATCGGCGGTCACTTTCTTTGAAAATTACATCTATTCCGATGTGGCTGCAGTAAAGTTTAGCACTTTCTCAGGAAAACTTTGGAACATCTCTCCACCCGATAAAGACAGGTTCGCCTTCTATTTTAATTAAAAAAAAAAGATTACTGTTTTAAAATTAGTTAATTTAAAATCTAGAGATATTTACAACTAATAGAAATTAATGGAGCAATGAAAAATTGGAAATATATTACATATAATAAAAACATTTTATTATTTTCCAGAAAAAAATAAAAAATAAAATAATATTAAATAATGTTGAAAAGATAAAATCTCATGCATTATATATAAGCATTTAAAAATATTTTCACATTTATTATTTTTTTTAGATTGAAAACGGAATTAGGTTCTAATACTACGACAGTGATTGTACACGTGGAATGGACAGTTTCAAGAAAAACAGACGCCAAGGATGCTAGTGGAATCACCACGACGGTTCGTGATATAAAACTGCCACCTTTCGTGAATGGAGAGTTTAATCCTATAAGACAAACATTAGTGGACATGCTAAATGAAGATCCTAACAGAGTAAATGCATCGATACTATTCCAAAACGCTTTTCCGAAATTTCTCAAAGTCACCGCAAGAAGCACCAGTGTTGTTTGGCAATTAATGCAATCGCGTCGTTCACGTAAGCATAATTGAGCGCTTAATTAAGAAGTCGTTCGAATAATTAAAATTAACTAAAGAGCAATATTAAGAAAAATAAGATTATTATTTATATGTTTCTAGCGCAAAGAAAAGATACAGAAGATGACAGTTATCAGTACAGAAATATTAGTATGCAATTATCAACGGACAAAGAGTGTTGCGCTCATCAACAATGGTGGATGGCTCATGAAACATGCACCGATGTTTTATACAACGATGTTTTGAACCAGGTGCCACTAAACGATTGTGATAACTACATTATGATGTTTCTGTTCAACGACAAGGCTTTTCCTAAAGAATTAAGCTTCATCAGCGGATTTGGGTAAATTATATTTATAATATTATAGTAAAAAATAATAAGAAAAGATTTTATGAGCTCATTACTATTATATTGATTGTCATTATATAATAATATTTTATATAATTGTATATATAATATGTATAATATGTATAACACACAGGATTCTTGGTTTATATACTACGGCGGTGATTGTTATAAGTCAAATGATGCGGAAAATCGTCAGCGATATGGCACCCAAGATCATGTTCGACGATTTACCTTATGTCGACAGAATTCTTCGTCTCTGTTTAGATATTTATTTAGTTCGCGAAAGCGGTGACTTATGTCTCGAAGAAGACCTGTTTGCCAAATTAATCTTCCTCTATAGATCGCCAGAAACACTCATCAGGTGAGATTATGATGTTATGTTTGTAAATTTTAAATTTTATTATTGTGTAATATTAAATTTTATATACCCAAATAGAAAAATGATATCATATTGTGCTCAGCATGCATACATATATTGATATAATATGATCTCAAAAATGCATACAAATGCGGGTGTATATGCTGCTCAAAACGCAGTTACATTATGATGTCAGAAATATATCTCATGTGATAACATTATGATAACAAAACTTGACACATTGTGATAAAACGTGATATGTCATCATCTTATCATGTATAATTATTGTATAAATCATACTTTGTGTACATTTTGTGCCCATGTTACGTTAATTATGTAATGATCTTCAAAAAGATATTAAGTTGAAGTTACTAGTACTATGACGATCACACTGTGATAAAACATGATCATCATGTATTTCTATCTGGGTACATATATTATCATTATGTTATTATATACAATTTTCTAATTAATTGTAAAAGTTTAGCTAAAACATACATATAAAAGTTTTAATATAAAGGATTTTATTAGTGACTATATAAAGCAGCAATTAAAGTGTTAATGAGTAACGATCGATTTAACACATGTTGATTTTTAGTTATAGCTAAGAACTATAATATACACAATTGTATTAAAAAAAATGGTTTATTAGATGGACGAGACCACCCGAAGAAGGGGAGCGAACTGACAATGAAGATCAAGAAGAAGAAGAAGAGAGACAAGGAGAAGAAAGAAGACAGGCAGAATCATCGCGATTAAATTAAAATAAAACATTAAAAAAACGAAGATTCTTAAATAATTGGTGTTTAGTAATATATACTTAATACGGAAAATTTAAAAATACATATTTCTTCAAAATGTATATACAACAATTTTCTTCAAAAAATGTATATTTAATAATTTTCTTTAGAAACAAGGCAACATTTGTGAAAACTACTTTCAGCAATTGTATTGTTAAAAAATACAAACAAATAGGCATTCTGTTTAATTCTGTTAAGATTAAAACTGGCATTTGAAGCTTAAAAAATATAAATTTGCACTATTTAAGACGATACATTTATTCACGTATGTGCTAGCATATTTCTCTTTCGCATATTGATTCATATATATTTTTTTTGTTAGAAAAAGTCACTAAGTCTCTTTTGAAAATAAAATTTAAAGGAAACTTAATTACTAGATTTTGCTGGAAAATCAATTGTTTGACCAGTTTTGAGCTTGGCATTCTGCAAAAAAATATCGTGTTATATAAGAAAATATATAATACCTTAATATATATAAAAAAGAAAAAAAAGAAAGAAATAAACAGAAAAAATATCTCATTGTAATATAATTTAGAGTGTCTTTTAACTACAAATGATGATATAATTTAGTATATTTCCTAATTACAAATAATATTATGATAAAATAAATTTTCAGGTAATGTATCTCGTGCACATATTTTCAAATTAAGAAAAAAGACAACTTTGTCTTATGAAAAACTCAGGAATTCAATGTGAGCCTATTTGTTGGAAAACAGAAACTATAATGGTGTTGTTCCTATTTCAAAGCTATATACATATATCAGAGTAATTATATATTGAATTATAGTTATATGAAATGGATGAAAATAATATTTAGCATTTAAGTAACATATTTATGAAATATTATATCTAATCAGAAAAAATATGACATAATATAACATAAATATGAAGATTTTAAGAATTTATCTTTGATCATTATAAATAAATACACAAAAATATTTATTAATTATAAAATTTTGTCAATTTTTATATGCATTAAAGTTTTCTTTTTCTTTTTTGAAAACTTTTCGCAAAATGCTGACAATGATATTATGATAAATTCTTAAAAATTTAACTATAAATAAATAGAGTGCAAGTGTTTTAAAATGCTTTTATCGCCAAAGTTTGCATGCTTAGTGAAATAGGTGTATGTTTTTAGATTGTATATATTTAAGATATTAAAAAGAATGATCAGATGATCATGAATCACTGACATGATGGCATTTCAATTTTTTATACGTTTTTTTAGTTGTGAATGCATGTAGCCTTGCAGTTTGACTAATTTTTAAATCCGTATTTTGAATATTTAATGAAAAATGTATCGTAAAAAAAGAGAATGTTTGTACATATATATAAATAATATATGTCTGTAAAAATTAAAAATGTATTAGTTTATTGTTATTACAATCCTAAAAATATTAATTCCAACCGTGTACATAGATTTATCCTCTCCTCAAATATTTTTTAAAGAATAGAAACTATTAATTTTTAATATATCTACATCTTTCCTAATCAAAGAAATTTAAAATATATTAATTCATTGTAAAATATTTCAACAATCAATATAAGAATATATTACTAAAAATAAAAATAAAAATATATTAATAAATATATAAATATATATATAATTGTAGGGGAAATATGAAAATTCGAGATGTTAAAGAAGCAAATATATATAAATTCGTTTATTAAATATTTTATCATAAAAGGCACATAGAACAGACTTTTTGTATTCTTCTTAAAATAGTGTGCGTATATCTAGGTTAATTTCTAACATTTTACGTTACGTTACATCGGTAAATCTAATATTTTGATAAAAAATAAATTATTTTTTAACAATGATGTAATCACAATATATTTTAATAAGTGTGTAAAAGAGAATTCTATTATATTTTAGCGCATTATAATATATTAATACTTAAACACTAGCATGCTTTATCATTTTTATGCATTATGTCTATATTAGAGATAAATGCAAATATCATTATAATAAAAGTAATAATCTCTTTTAGCAGTTCTCATAAGAATACTACAACATAATATGTTCCTTAAAATATTAAGTAAATAATATGCTACGTGAACATCATAATTGATACTATAAGCATAAAAAAATTATGGAATACTTTATTTTCCGTTTATGTTATTCCGTTTGTGTTTTTCATTTAATGCAATCGTTTGATCTTTATGTTAATTCATGGCACTTCAATTTTAAGGCAGCGTTTTCTTGTTTTAAGAATTCTAATTTATTCTGCTGATCCTCATTTTGTACTCGTAAAGCAGCCAATTCTTGCTGTAACTGCTCATTCTCCTCAATTAAGGTTTTCAGTCTAGCAGAATCTTTGCAGGAATGCATTTCTTTGATCAAATCATCCGTCTGGTTCAAGAGATTTTTTATCAAAGTAGTTTGGGAGTTTACATGTAACTCCTCCATAGCACGTAGAATCTTTGTACTCTCTTGCTTAGTATATGTACTTATTAGTTCTTTAATAGCTGTAAGCAAACCAACTGGATCTTGATCTTGTATTTTAAAACCTGATTTCCTTGATTTATTGGGTACTTTTTCTTTTTCTTTAATTGAAGTACCTTCTTTGACAGAATCTGGAGGACGACTATTCTCTTTACTGGAAGCATCAAAAGAATGATTGGAAGAATCAAGAGAACGTCTATTCTCCTTACCGGAAGTATTTAAGGAATGAATAGTTTCCTTATGTGATCCAGAACGTCGAATATGATCTTTATTTTTAACTTTATTTTCAGGTACCTTAAGATATCTTGCCTCTTGCAATTTTACTTTTTGTTCTTCATTAATATTGTGCTGTTTATTCTCAATTTTTATTTTTATCTCTGCAGGCCTCCCTTTACTATCTAAAATCTTCTCAGTTTTCTCACCTGCTTTTGCATTCACAAGAAGCTTTTTAATATTTTGATCAGATTGTTTCTTAGAATCCTTCAAAGAATCTTTATTGCCTGTAAATGTACTAAAACCTGTTATGGAGTGTTTCTTCTGTGGTCGCGTAGCATTATCCCTCTCATCCTGTTCCGAGAACTCAAGTAACGGAGATGATGTAGCAGCACGTCTGGTAGTTACATGGCAATCCACTTGCTCCTGAATTGTTTTCTTTGATTGTTTCAATATTGGCTCTAGCTCTTCCAAGAAAGAATCATTCATTTTGAATATCTGTATATGGCTGTATGTGAATACTTGATTTTATAATTATAATACCGCAACACAGCAACTGTAAAAATATATATAAAATATCAATGATGTATTTTTTCAAATGTCTAACAAGTAAAAAATCTTCTTTTGCACAATTTAACCTAACAATAATAAAATAAATATCAATATCTTGAAATAATAAATTAAGATAGTGTAACATAATGCTCGAAAAAGATGGCATAATAAATTACTAAAATTACAAACCTGATGAATAAAAATTTGTAAATTTATAAGGTATTAAATAGCTAAATATATTCCGAAATAAATATAATAAAATAAATACAGTAAACCTTCGTAAACACTAACTTTGTTTTGATAACAACTTGAACGTGAAGGAAGAAAGCGTGTGCCAGTTGTGGTTAGGTTAATTTTGATCAGCTGATCGATACAGTTGAGCGGTAACAACAAATATATACATCAATACTCATGGCTATTGGTACGACACTGCTGTTGTAGATATATCTGACAGAATGATCCGGTCGGAGCAGTGCCAATAAGATAAGAAAAAGAAGAAGTTATTATAGATCACGCTTAGAGCAATAAAACAAAAAATGTCATGCTGGTCACGCATAATATAACCCAATATAACGGTGATTTATTGACGATAAGTCCTTAATTTGGCACATTATTTGCAGTTCGCAAAAACATGTATTAAGAGCTACTGTGATCACGCCTAAAGCAATAAAAAAAAAAAAAAAGTTTCACGCTTGCTACGCATGATATAACCCAATATAACGGTGCTGCGTTGACGACAAGTCTTTCATTTCGCACATTACTTGCAGTTCGCAAGAGCCTGTATTAATCGCGATGTGCAACATGAACGGTATACTAAGTCTGGGTTTATTGTTCTTCGTATTACCATACGAAAGTACATGTGGATTTTCGAACGTGTATCCAAAACTGAAGCAATTTTCTCTCGCTGATGGAGAGGATGCTGGTACACCGCTTTATCTGACGCCTTTGATAGAAGGTGGAAAAATCGAAGAGGCACGATCAAAAGCTCTCGTTCAAGACAAGGAAATGGGCGATGTCAATAGTTACTCGGGTTATTTCACCGTTAATAAAGCGTACAATTCCAATCTTTTCTTCTGGTTCTTTCCAGCTATGGTAGGCATGATCAATCATCTTTGCGTATATAAGTATGTAGTTATTTGCTACAAAAGATTTTTGAAAGCTGATTGTAACAAAACTACCTTATGTCATCTGTATATAAAATATTTTAAAAAATATTTTCTCTCTTTTCTCTCTGCAAACAAAGTTTGCTTAGAATTGTTTTTATATTGCAGCATAATCCAAAGACTGCACCAGTACTATTATGGCTCCAAGGTGGTCCAGGTGGCAGTTCAATGGTTGGTCTTTTCCTAGAAAATGGCCCATTCATCGTAACTGCTAATGAAACGTTACAAATGCGAAAATATTCATGGACTTTAACACACAACGTAATATATATTGATAATCCAGTTGGTACTGGCTACAGTTTTACTGAAAACACAAACGGATATGCCAGAAATGAAGTGGACGTAGGAAGAGATGTTCTTTTTGCTTTGATACAATTTTTCGAATTGTTCCCAGAATTACAAAATAATGATTTCTTTGTCAGTGGTGAGTCATATGCTGGGAAGTATGTGCCAGCAGTGTCTCGTGCTATTAAAGATTATAATGTCGGAGCAGAATTAAAAATTAACTTGAAAGGTCTATCCATTGGCAATGGATTATGTGATCCAGAGAATCAACTGTTATACAGCGATTATTTGTATCAAATCGGGCTAATAGATCTAAATGGAAAAGTCGAATTCCAAAAATACGAACAACAAGCCCGCGAGTTTATTAAACAGAAGCAATTCGTCAAGGCGTTTGATATTTTTGATTTACTTCTTAATGGCGATTTAAGTGGCACTCCATCTTTGTTTCATAATTTAACTGGTTTTGATTATTATTTCAATTATTTAACTACAGAAGGCACCAATGATATTGATTGGATGTCCGAGTGGATTCAAAAAGCTGATACAAGAAAAGCTATACATGTGGGTAATAATACTTTTAATGTCGAAGCCAGTATTGTCGAAGAGTACCTAAAAGAAGACGTTATGCAATCTATAATAGTTATTTTAAAAGATCTTTTGGAACACTATAGAGTGCTCATCTACAATGGACAATTGGATATCATTGTGGCATATCCACTTACAGAGAATTCTATACAGAAGTTGCAGTGGTCTGGAGCCGAAAAATATCAGAAAACGCCGAGAAAATTTTGGAAGGTCGGAAACGAATTAGCAGGTTACACAAAACATGTTGATAATTTAACATTTGTTCTTGTACGAAATGCAGGCCACATGGTTCCTTCCGATCAGCCAAAATGGGCATTAGATTTGATTACCCGTTTCACGCATAATAAGAAATTTTAAATAATTATTATTCTTTTATTATTATGTGAGATGTATATGATAAAAGTTGCAGATTTTAATGCCTATATATATATATATAAAACATATTTGTATGTAATTATAAGGCGATGTATCAATGATATTTTTAAAATACTCTACAAAGTTTTACAAAGTTGAAGATATACCCAGTAGATTTATAACACAACTTAATAAATTTATTAAGCAAAATTATGTATAAGTTTTTTCGTAGTATATAGCTTGTACATTATACAAACAATATCAAATACATAATAGATCCACAATAGATAAGTCTCTTAAAATAGTCTGAGTTTTCTATAATAAAGTCGAATTCTTATAATTGTAATATAATAATCGTATCACAATTCCTGATTATAAAAAGTTTACAATACATAATTAAAATAATTTCTATGTAATAATCTTAGTGTTCTATGTCATGTTTGTCTCCATAAATTTATATGAATTTAATTTTAATATAAAATGGATAAAAAAAAATGTCATAATAAAAATAATTATAAAACTTTATTATGTATGTAATGATAAATTTTTTTAAATAATAAATTGTCTATTATGATATTTGGCAAGTTTTAATTCTATTTCCTACATTTCATTAAATTTAATCTAAGTATGGTAATAAAAATTCATCTACTATTGAGATATTTTTATGCCATTCAGCATGGGAAATTCCTGGCACAGTAATGAGTTTTAGTTTTCCCTGTTTATCTAATGTTTTCAAGCCAATTGCATCATTCTTATAAATAGATCTGTCTCGCACTTCTATCACAGTGCTGTTCTTATCGTAATATCCAAAATGGCTACTTTGCCAAGGAGTGATAACCCCATCATCTGGTCCTCCGATAAGTATCATACGTTTTAGTTTAGTTAGACCTGTTTTATAGTCAGAATTATTGTAAACATCTATTTCATTGTTCACATATGGTAAAAACTTGCTGTATTTATGATATAGTTCCTGAAAGAACAAAAGAAATTCATTATAATAGACTATAATATACTGAAATCATATATAAAATAAGTTTTATTAACTTGATGATAAGGATCATTCCAGTAATTTCCAACACTAGTATGTTGTCCGAGTCGCGAATAAAAAAGTTCATAGGCAGTTTCACAAACTAGATCTGGAAAGAACAAATGCAGGAACCGTGCTGAAAACAAGATTTCCTAATTATAATAAAATTTCTATTTCTTTCTCTTTTTTTGAACATCATAATTTTACTTACTTCCATATTGCCCTGCTTGTGGCGAACTCAGGGAAATAAAGTTTCTCACATTATGCATAGGGAATCTTTGTAATATTGCTCTAGCTAATAAACCACCCTGACTGTACCCTATTAAATTAATTCCTTCAGGAAATGCAGCACCAACAGACAGTACGTCCATACCAATTTCCTCCACCTGTTGCCACATTGGTTCCAAACTACTCCAGCCTGCAAACCTGACAGTGTTATAAACTAGAGTTCCAGGATGTAGCTGTAAAATACATTTCAAATAAACAGATTAATTCTCTACCACTCTATCTAAACTATAAGTTATATTCACAAAATTTACAATGAGTTATCAACTTTAATGTAAAATATACTTATGGAATTCTGTCAAAATATATATTATAATAAAATGTAGTAAATTAAATTAATATAAGAATGTAGTTTTTTTATTCATAAATAATAATTTTTATCTCCTTTTATCAATAAAGAGAAGAAATATTAATATGCATAATAATTTATGTAAAATAATTGTGTCATATTTTCAATAATTTATAATGAAAAATAATTTATGATAAAAAATTGTGTCGCATTTTCAATAATTTATCACAAACACATTGTGTTATATTTACTCACTAAAATGATAATATTGACAATGAGAGGTCTTCTTTTGTTTCATTGTAAACTTACCTCCTGGATTCTATTACTAATTACTTCCATACTATCACTTCCAGTAAGAACTCCATGAATGATGACTACAGCCTTATACGATTTTGCTTCATTATACGATAATAAAGAGACTAAAAATAAATAAAAATGTATCACAGAACTTGTATTTGTCATTGTTTCTTGCATGAAACTCTTTATAATCTCAAATCAGCTGTTTACAGCTGCATATATGCATCATCCGAGTTGCACAATACTTTCGTCCGTCCAAAATGAGATAGATACATAATTAAGTACTTGAGATAAAAAGAGAGAGAAAAATAAAGATAGAAAGTGCATAAACAGAACAGATGTCATACAATACATTTCACGGAGCGCTACATTACGAATTGCGATGAAAGTAAAACGATCGAGTATATTTTAATTGCGCCGATAAGAACACAGTTCAACATTATCGGTAAATGCTATATAATGGAACTCACAAATATCAGACTCGCATTCTTATTGGATATGTATTTTCATTGCAGATATTGTCTGAGAAATAAAAGATAACATTTTTATTCAAATTTCTACGAAACATATAATGGAGAAAAGCCTTTCTCATTTTTCATGGAATATATGCGTGAAAACACTTACCCAAGACTTGTTAAGTACCACCATCTGCATACATTTTATAAACTACCTAGCATAGTCAAATCAATTTTTTTATTCTATCGGTAAGATTACTGCTTTGGTGCATGTCCGTATTACATTCATATAATATTATTATTACGTGTATATCTCGTAGTATACATGCATACATATGTCCACGCGTAAAAATTATTATTAGAAAATAGAAAAAAAGAAAAAATAATTTTTAATTACATAAAGATATAATCTTTTTAAAAATAATTTCAGAAAATAAATTAATTATTTATATATAAGATAAACAAATAGCTTATTTTGTAATATTCAGTATTTTTTATTAAATATACTTGTATCTTTTGCTAAATATTGTATTAAATATAACATATTATAAATATTATATTATATATATAATATAAAAGATATTTATGACAGAATTAAGTATTTTTCTAATCTAAAAATATTAAATTTATTAAATGTCAAATTGCAATAAATAAAAGAATCTCTTAAAAACACAGTTGTACATATGTCAATTATGTAATTTTATATAAAAAAAAGAAAAAAAAATATATATATATATACAGGATGTCGATGACCACCCGTACCACCCTTTTATTTTGGAAACAGAGCATTTTAAAGAAAAATGTTTTAGACAAAAATTTTATGGTTTCCAGGGGGACATAAGATGGTACCATTGGTTTGACCTTGAATAGTCACGTGAAGGACACTTCAATTTTTTTAAATGCGACATCCTATATATTATTGCATATTCTTATACCTTATCTCGAGAGATTTCCAAAACACTATAATATAATATTTTTTCATTAAATACTTTTCGAGTTATAAGGCTTCAAAGTTGCAATATTTTGACATAAAATATAATATATCTCGTAAAATATTCATTTTTCTAATCTAAAATACTTTTATGCACAGAATAACGAGACAAATCAATTGGCGTAAAGAAAATACATAATTATGTTAAAGTAAAAATGTGCAACTGCTAATTGCAAATTAAGATTTTTTCTTAAAGATAACTATGTGTTTTCTTTACGCCAATTGATTTGTCTCATTATTTTGTGCATAAAATTATTAAAGTAAGATAATCGAAAAATGAATATTTTACGAGATATCTTGTATTTTATGTCAAAATAATACTGCAATTTTGAAATCTTATAACTCGAAAAGTATTTAATGAAAAAATATTTGATTATAGTGTTTTGAAAAGCTCTCGAGATAAGCTACAAGAATATGTAATGAAATTTAGTAGGTTCCATTTAAGAAATTAAAGATGATCTTTACGTGACCTTCAAACGACTATGCAAGGTCAAACCAATGGTATCATCTTATGTCCCCCTCGAAACCATACAACTTTTGTCTGAAACATTTTTGTCTTAATTATGGATTTTGAGATATTACAGTGCATAGATTAAAATGGCCTATCTTACATATACATATAACAAGGCGAATCGTAACTAAAAATTTTTTATGTGAGCCATAATTCTTTAATCATATTAGAGATAATTTTCCCTTAGCGAAAACGATTTTTTCTCAGCGAAAATGTCAAGGCATCAATAATTTCCGAGTTATAAGCGATTTAAAAAAGGCGGTTTGTAAACTAAACTTTTTGAAATTAAAACATTACCAAAATTACATTCTTTCGTTAATTTCAGGTAGAGTTTAATAGAATTTTAATTTAAGGCTTAATTATAAAGATACATAATGACAAAACTTGGAGCCTTGCAAAGAATAATGACATCTCTCGATATTTTCGCTAAAGAAAAATCGACTTCAAATGATCTCAAGAATCTGCCATTATTTTCACCAATTACAAGACACCCTGTAACCCTGTATATATGTTATACTTAATAAAATATTTAGCAAAATATACAAGTATATATTTAATAAAAAACACAAAATATTATACAAAATAAACTATTATCTTATATGCAGAATGGGCCAAATAAGCTGTGACAGGCTATTTTCTTCGAAACTATTGGAGATAAAAACTTGAATTTTTTTTACGTTAAATGACACATGGGAGCTGATTACGTGGCGCGTAAAAAAATTTTTTAGCAGAACTTTTAGGGGGACAAAAAAATGGTACCCCTTATTTTTTAAATGTAACACCCTATATATTTTCGCATATTCTTGTAGCTTAACTCGAAAAGTATTTAATGAAAAAATATTTTATTATAGTGTTTCGGAAAGCTCTCGAAATAAGCTACAAGGATATGCAAAAATATATAGGGTGTTACATTTAAAAAATAAGGGGTACCATTTTTTTATCCCTCTAAAAGTCCTCCCAAAAAATTTTTCTACGCGCCACGTAATTAGCCCCCATGTGCCATTTAATGTAAAAAAAATTCAAGTCTCTATCTCCAATAGTTTCGGAGAAAATAGTCTGTCACAGGTTATTTGGCCCATCCTGTATATACAAAATTACATATTATACAAAATAAACTATTATTTTATATATTTTTTTTCAATAGAATCTTTTATATAATTTATGTAAAAGTATTTTTCACTCCTTAATTGCCAAGTTGATAGTGTTTGTAAATATTGAAGCCTTATATATTCGAATTGTTTAAAAAATATAATTTGATGAAAAGAAAAATACTTATGTAACTTAAATTAATATTACTATTTTGCATTACATTTTCATATTTTAAACCGTCTAAAATTAAGTATTGTTAATAAATAAAAAATTCTGTTATTTAATTCTAATAAATCAGCTCTTACGCAGCGTGATCTCGCAGCACCATGCGTGATATGTATCGCACTCCTCCATGCGCTCCTAAATGCGGTATAAATTTGAAAATTTATAACGTAAATAGCTAAATATATTCCAAAATAAATATAATAAAATAAATATAGTAAACCATCATAAACACTAACTATGTTTTGATAACAACTTGAACGTAAAGGAAGTGTATGCAAGTTGCAGTTAAGTTAATTTTGATCAGCTGATTGATACAGTTAAGCGGTAACAAATATATACATCAATACTCATTTGGTACGCTATTGGTACGACACTGTTGTTGTAGATATATCTGACAAAATGATCCGGACGGATCAGTGCCAATAAGATAAGAAGAAGAAGAAGTTATTGTAGATCACGCTTAAAGCAATAAAACAACAAAATATGTCATGCTGGTTACGCATGATATAACTCAATATAACGGTGATTTATTGACGATAAGTCCTTAATTTGGCACGTTACTTACAGTTTGCAAAAACATGTATTAAGAGCTACTGTGATCACGCTTAAAGCAATAAAAAAATAAAAAATTTCACGCTGGCTACGCATGATAGAACCCAATATAAGGGTGTTGCGTTGACGACAAGACCTTAATTCGGCACATTACTCGCAGTTCGCAAGAGCCTGTACTAATCGCGATGTGCACCATAAACGGTATACTAAGTCTGGGTTTATTGTTCTTCGTGTTACCATACGAAAGTACATGTGGATTTTTGGATGCGTATCCAAAACTGAAGCAATTTTCTCTCGCTGATGGAGAGGATGTTGGTACACCGCTTTATCTGACGCCTTTGATAGAAGGTGGAGAAATCGAAGAGGCACGATCAAAAGCTCTCGTTCAAGACGAGGAAATGGGCGATGTCATTAGTTACTCGGGTTATTTTACAGTTAACAAAGAGTACAATTCCAATCTTTTCTTCTGGTTCTTTCCAGCTATGGTAAGCATGATCAATTATCTTTGCGTATATAAATATGTAGTTTAGTTGCTACAAAAGATTTTTGAAAGCTGATTGTAACAAAACTACCTTATGTCATCTGTATATAAAATATTTTAAAAAATATTTTCTCTCTTTTCTCTCTGCAAACAAAGTTTGCTTAGAATTGTTTTTATATTGCAGTATAATCCAGAGACTGCACCAGTACTATTATGGCTCCAAGGTGGTCCAGGTGGCAGTTCAATGGTTGGTCTTTTCCTGGAAAATGGCCCATTCATCGTAACTCCTAATGAAACTTTACAAATGCGAGAATATTCATGGACGTTGACACACAACGTAATATATATTGATAATCCAGTTGGTACTGGCTACAGTTTTACTGAAAATACGAACGGATATGCCACAAATGAAGTGGACGTAGGAAGAGATGTTCTTTCTGCTTTGATACAATTTTTCCTATTGTTCCCAGAATTACAAAGTAATGATTTCTTTGTCAGTGGTGAGTCATATGGGGGGAAGTATGTGCCAGCAGTGTCTCATGCTATTAAAGATTATAATGTCGAAGCAGAAATAGAAATTAACTTGAAAGGTCTATCCATTGGCAATGGATTATGTGATCCAGAGAATCAACTGTTATACAGCGATTATTTGTATCAAATCGGGCTAATAGATCTAAATGGAAAAGTCGAATTCCAAAAATACGAACAACAAGCCCGCGAGTTTATTGAACAGAAGCAGTTCTTCGAGGCGTTTGAGAGTTGGAATTATCTCATTAGTGTTCTGTTTGAAAATTTAACTGATTTTAATAATGTTTACAATTATTTATATTCAGAAAACAATCTTAATACTGATTGGATGTCCGAGTGGATTCAAAAAGCTGATACAAGAAAAGCTATACATGTGGGTAATAGTACTTTTCAGGTCGAAGCCACTGTTGTCTATGGCTACCTAGAAGACGACATTATGCAATCTATAATAGTTATTTTAGAAGATCTTTTGGAACACTATAATGTGCTCATTTACAATGGACAATTGGATATCATTGTGGCATATCCACTTACAGAGAATTATATACAGAAGATGCAGTGGTCTGGAGCCGACAAATATAACAATACGGCGAGAAAGTTTTGGACAGTCGGAGACGAATTAGCAGGTTACACAAAACATGTTGATAATTTAACATTTGCTCTTGTACGAAATGCAGGCCATATGGTTCCTTCCGATCAGCCAAAATGGGCATTTGATTTGATTACCCGTTTCACGCATAATGAGGAATTTTAAACAATTATTATTATTTTATTACACGGGATGTATATGATAAAAGTTGCAGATTTTAATGCCAATACATATATATATAAATAACATATTAGATATGTAATTATAAGGCAATGTATCAATAATATTGTTAAAATACTTTACAAAGTTTTACAAAGTCGAAGATGTACCCAGTAGACTTATAACAGAATTTAATAAATTTATTCATCAAAATTATGTAAGTTTTTTTCTTAGTATATAGCTTGTACATTATACAAACAATATGAATATATATATATATATATATATATATATATATATATATATGTTATACTTAATAAAATAATTAGCAAAATATACAAGTATATTTAATAAAAAATACTAAAACATTATACAAAATAAACTATTTTTTTATCTTATATATATATATATATATATATATTTTTTTTTTTTAATAGAACCTTTTATATAATTTATGTAAAAAGTATTTTTCTCTCCTTAAATCGTTTTAATGTTCTTAGTTAATCGTTCAAAAAAACATACAAAATTAATATATATATATATATATATATATATATATATATATATGTATATATGTATATGCGATTTATATGCATACATACACAATTATTTATATACATACACAAAACTAATAATATGCAAATAATAAATTCTTACGCTAGGATTTCTGCTCACATTCCTTTTCTAATAATAAATCTATTATATTCTTTCTCGTATTATTAGGGTTAGATCGTCAGAATCGTCAAGATGATCATTCATTGATTCATACATTGTCATACTCGCAAAAAGTTTGTAGAGCTCGTACAGTTCACTCGCGAAAGTTTACAGAATTTATTACGCGTGACACTTTGAACATCTGAATCATGATAAGAACGAATAACATCCAATATTTCTACTTTGTACGATACTTGTAAATCCCGCAATAATGCGAAATCGGGATATCGTGCGAAGGCGTGACAAATTACGGCATGTTGAAAACAGATTACTATGCACTTATTGTCAATAGATAAAATGTATATATGTGCTGCATATGATTTACATATTTGCGACGCGTGACAATTCTGTGTTTTGAGTTACTTAACTTTCTCCTTCAGGCTAAACCTTCTAGATATAGTAACTCTTTCATTAAGGTCAAGGTGCACTTTTGGACAGATTAATTATATTATTATATAATTTAATAATATAATATAATTTGTAATTTATTTTATAATTTAAAGAAATATCTATATCTTATTTTATCTTCGAAATGACAAATGTACAATTTAAGGTTAAAGATAAATATTCACGGATTACTATATGTATATATTCAAAAATATAAATTAAATTTATCAATTGTTAGTATTTATACATGCTATAGATCTCGATCAAATAAATCACACAATAAATAACAGTACCTACATAAATAAATGAATGCTAAACACTGTAAAGTAAATTAATTTATTGTTGTCATGAAATGTTTAACGCAATATATAGAATAAATTTATGTGGAATATTTTGTTGCTTAAACTTCAAATTAATTATTAATTAAACAATTGATATTAAACAATTGATAGTATCACTTTTCATTATTTTAATGCATTTAATTTAATTATATTAATCAATCTTCCAATTTGTATTATTACATGTTTTCAATACAAATGACAAATTACATTTACAATTAATCGACGGAAAATTAAAAATGTATCATGAAATATAGAAGCATTGTTATATAGAGAAATAATTATTATGCGCATAAGAATTACAAGGTAACGATAATTTTCATTGTGATATCTTTATGCTTTAACTCTTATTTAAAATAATAAATGATAGCGTAAAATATACGTTTTGATAGGTCTATTATTATTGTTATAATTAGTTACGCACCGTTTATCGAAAATTAATTAATCGGTAATTATCATAAATATAGCAAATTTCTCTATATTTATCACAATCAGACTTTAAAAAGTAATTTGACAATATGTATATACATAGAACATCTTTCAACTATTTTACTACTCGAATGTCGCCGCATGAATAATAACAAAGTCGAAGTATGTAAATAACAGTGCGCTATACGTTCGCCAAGACCGAACACTACTGAAATATTTCAGGTATTATAAAATATAAATACACGGAATATATATGATACATACTATGTTTCTTGAATTATAAATGGTAAATATGCATAAGTACTACTTTAAAGAAAACTCAAATTTTTTTTATTGTAATCAAGAAAATTAGTGCGAAGATAGTACGTACAAGTGTTTTTACGAAGGCGCAAGTCTTTTTATAAGTTTTAAATGAAAAAAATTACATAAATAAATTATTAATTAAACACTTGATATATTACGAGATTTTTCGTTGCGTTATTTACTCGGTTTGCAATTCATGTCTTATCACGCATTCTCAATTCAAATAGCAAATTACATTTGACTTGGCGAAAAACTTAAAATCGAAATATATTTGATTCCAAGCATTATGTTGCAGAAATAATTATTACTTGTAAGGATTGCAAACAAAAATAATTGATAATTTTTACTTCTATCGATTTGCCTTGAAACAATAAATGAATAAATTATGAGAACGTACTCTTTGATAAAGGTCTATCATCGCGTTATTTTTTGAAAATTGATTATTAGCGTATTATTTCCCAATATTCGTCATCATGATTGTGTTTCAACAATTCGACAATATATAAAGCGTTATCTTCGCTGGAGTTGCGTCGCGTATATGGTAACAAGACGACCACGTATCTTGACAATAGTACGCCAAGAAAAAAAAATATACTGTGACATCTAACGATATTACCGCCTCCGAAATATATATATTCAACATTTTATAATATAAATTTAAGCAACATATTTTCTGCGCTTCACATTTTAGATTAATTTTGATGAGAGATCATGGTATGTATAATATATAATAAAGTTTATTTTAAAAATATACAAACACGTAACTATTAACTTGAGCAATGAGAGTCATACGCAAATGTTAATGCGTGAATTTAGTTAGAAATTAATTCTTTTCGCGATAACTGAATCGTACACAGGGCATATTTTTTACTTGGTGTACTATACCAAGAAATAGATTCTCATTTTTGAGAATTCTATAACCTCTCTTTACCCCCTCAAGAGATGTAGGCAAGAAAAAATATCGGGGCGAAGTCGCTGAATCGGGAATAGAACCCGAGTCTTTCGCTTGCTGGGCGACTACTCTTACCACTGAGCCGTTTGTTTCCTTTGATTGTTTCAGTATTGGCTCTAGCTCTTCCAAGAAAGAATCATTCATTTTGAATATCTGTATATGGCTGTATGTGAATACTTAATTTTATAATTATAATACCGCAACGCAGCAACTGTAAAAATATATATAAAATATCAATGATGTATTTTTTCAAATGTCTAACAAGTAAAAAATCTTCTTTTGCACAATTTAACCTAACAATAATAAAATAAATATCAATATCTTGAAATAATAAATTAAGATAGTGAAACATAATGTTCGAAAAAGATGGCTTAATAAATTACTAAAATTACAAACCTGATAAATAAAAATTTGTAAATTTATAACGTATTAAATAGCTAAATATATTCCGAAATAAATATAATAAAATAAATACAGTAAACCTTTGTAAACACTAACTTTGTTTTAATAACAACTTGAACGTAAAGGAAGCGTGTGCCAGTTGTGGATAAATCCTTAATTTGGCACATTACTTGCAGTTCGCAAAAGCCTGTATTAACAGCTGTTGTGATCACAACTAAAGCAATAAAAAAATTAAAAATTTCACGCTTGCTACGCATGATATAACCCAATATAACGGTGCTGCGTTGACAACAAGTCCTCAATTTGGCACATTACTCGCAGTTCGCAAGAGCCTGTATTAATTACGATTTGCAACATGAACGGTGTACTAACTCTGGGTTTATTGTTCTTCGTATACGAAAGTACATGTGGATTTTTGAACGTGTATCCAAGACTGAAAGAATTTCCTCTTGCTTATGGAAAGGATGCTGGTACACCGCTTTATCTGACGCCTTTGATAGAAGGTGGAAAAATCGAAGAGGCACGATCAAAAGCTCTCGTTCAAGAGAAGGAAATGGGTGATGTCAACAGTTACTCGGGTTATTTCACCGTTAACAAAGAGTACAATTCTAATCTTTTCTTCTGGTTCTTTCCAGCTATGGTAAGTATGATCAATCATCTTTGTGTATATAAGTATGTAGTTTAGCTACTACAAAAGATTTTTGAAAGCTGATCGTAACATAACTGCCTTATGTCATATCTATATATAAAATATTTTAAAAAGTATTTTCTCTCTTTTCTCTCTGCAAACAATTATCCTGCAACAATTTAATTATGTGCATAATTTATAAGAGAATTTTTCAAATTGAATAGCTTTTACAAATATTATATATTGCTTTATTACACATTAAAATTATTCATAAATTAAAATTAGGTTTGCTTAGAATTGTTTTTATATTACAGCATAATCCAAAGACTGCACCAGTACTATTATGGCTCCAAGGTGGTCCAGGTGCCAGTTCAATGATTGGTCTTTTCCTGGAAAATGGCCCATTCATCGTAACTGTTAACGAAACTTTAAAAATGCGAGAATATTCATGGACTTTGACACACAACGTAATATATATTGATAATCCAGTTGGTACTGGCTACAGTTTTACTGAAAACACAAACGGCTATGCCAGAAATGAAGTGGACGTAGGAAGAGATGTTCTTTCTGCTTTGGTACAATTTTTCCTATTGTTCCCAGAATTACAAAATAATGATTTCTTTGTCAGTGGTGAGTCATATGCTGGGAAGTATGTGCCAGCAGTGTCTCGTGCTATTACAGATTATAATGTCGGAGCGGAAATAAAAATTAACTTGAAAGGTCTAATCATTGGCAATGGATTATGTGATCCAGAGAATCAATTATTATACAGCGATTATTTGTATCAAATCGGGCTAATAGATCTAAACGGAAAAGCCGAATTCCAAAAATACGAACAAGAAGCCCGCGATTTTATTAAAGAGAAACAGTTCATCAAAGCGTATGAGATTTTTGATTTTCTCTTAGGCCCTCTGTTTCACAATTTAACTGATTTTGATTATTATTACAATTATTTAACTGCAGAAGCCACTAATGATTCTGATTGGATGTCCGAGTGGATTCAAAGAGCCGATGTAAGAAAAGTTATACATGTGGGTAACAATACTTTTAATGTCGAAGCCAGTATTGTCCAAGAATACCTGAAAGAAGACGTTATGCAATCTATAATAGTTATTTTAAAAGATCTTTTGGAACACTATAGAGTGCTTATCTACAATGGACAATTGGATATCGTTGTGGCATATCCATTTACAGAGAATTATATACAGAAGATGCAGTGGTCTGGAGCCGACAAATATCAGAAAACGCCGAGAAAATTTTGGAAGGTCGGAAACGAATTAGCAGGTTACACAAAACATGTTGATAATTTAACAGAGGTTCTTGTACGAAATGCAGGCCATATGGTTCCTTCCGATCAGCCAAAATGGGCATTAGATTTGATTACCCGTTTCACGCATAATAAGAAATTTTAAATAATTATTATTATTTTATTATATGAGACGTATATAATAAAAGTTGCAGATTTTAATGACAATATATGTATATATATATATATATAGACTTGTGTATAGGAAAAGTCAACGTAACCTTTTATGTTCCGACCGCTTTAGAAACAAGCGTTACATTTAAGTATCACAACGAGATTAGTTACGCAGGTATCGAAAAAACAGCAGTATATTGAATAGTTACTGGTTCCCAAATATGAGATTAAAGGTCGATAAACACGTAAAAAGCTGTTTGTAATGTATCGTGTTTACCCCGAAAACAGGAAAGTCCGAAGGCCTATTGAACAATATACCGAAGGGCAATGTACCGTTTCTTACTGCATGTTGATCATCTGGCTCCGGTGTCTCGAACGCATTCTTCCAGAGATCGATATATTTTTGTAGTTGTTGACGCTTTTACCAAATATATAAAATTGTACGCTACTAGAAACACAGGCGTGACGGAAGTGATAAAATGCCTTAAATTATATTTTGAATATTATAGCCGACCGTTACGTATTGTCTCGGACCGCGGTAGCTGCTTTACCATCTAGCGAGTTCGAGGAATTTGTAAACGAACGAAACATACAACATGTCAAGATTTCGACTACCTCACCTCAAGCGAACGGTCAGGTCGAGAGAGTTAATCGCACGATATTGCCAATGATTGTTAAATTAGCAGATGAACGAAAGACGTCTTGGTGTAATGTACTCATGGATGTAGAGAGTTTGCATGCAATAATACTGTATCTAAAACGACGAGTAAATGTCCGAGCGTATTACTTTAAGGCGTGCGCGAGCAGGGAAGGGTAGTCGATGAATTGCGTGACGTATTAGAGGCGAAAGGGTGTATTGATGTACACCGCGATTTACCAAACTTACGAAAACGAGCTGATGAGCAGATTCGACGAAATCAACAAATAAACAAAAACAATTATGATCACAGGCATAAGATCGCTAAAAAATACCAAGTAAGCGATAGAGTAATGGTGCGAAATTTTGATAACACGCCAGGTGCCTCACAAAAAATGATACCGCGTTTTAAAGGTCTGTACCAGGTCGACCGCGTATTAAAAAACAATCGATATGTAATAAAAGACGTCGAGAGTTTGCAACTATCGCAAACTCCGTACCAAGGCACGTGGGAATAAGCGTCAAATATGAAACTGTGGTCACCAAGTTAGAGCGAGCGTTAACAATTTCTTTGTATAATTATTTTATCGATCAATTAACTTATCTATGTATTAGCATTAAAAAGAATTTATATATTTTATGTATTTTATGTAATGGATTTTAAAAGTTAATTTTACTTATGCGTGCGTTTATTCAAATTATAATGTGTAGTCCGCGTAACATGGAATGTTTCTTTTAATTATTAATTTATTTTTTGTTATCATTTAATCGGGGTGATTAACGCTCAGGATGGCCGAATTGTAAGCCATTATAATTTAAAATCATGACAAACCGCCATTATTTTGTTGACATGTGTTACCGAGCGACCTATAATATTATTTAGATTTAGGATAATCGCGCAAACAACAAGACGACGGTAACCGACAAAAATAGAAAGATCGAGAAAGACCGAGTAAAATAAAAAGAGGGACACAAAGCCCTGAGGAAGGAGTCGCAAATTCGCAATCAGATAGATCTCAACGCGCATCAAACATCGACGCAGCCTATACGCCCAGAGACTGTAATCAAAAATAAAGTATATCATTTTTTAAATTAATTATTCCTTATAGTGATTACTTTTATCTCTCTCTCCGCACACTACAATATATATATATATATATATATATATATATATATAATATATTAGATATTTAATTATAAGGCGATGTATTAATAATATTTTTAAAATACTTTACAAAATTTTACAAAGTCGAAGATGTACCCAGTAGATTTATAACAGAATTCAATAAATTTATTTAGAAAAATTATGTATAAGTTTTTTCTTAGTATATAGCTTGTACATTATACAAACAATATGAAATACATAGATCCATAATAGATAAGTCTCTTAAGATAGTCTGAGTTCTCTATAATAAAGTTGAATTCTTATAATTGTAATATAATAATCGTATCACAATTCCCCTGATTATAAAAAATTTACAATACATAATTAAAATATTCTGCACAATATTTGTTTTCACGTGAATACTTTTTTTCTAGGCTTCTAAGCTCATTTCTAAAAGTTCACAAATATTCTTTCATGCAATTCTGAGAGGGGAAAACCTATTTTATTTTATGTATATAAATTGCAACTTTTATATTGAGTAAATATATTGTTTTGTTAGAACTCGGTCGGTAGTTCGGTATCCCTTTAATTACGCCGATAAGAACACAGTTCAACATTATCGGTAAATGTTATATAATGGGGCTCACAAATATCAGACTCCCATTCTTATTGGATATGTATTTTCATTGCAGATATTGTCTGAGAAATAAAAAAATATGTACATTTTTTTCAAATATCTACAAAACATATAATAGAGAAAAGCCTTTCTCATTTTTTATGGAATATATGCATGAAAACACTTACCAAGACTTGTTAAGTACCACCATCTGCATACATTTTATAAACTATCTAGCATAGTCAAATCAATTTTTTTATTCTGTCGGTAAGATTACTGCTTTGGTGCATGTCCGTACTACATTCATTATATTATTATGAATACTTTCCGTGTATAAATTAATATTGTACATTTTACTATATAATTGTTTATGATTTTCTTCTATTCTTCTGTTCTTGTATATATCGTAGTATACACGTATACATATGTGCACGTGTAAAAGTAATTATAGAAATAGAAAAAAAAAATAATTTTTCATTACGTAAACATAATCTTTCTAAAAAATAATTTCAGAAAATAAATTAATTTTTTATATAAGATAAACAAATAGCTTATTTTGTATAATATTTCAGAATTTTTTATTAAATATATTTATATATTTTGCTAAATATTTTATTAAGTATAACATATTATAAATATTATATTGTATATATAATATAAAAGATATTTGTGACAGAATTAAGTATTTTTCTAATCTAAAAATATTAAATTTATTAAATGTCAAATTGCAATAAATAAAAGAATCTCCTAAAAACACAGTTGTACATATGTCAATTATGTAATTTTATATTAAAAAAAGAAAAAAATATATATTTATATACAGAGTGTTCTGTAAATGGTGAAAAACCTCTGTTAATGGCAGATTTTTGAGATTATTTGGGAACGACTTTTTGTCAGCAAAAATGTCAAAGCATCAATAATTTCCGAGTTATAAGCGATTGAAAAAAGGCGCTTTTTGCAAACTAAACTTTTTGAAATTAAAAAATTACCAAAATTACATTCGTTAGTTAATTTCAGGTAGAGTTTACTCTAATAGAATTTTAATTTAAGACAATTATAAAGAAATATAATGACAACTTGGAGCCTTGCAAAAAATAATGACATCCTGTAACCCTGTATATATGTATATATATGTTATACGTAATAAAATATTTAGCAAAAGATACGAATATATTTAATAAAAAATATTAAAATATTATATAAAATAAACTATTTTTGTATCTTATATATATATTTTTTTTTCAATAAAATCTTTCATATAATTTATGTAAAAGTATTTTTCTCTCCTTAAATCGTTTTAATGCTCTTGGTTAATCGTTCAAAGGAACAAACAAGATTAATATATATATGTGTATATATGCGATTTATATGTACACACACAAAACTAATAATATACAAATAATAAATTCTTACGCTAGGATTTCTGTTCAGATTCCTCTTCTAACAATAAGTCTATTCTAAACCTATTCTTTCTCTTATTATTAGATCGTCAGAATCGTCAAGATCATTCATTGATTCATACATTGTCATACTTGTGAAAAATTTGTAGAGTTCGTACAGTTCACTCGCAAAAGTTTACACAATTTGTTACGCGTGACACTTTGAACATTTGAATCATAATAAGAACGAATAACATCCGATATTCTTACTTTGTACGATACTTGTAAATTCCGCGGGGCAATAATGCGAAATCGAGGTATAATGCGAAGGCGTGACAAATTACGGCATGTTGAAAACAGATTACTATGCACTTATTGTCAATAGATAAAATGTATATATGTGCTGCATATGATTTACATATTTGCGACGCGTGACAATTCTGTGTTTTGAGTTACTTAACTTTCTCCTTCAGGCTAAACCTTCTAGATATAGTAACTCTTTCATTAAGGTCAAGGTGCACTTTTGGACAGATTAATTATATTATTATATAATTTAATAATATAATATAATTTGTAATTTATTTTATAATTTAAAGAAATATCTCTATCTCATTTTATTTTCAAAATGACAAATGTACAATTTAAGGTTAAAGATAAATATTCACGGATTACTATATGTATATATTCAAAAATATAAATTAAATTTATCAATTGTTAGTATTTATACATGCTATAGATCTCGATCAAATAAATCACACAATAAATAACAGTACCTACATAAATAAATGAATGCTAAACACTGTAAAGTAAATTAATTTATTGTTGTCATGAAATGTTTAACGCAATATATAGAATAAATTTATGTGGAATATTTTGTTGCTTAACCTTCAAATTAATTATTAATTAAACAATTGATATTAAATAATTGATAGTACCACTTTTCATTATTTTAATGCATTTAATTTAATTATTTTAATCAATCCTACAATTTGTATTATTACATGTTTTTAATACGAATGACAAATTACATTTACAATTAATCGACGGAAAATTAAAAATGTATCATAAAATATAGAAGCATTGTTAGAGAAATAATTATTATGCGTATAAGAATTATAAGGTAACGATAATTTTTATTGCGATATCTTTATTGTTTCAACTCTTATTTAATATAAATGATTTAATAATAAATGATAGCGTAAGATATGCGTTTTTTTTCTATTATTATTGTTATAATAATTATGTACCGTTTATCGAAAATTAATTAATCGGCAATTATCATAAATATAGCAAATTTTTCTATATTTTTTTACAATCGGATTTTAAAAAGTAATTTAATAATATGTACCTATATACATGGAACATCTTTCAACTATTTTATTACTCTAATGTCGCCGCACGAATAATAACAAAGCCGCAGCATGTAAATAATAGTGCACTATACGTTCGCCAAGGCCAAACTGCTGAAATATTTCAGGCTAGGTATGATAAAATATAAATACGCGGAATATATTATATATACTGAATATTTATTATACATACTGTGTTTCTTGAATTATAAATTAATTATTAATTAAACACTTCATATATCACGAGGTTTTTCCTTACGTTATTTACTCGATTCTGTAATTCATATCTTATCACGCATTCTCAATTCGAATAGCAAATTACATTTGACGTGGCAAAAAACTTAAAATCAAAATATATTTGATTCGAAGCATTACGTTACAGAAATAATTATTATTTGTAAGAATTGCAAAAAAAATTGATAATTTTTACTTCTATCGATTCAACTTGAAATAATAAATGAATAAATTGTGAGAAATATGCACTCTTTGAGAAAGGTCTATCACCGCGTTATTTATTGAAAATTTATTATTAGAGTATTATTTCCCAATATTCGTCATCATGATCGTGTTTCAAGGAATTCGACAATATATAGAGCATTACCTTCTCGCTTGAGTTGCGCCGCGTATATGGCAACAAGACGACCACGTGTCTGACAATAATACGCCATGAAAAACAAATATATTGTGACATCTAACAATATTACCGCCTCCGAAATATATATATTCAACATTTTATAATATAAATTTAAGCAAAATATTTTCTGCGCTTTATATTTTAGATTAATTTTGATGAGAGATCATGGTATGTATAGCATATAAAAAAAGTTTATTTAAAAAATATAATTTTATGAAAAGAAAAATATTTATGTAACTTAATTTAATATTACTATTTTGTATCAAATTTTTATATTTTGAAAAGTCTAAAATTAAGTATTGTTAATAAATAAAAAAATCTGTTATTTAATTCTAATAAATCAGCTCCTACGCAGCGTGATCTCGCACCACCACCGCGTGATATCTATCGCACTTTTGCATGCGCTCATACAATTCGTTCATAAATTTTAAATACTAGTAATAATATTTAGATAATAATTTTATATAATTTAGGCGTTGATAAAACTCTGTGAAAAATTAGCAGGGAAAATCGAGCAACGCGCGAGATCCAAGACGAGATTTTCGCAACTCGCGTTTGCGCATCTTCTTGTGTATATGTTAGAATTTCTTTTCTATTAAAAAAGGAAGAAGAATATGTAAATAACCATTAAATGTGATTAAAAAATCTCTTTGATTATAAGACTTATTTATTTGAAATTGATTTTCGACCTATTTAATAAGAAAAATAAATAATTCTAAATCTTGAGAAAAGAAATAGAACGCATTTGCGTAAAATATTTTACGTCATAATTTAACGTTTTAATATTAACTACGCGTAGCAAAGATGCTTTTTTGTATCTCCATTTATAATAGAATTCATTGCGACGCACATTGCATATTTTATTTGTACTTGAATGATCGATTCCGTCATGAGAAGTGCATATTTTTGTAAGCAGAAAATTTAATGTCGTAACTGAAATATACAGAGGTAAATACGAAAAAAAAAATTGAATACAAATTCTTAACTGATCTGAGAATCTGTGAGTACCTTTCTTCAGAATTATAAAGTCCGCTTGCGTACTTTTCTCGTTTTACCTTTGTTTATTTTGAGATCCCGGAGAAACACTTAAATATTTATTACTCTAAACTCTAAAACGCAAACAATTGCGTACGATTGCATGTCATCATTTCTGCATCAGTTTCCTATTTTTTTATATCATTAAAATATTATAAAATATACGTTACAAGTGTTTCATTTATTTTTATATATCATATATTATACTAGAGTAGAAAAAGTTTAATGCGGTGTCAATAAAATATAGACATAAATTCATAAAGCTGAGACGTATTCTTGATCTATAATTTGATATAAATACATACCAAATAATAATTTTATAGAAATGTCAGAAAAATAAATTTGGCTACGTAATTCTATATAATATTTAAAATGAATATTTAAAGAGACTATGATGTTTAATAAGACTTATTGTTAGTAAGTGTCGTTCAGGAAACATTATTCTTAAGTTTTTCTACAAACTTACTATTGTGGATAAATTTTATTATATTATAATTGTTATACAATGTTAAATATAATTTACTTTAAACTAAAATTATTTAAATATTAGATTGCAATTGTTAAATTTAGTATTATAATATTTACGTGTAATATCCGACTAAATTATTATATCGTAAAAATTGTATATTGCATTGACTCCCCAAATCAATTAGGTATTTCTATGGAAAGTACTCTAATTATAAATAGAAAAAATTCCATAAATATGGGAGCAATGATTTTGTAGTTAAAGCGGTGGTTGGTGACGATAGATCTGAGGGTGCGTGAAAGGAAGGGTGCTGACTGCCGAAGGAATCCAATTGCATCATGAAACACTGCGTTGCAGAATATAGTAGGTCGCCACCCTAATCCTTACGGGGCTGCTGTATTCTAGGTGGCGGGGCACGTGGTATTTCCCGAGCTCGCTTTAGCCATACATCACCGTACTCTGACATCGCCTCCGCTCTTCATCCCCAACCCGTACACGAAACTCACGCCCTGTCGCGACAACGGATGCCGGGCGCATTGTTTCGACCAGCGTCATTCATGATTATCACGGCTCTAATCCTTGAAGGAGCAACTCTTCCGCCGTTTACGCCATAATCCAAGAGTCATTCATATACTCCTGAAAAGGTATAAACCCCAGGTATTATTGCTATTTATTTCTGGTTGTACTAAAGTTTAATTAAGTTTGTCTTATAATCAGTAATTTTTAATTTTCTATAGATATTCTAATTTAACATATTTTAATTTAACTATAGTACATTGCAAATTATCAAAAATAATTACTTGTATTACAAATGTATATTAATAAAATTTAATTATTTAATGTTTTAACGTGACAAACATATACACATACATTCTCAATATTGATGGCATGCTATGGCGCAGTCACCGCGATTATGGAAGACTTCTTTGTAGAAAGGATGTCAGTAACCCCCATCGAGTGATTCCCACTCGAAATTCAGAGGGTGTTTTCGACGATCAACACGTCATCAGAATGAAGTAATTTACGAGAGTGACAGCGGAAATACTTGATACTTAAGGACAAAATTAGAGCTGTCGTCTCCTGCTACATCACGTCTAGACTAGTAGCTTGATGATAGTGAAAGGGGTGTCGCGTCTCTAATCGATTTTATTAAGTTCTAGGAATCAAATGATTCCTTGGCATCTCGCAGCAAGATCTTTATCTAATTAATCAGGATTAATCCGATTTCGATTTATTATTGGTATAGTGACGATGTAATGTGTTATTGAAACATAATATTCCTTATTTTATGATCTATACAATTTATGATTGTTTCCTTTGATAAATGCTAGTTGTATAAAAATAGATATGGATATAAAAAATTATTTCATTTCGATGTTTTGTGTTTATACTATTTAAATCGTAAAATAATATTTTGATAATATTTTGACAGTCTTGAAATTTTTCTGCCTTTCTCTCCCTTTTTATCTAACATATACATCGGCTTATTTTTTCACAACCGTCTATATGTTTATAATATCGAATGCTGATTAATTGATTGTCGCAAGAAGCTGAAAAATAGGACGCAGTAAGACGCAATAAGCGAAAACGTCATGGACGTTGCAATTTACAAGAACGACTGTTACGGATGATTGCGAAGCAGAAGCCGTCTCTGGGAGGTCAAAGGACGAAGATTCCTTCATCCACTTCCTGCGGTATGATACTCGGTGGTGGTTGCGCGCCTCGGTTAACACTCGGCGGGCTGAAATAGCGAGCCAGCCGACCGCGAATATCCTTGATTAAACGCAAAAAAGCTCAGAGACCTACCGTTCGCCTTGCGCCCCGGCCGGTGCGGTGGCTGCGTTTTTTCGCCACCCTCCACCATCACGACAGTCGGGCTTGAGCACGGAATTGGATTGGCCGTCTTTTCTCTCGCTCGTATCCCACCCCCAGCTATATTTCTCTCTCTCTCTCCCTTTCTCTCTCTCTCTCTCTCTCTCTCTCTCTCTCTCTCTCTCTCTCTCTCTCTCTCTCTCTCTCTCTCTCTCTCTCTCTCTCTCTCTCTCTCTCTCTCTCTCTCTCTTACTCTCTCGACGGAAGAAACACCAACGGTTTCAGGACACTTGGGGGACTCGATTAGAGCAGCTTGCGACAGCTAGAAGTACCTGGGCACGCGCGTCCGTTTCTCCCGCACTCATCCCTTCACGTAAATTGTTGTATACTGTCCAAAGTAATCTTTCGTGATAAGAGATACGCTAGCTGGTTTGGAGATCTTATGTCTCTGAATGTGTGTATCTTTAATTAACTACTTCCGCGCCTCAATCAAATTTTGCTCGTTGTGCGTGATGCACGACATTGAGAAAATGCTCGGAGGTCTGCAAAATTAAATAAGCTTATAACAGATCTCATCCAAACTATTTTTCATCTTTGAATTATTTATTCATGGAATCTTAAACTATTGTTAATTGTACGATAAAACATGTCACAAATATTTTATTTTAAACAATTACAATTTTAAGTTATTATAAATGATGCGACATATATTTTGTTAATATAAAAAATATTAGATTTATATAATGATAGACTTTTTTCTTATTATTTCTTTTTTTTGTTGTAACTTATAAAAAAAGGCATGTGCAGAGGAGAATTTTTCCCAAAGTTCTATGAGTTCTGCAAAAGAAATTTATGTACGTTCAAATATGCAGTTAGTATAATGCAGTATACAGTTTTGTAAATTTAAATACGTACCGCACATGACGAATGAACAGGCGGGACGGTAATGTTCACAAAAATATTCAGGAACCGCGACGAGATGCCGCGCCCATGCGGCATTCTTTTTTCCGTTTTACTGGAAAAAGGAATGCGCAAACAATAGAGTAGTTTTCCTGACTTTTTCTTCGTACAATGCAAGATCTATATGTAGCGTGTAAATTTTTCTAGCCAGTCTAAAAATAGCCAGTATTTCTTATATTATTTTTATCTAGCAAATATTTGTATCGTCAATATGAATATGATGATTACAAAATATTATACAATGTTAAGTCCCTGCTAATTATTATAAAATCATTAAAGATAAATATACATTTTAATTAATATTATATAAAATTTTTACAAAATGACGGAACATATAAACACAAAAAAACAATTATGCCATTGAAGAATATAATTATATGTACAATTATATAATTTTAAAAATATAATTATATAATTTTCTAATAAAGAAGCGCAGCGTATAAAAAAATATAATATATAATGAAGGAAAAATATAATATAAAATAAAGGAGAATTATAAAATACAAAATTGTAAGCTTAGTTTTTAGCAGGAAAGCATTGTAGCGCCATTGTCTGAGAATCGACTGGTGAGCTCCTGCTTAAAGCCACCCTCCATCCCGTAAGTACAGAGAGACAGGAGAGAAGACGAAGTGGGTGGTGCGGTGTCGCAGAAACGGCCTGAAGATTAGCGTTAATTACAGAGTTGAGCTGTGCTGGGGTTGGGACAGGGCGCTAGGTATTTGTCACTCGGCACTGCTCTCGACTCCCGCTTCTTGTTCTGAATATTAATAACCCCACCGTTCTCCACCACCCCCGCGTCCCTTACTCCCGCGACACCCGATGAATTGCGCGGCAGACAACGCTACTCATTATGCTGACTGCTTGATTTCATCATCCTCGACGGCACGAAAAATTAATCGCCCCGCTATCGAGATCAAGAATAAAGGATCCCGTCTGGTATTAACGACGCTGTTCGCTTGATGGCTGACGCGAACCATAAACAACACACACTTTGTTAATATGTTAATGAACCCGATGTTTTTTTTTTTTTTTTTTTCTCGAATTCTTATCCACGGAATCTTCGGACATTAAATCGTATCGATGATGCATAATTTTACATTTTACCAGGACACACATCCTGAAAATACATGTGTGAATTAATATGTACTGACAAAAAAATATACTCTTTAAAAATAAATTAAATACGCGAAATGCATTGCAGTGAAATTAACAAATAATTGAAGAGAGTTACTAATCTCTTGTACAGTTGTTGGAAAATTCGAGCTATTAAGGGTTGAAGAGCGAACAGCGCGCATCGTTTCCCTTCTTCCTCTTAAAATAACCGTTTTCCAAAAATTGAAGGGTCGCACTTTCGGCAACGGCGTTTTCTCCTTCCACGAACGATGTCGATCAATCGATATCGCTCATCCTCGTCCTTTCTGTGGTCGGTCCCTCGATGGCGGTCCCATTCCCGCGCAAAACGCTCAGATATTCAAAGTCGGGGAATAGTTTATTCATGGCCGGCTCCGGGAACTTAGAAAGATATTGGAAGCGCTCAGGGAGAGAGAGTAAAAGATGGAGACAGAGAGAGAAAGAGAGTGAGAGGACCCAGTGGGAAGGTGGATAAAGAGGAAAGGGGGAGGGAGGGTTAGATGGTTGAACAGGGGTAGAAACAGGTCGGAAGCGAGAAGGCCTGAGCGACGGAGGAAGAGGAGCGATATTGGTCGGACGGAAGTGTCCCCTCGGGAAAACGGGAGGAGCGTCGTCTCGTCCCCGATCCGATAAAGTGAAAAAGGAACCCCCTGCGGCATCGTCGCCGCCACTCTCCTACGGCCACATGACCCACGTGACAGCGAGTCCGCCAATAAAATTCAAATAAACTCCAACCGTGCATACTAAATTATCACATCTTCCATTACCCGGCCGCGTGTCCATCCTAGAACGACTTTTTTTGGGATCCCCGGGATACATTCGCACGCTTGCCACGCGAAATTCCGATATTCCTGACTTTTGAATGGGGACACAAGGGGATAGCGAGAAGAAACCGTGGATTCTATATAGTTTTCCATTTTTCGCTGTACTCCTTTTTTCATTCCTCTGCGCGGGAATAGCGCAATGCGGCATCGTATTCGCAAATGTGTGACTATCGGTTTAATTTCACTTCCGGTGCAGAAAAATTTACCCAGCGGGATGATATTCAGGAGTAGTTCGCTGATATAACGCCTGCAATTTCTCAGAATCGATGTCACGTCGTTGTAATCGTATAAGTCATCTTGACGCTGGTAGTTTTCTTACTAAAGCATGATACGTCTCTCGATCCTCGGAAGAGAAAGAGAGTCTTTTCTGAAAAATAGTACATCAGGTCAGTAATGCATTATTTTTAAAACAATACTGGTGATGAGTTTTCCTTTAATAATACAACTTTTATAAGAACTTAATCATACAGATAAAATGCCTTAAACTTTTACTAGAAGTGCAATTCAAGAGAGAAAAAAATATTAAATTTTTGTATAAACATATAAATTATTTTTTTTATTTTTATATTTTTGTATAAAAAAGTATAATTAATTATCCTGAATTGTTCATTTAATTCTCATGTCTAACGTACTATATTTTTCGTGTTTTACGTATCATAAAAGATTTTAGAACAACAACCATTATTCGTACATCGACTTAATAGTCATTATCATAACAGCGTCATTAGTGGCGCCTTCGATCTCTGCTATAACCAAGCGTGACTCGTTCGCGAGGGTCCAGCCGCAGTGATGGAAGGACGAGAAGGTCAGGTGGTCTTTCCCAGGAACGCCCCAGATTTCAACATTACTCAAGCAGGATCAACCTGCCAGAAGAAGGCCATTGTTCGCTTTTACGCCTCAAGCTTTCCTTCCGCATCGACGATACGCCATCATACCTGGCTCAGTTATCAAGATACATAGGGCTTTTTGTTGCCGTTTTATCTGAGCTTTAAATATGTAGAATACTTTTGGGAATGCAAAAGACTTCGCCAAAATATAGCTTTATCTCAATTTGTTCAAAAACGTGATCTGCTTTTATTAATTATTAATCAGGAAGTTATTATTTTCATTCTCTCCAACAATTAATATCTAAAAAAATTATAACAACAATAGTAACATTTTTATTATTTATAACATATTTAAATAGATTGTATTTCAATAATTAATCATCTTATACAAAAATACAATCAATTATCTAAATGGAGAACTCTTAAATAAAGAAAATTTAACAATGATGTTAATAAAATCAAGAATGAATCAGACGAAATTACCGATCAAGTACATATAATCTGTTATCGATAACCGCAGACTTTATATTTCTCGAAGAAGATTAATTACGAAACATGTGTTAATGATGATTAATCTCACTTTGGTATACGTTTGTTTTGTTTATCGTCGCAAATGTAGAGATACGATTAATATATCTTAATTATCAGTTTTAATGTATTTTTAGAATATACATGGATTAAAACGTAAACGGAAGGGGAAAAGGGAATCATCTGAACGAAGTTTCTTCGGTAAAACAATTAGTAGTCTTGGCTGTTCTCTGCACCTCCTGTTAGCTTATCTACGCCCCGACTATTAGTATAATCGTTGGAGGCTACGACCCTTATCTACCCCCTCGAGCCGTTCGCTTTAATTCTTACCAAGTTAAGGCCATCCCTAACGATTTGCACCACTTTGCACTTTGTTCAGTACCACGCCTAAAGTTAAGTATCGAACTGAGAATCGATTATAGTTAAGATGATGTGAAAAGTACAATTACAGCACGATAGGACTTTTTTGAAGTTGATTTATTATCCGCTGTCTATAAAATATAGAAATCGCCCTAAATATACTTTTTTCTTTCTTGTGTACATCAACACATACAAACTAAATACACAAAAAAAATACATATGTATAATTAATTATAAAAATTATATTAAAAATTGTTAAATATTTCCGCGCATTTAAATATAATGTTAAATCTATAATACATATATATTACATATTACATATAGATATTACATTTAGAAATTAATAATGTGCTTACTGTATGTATTTAATAGCATATGCATGTATATATCTCAATTCAAGAGTTCATTAGTTTCACATTTATATTCAAGTATTCCATGTAATATAAATAAGTTTTTTAAAATTAATTAATTTAATTAAAAGCTCTCTCTCTCTCTCTCTCTCTCTCTCTCTCTCTCTCTCTCTCTCTGTCTTTTTCTCTTCAGATGAAATTATTCTGTTTTATTATTAATTTAATTCTCGTAAGTTGAATGTCATTTTCTATTTCAAGAATAAAAGCCATTCTCTCTCCCCTACATAAAAGTCGACGAGAACCGTTAGTCGATTAATTCGTAAACACTCGGAAAAATCGACCACGAGTGGATTTCGCGTTTCATCACGCTACCCATCCACGCGCGCGTCGTTGCGAAATCCGCGATATTTCCGGAGGGTTGGCAACGGGGCGTTCTGTTTTTCGATACATCGGCAATAAACGTAACGTTTCGCCGCGTGTCTAATTGATTTGCAGCGCGCGCTAGGGGGATACAGGCAGAGGTAAGGGAGGGTCGAACGGGGGAAGGTTACAACGCGGGAGCGTGAGCACCGGGGGTGAACCTCGCGCCCACCCCTTTGCATTATGGATGCACCTGATTTCACACTTGTTCGTCCGCATCGCCGAACTCGCTATAACGTCTCCATCGGTATAAACGGGCCGCAATTTGCTGGCCCATTGTAAACCGCCCCCTCCGGCTCGATTCACGGGTAATAAATCGTGGCTACTGGATACGTATATGTACGGGGAATTTATGTTTACCGTGAACCATGCGCGTATTTACCACGGTCGACGAGGAAGCTGCCCTTCTATTTCGACGGCAACGTGATTCGGCAACGTGAAATCTGCTGCAGCTGTCCATTGATCTCTATCGTAGTCGTTGACAATCCGTTTGTATCCCATTTCGCGAAAAGAAAGATTTTAGTTTCCTACAAATCTCTTTAACCAGTTTAAAAGATGAAGTATAAGTGCAACATGTGACTTGAAAAATATTTAATCGATATCAAAAAGACGGATCAAACGAGAGAAATGCAGTGTTCTTAGATCTTATCCTAAATAATTACATTTTTTTTTTAGTTTTTTCTTCAGTTTCTTTATTTTTTAAGACGCGATTTACAATAACTCTGATAGATAAAATAACTATTCTTATCTTGAATTATAGTATTCCATTTGACCTTGCACGACGTTTTGTAGTTAGAAATGCGTTAAGTTGTCACGTAAAGGATTTAATTTGTCAATTAGGGATCCCTTCCATCATGCACGTTAGCCGGACGTCCGAAATTGGCCGTGTAACATGTGCGTAATCCGTGCCACGTGTCGGTCGCGCGATACACCGCTGTACAGTGGCACGAGACGACGACGTGACGCAACGCGACGCCCGGCGTCCCCTCCCTCCCCCCCTCCCCGGATTTCTCGAGACATCCTTCGTACAGCCGCAAACCCACTTGAGCCTTCCGTTCGTTCGTTACTGATCATTCAGTGCCAATTTGTCCAGTTACCGAGATTAGAAAGCGACTTGAAAGCGATGCTAATTCGAGATCTCCTCTCCCTGTTCCCCGTCTGCCTCTCGCTCTGCTTTCTAATTTACGATTCACCCTCGCTGACCCCCGTACTTATTGCTTTATACTTCGCTTTATACATTACCATAACGGACATCAAACGTATCTGCCAGTTATGCCTGATTTCTTTGTGAAAAAAAACGGCAACATATAAATAATATTTTTTATTCTTTAATATTTTATATGCATATAAGAAAAGACGTATTTTAGCTTAAAAATGTTTATAAATTTTTTGAAATATTGAAATGTCTACTAAAACTTTCTAATAAAATTTATAAGTAGTTTAGCATTGAAATATTAATTTTCTAAAAACATATAATTTATCGAATATGATATTCCAGGGAGATAATATATTAAAGGAAATCACAAAACTTGTCGATATTTTCACAATAAATATTCCTACTCGATTTCATTCTTTTGTTCTTTCTTGATAAGCAGAGTGTCCTTCGAGAGCTTGATCTTTTCAAGTTGCGCGATTCGCTCAAGAGCGACTAAGTTGCGTGGCCGAATACGCTAAAAAGCACATCGGTGGCTTGACATATGGCCGGCGAAATTGTCGGCGGGGTGGCAGTAACAATATTTACGGAAGGCTCCGCCAACCCCTGGTGTTTTGTTAAGACTGCGCGCGGCGCGTCACCGCAGCCCCCGGGCCAAGGGTGTCACTTTACTCCGGTAATCCCCCGTAATACTCTTTAGCGATCCGCGTCGCCAAGCGCGATATTAAGTCCCTTACATCCAATTTCTATGGACTTACACCTCTTGCTCTCGAGGCGATTAGCATTTTGATTGTGCGAAAGAGCGGCGTCTTTACCGACACTTTTCGATTCGCGGTTACCTCATAAAGTCGCGTACCTCGAGAAGCGGAAGTAATCGCACGATTTTCGCGAAATTACACTCTGGCTGATTTCCATTACATCACCGTAGCGAGTAATTGAAATTTTCCACGGAGAACATTTCGCGCGTCGTACGAAGGGCGACAGAGTCGCGCTGGATGTTCTTTCTTCGAAGAACTGTTACATTCGTATCTCGTTAACGTTTTAGACGTCAATTGGAGGGTGAAATCCTGAAATTGCTTTTCTTTGCCGTTTGAAGTCAAATTACTAAAACTTTATTTATAGAGTAATTTATATTCGAATTTTGCGAGAATTAAAAACGAGGTCTTTGACAGTCTCTACAATAACATATATCAGTAATTAACTTTTACATTAAAATTTACATAAAGAAATATGTGAGACATAATAGAAATTATTCAAAAACTTTGATATATTTTTATTCACTTTAATGTTCGATATTTCATGCTGTCGCTTCATAAAATACTAATTTCTTAATTCGAAGATTATTCTTGCAAAACTAATCTTTATATACAATAGCTTTATTTCTAAATTATATCTATCTCTGATTACAGTTTGTTAATTACCCTTATATTGTTAAGGTAATAGTCATAATTACGAAAAGTATAGAGGAAAAGAATCAATCACCCCGCGCAAAAAACAATACACGAGAGTGGAAAGCGAAAACAGAGCGCGAACGAAATATTATAAGCTTGAATGGGCAGCGATTTTCATTGGCGAATGTATGCCCAGCGGAATCGCGTGTAATCGCGCCACATGCACGTACGCACGCACGTACGCACGCACGCACGCACGAAAATTGGGGTCGCGTCATGCGTGTCCGTTTCGCGAGGAACGTGACTCCGAAGGGGGCGCGATATGTATTTGTCTTTGAGCTCGGCAATCACGTCAGGGTGGTCCAAGTCCACCCGGGATTAGCGAGATCATAATCAGCCAATCACTGGCGGGGTGGCAAATATGCCACCAAGGTGTCAAATGTCAGCTCCTACGGGACCGGATTTGAATGGATTTCTTTTGTGGATACGGGCAATGTGTGCAGGAAGTCCTGCAAAAGAATATGACTCTATGAGATTCGAGTTTTCGAAAGTAGCCCGGATTACATTTTACTGATGTTCTGATTCCTGTTATGATGGTTGTGAATATATTGAGTACGTTCGAAATGTGTAAATATCTTATCATAATCATGATAAATTTTAAAAACTTTATTAAATTTTTATGATAATTTTGTTGAATATATTTTATAATAATCAAAAATAAATGAAAAATTAATTTTTTAAGATTCAAATTTTTTCATTGCTAATACAATAACATACAAATAGATAAATTATAATAATGAATATCTCTAATTATTTTTTGACATTGTAACGTTGCATGCATCATCATGCGATTGTTAACGAACGTAAGCCGTCGTCAAATTGGTTCATGTCAAAACTTCCAAGGTAGCAGGTCACATTTTGTAAACGCGAATGGCTGCTTGAACTTAGCGTGTCTTCTCAGTTTATGGAAGGCTAAGTGCACGGAAGCGGATGCGAAGACAAAGTGGCTTCGCGGGATGCTATTCTAGCACTACAAAGCGCCACCGACTCTGATAAGAGCTAATGTGTGCATACAAAGGATTTGTAACACTGTGTGTGTCCATACTTCAATCTTGTTTCTTTTGTAGATAATATATCAAGTGTGATGTCACAATAAGCTTTTAAAGATAATCTTGTGATGCTAATCAAGAAATTTAAAAAATCCATTATATCCAGCATATCGATCATGAATGAATTATATTTAATTATATATGTATTTAAGAATAGATTAAAAATAAGAATATTTGAAATTCTATCTTAAATAAAGCAATACTATTTTGCAAAAAAAAAAAAAAAGAAAAAAAATACTTTATCTGAAGAGAGAATATTTGCAATATTTACGTACCGGAAGAGATAATTCTGCTGGTACTAATCGCTCGTGAATCCAAATTAATCGGTCACTCTACGTCAATCTCCCCTCAATTCACTCGTATTCCACGAAGCTTGCTTGCTTGGAAAACATCGTGTGAGAAGAAAGCGACGACGAACTTTCCATGAAGCACGTTTCCGCCCGTAGTGGTGGAAAAAACGCGCGTGAGGTAAAGTAGCACATTAGACCGATCGGTGGTCTAGCGAGTGTGACGCGAGTGGACGAACTCGCGTCGTCGTCGCCGGCGGTGGAGAAAGAGAGACAAGGGAAAAAATTAGATCAGTCATTAAGCGGAGAACGATTTAATGAAGATGACCTCATACGCGCTCCGCGGCGGAGTTGTACGGCCGTCTAAGCGGATTCTCACGTCAATCGCTGGCCGCGAGTCAAGTGGCGAGAATTGTCGGCAATTGTTTCCGAAATCCCGCGCAGATGCGCCCGCGCTCCCGACACCGCCGCGTTGGTTGCTGTGAATATTCGTTACCGGGTGTGTGTGTGTACGTTTGTGTGTCGCGCGAAAGAGACGGCGGGGGTGGAGTGTGCTGGCGGGAGCGCCTCGCCAAGCCGCGCCGATCCTGATGTGTGAATCACTCGGCACAATTATGGCAATTACCGGACCGGTCGCAAGTCAGCACATACTATCCGCGTACGCGGCCACTTCGCCGTTTCCCACGCCCTCTTCCATTCACGCTTCGCGCAAATCTTGCGAGGGTTCCTCTCCGTACGCGTCCAACACGCGTCTGCCAAATAGCCGTCGCGATACGGTATCGCGCGACCATCGCAATGATCTTGATCATTTCAAATTTCACAACTTTCTCTTAATTTACTTTCGGATACTGTCGATATTTAATCGCAACCTCCATCGATGAATCTGTCTCGATTATTAGAAACACATAGAAAATCTAAAACCTCCATAAAACAATACTTTTTTTTTTTTTTTTTTTTTTTTTTTATAAAAAGGTAACGTAATATTTTTTTACAAAACTCAAGTTTAATTTCTAGAAGAGACGAGATAAAATAATAAAATCATTATTATTTCTAACAATAAGAATATTTTTCAAAAATGTCTTGACATTGATGATTGAACTAAACAATATTATTGATTGCAAAGCACGAAAATATCATTTTAAGCGATACAAATCAAGAAGAAAATTATAGAGAAACAATAATATAAATAATTTGCTGCGTAAAAGTATGTACATTTTTTCCCAAGTTAAAACCTGAATCATTTCACGGATTAATTGTTGTTTATAAAAGTTGAATCTAAAGGCTATGGAATATCGTTATTACAAGTCATCTTTTTAAATTATCACGTTATCTTGTACCAAATCGAATTATCTTGTTATCTTTTACCAAATCAAGCAAAGTTACCGAGGGCGAATTTCCGGTCATCATCAGCGGTGGAAGCAGCGAAAGCGGCCGTAAAAGCATTGTCGGAGCCGAGTGTAGCTGGTGATCCGGGGCTGCCGGGGAAAGCGCTATTGCGGCGAACCGCCGTGAAATATCCGCATGGCGCGGTGCGCCTCGCAAGAGGGTTGATAAGGCTATCGCGCACACCGCTCCCCGCGCATTTAGCATACATTTGAATAATGGGCAGGCCGGTAATCCTTTAAACCGGTGCGCTCTCTAGTCCCGTAACTAGGTATCCTTTCATCTCTCCGCGCCAAGCTCGTCCGAGACCATCTCGCTTCTCCCGTTTCTCCATCCACCCTCCCCCTCCCCGCCTCCCTCCACCGCTTACATCCCATCCGCTCGCTCCGGGCTAACTGGCAGGGTTCGTCCTACTCCTACTCGTCCGGACCATCCGTTCACCCCACGTTTCGCTCCTCGTGTGCCGGCGTTTAAAGATATTTCGTTAAAATAACAGTCTCGGCCCGAGTCGACGGCCCTGTTTCTCGCCCTGCCCTGCCGCCCTTACCGGGCCGGATGGTCGCGGCGGATAAAGGGTGGCATTTGCAATGCAGAGTCCCTTGAATGGTCCGGGAAACCGGGGTTGGGACGCGAAGGGATTCAGCGCCGCACTGCACAGACTCGATTGGTTTTTTACTTGCCGCTCTCAGGTCGGTAGCGCGGGTCCTTTCACCCCCGCTGTCCTTTCTCTCGCCCTCCATATCCACCTGTCTCATCCTTGCGGTGCAATCTCACGCTTTTCGGATCCAGTCTCTCTCTCTCTCTCTTTCTTTCTTCTCGTTCTATTGCATCTAACAATTTTCCATCCTTTACCGGTTCGTCGAGCGAGTCGCTCGCGGGACGAAACGAAGGAAAAAGAGGAAACGCGTCGGGGAAAGGGCGCCGACGGGGAGGGAGCGAGGGTACGCGAGCGAGATTAAACATTTATTTAAATGGCAGCACCGTTTCTGAACGATAGTCTGCGACTAGCACGCACACCGCCGTCGCGATATGTACAGGCATTTAATACGCTCGTTGCGTGTGCGTGAGCACATGCTCGTGTGCGCTCGCGCAAAAAAGCACGGTGTGGGGAACGGGAAGGTTAATCGTGCAGGTGGACGATTTCGTGCATATGTGAGTACACGTGCGTGCGCACGCGTGTAAGTGTGTGTGTGTGTGTGTGTGTGTGTGTGTGTGTGTGTGTGTAGAGTACGCGCGCGCGCACGGGCGTGGATGTTACGAGTACACGCGAGAGAGGTAGAAGATTAGTCTGGTGGTTTTCAATCCCATTTTCATCGCGCCCCCGTTGCCGGGGTTGGCGATATTGTCGGTGCCTCAACCGCCCCCGCGCGCTCTCGTCCACCTACGAATTCGCATATGATAAGAGGATAAATCAAAGGTGAAGGGTAGTGGCTACGTTGCGGGGGTGCGTTGGAATTCGCGGGTGTGCTCTATTCGTTTTCCTGAAACTGCGATCCCATTGTGCCTTTTTCAATATTTTTATTGTCATTTTTATCACGTGACTTATTCATGCTTAAGAAAATGATGGAATATATTATGAACATCATTAGATATCGACAATCGTTATCAATTAATTACACATATATGTATAAATTCAAAAATATTATATTTAAAATTTTCGTATTAAACATATTTTTTTATATTACAAATATTTAAAATTATTGCATTATTTAAAAATTTTACGTATATATATATATATATATATATATATATATATTTTTTTTTTGTACACATAAATTTGTGTATGCGTTATTTACGTTTCATTCTGATTATTGTTTACAATTGAAGTTTCTCCAAATCTTTTGTTTCTTGAATATAAGTTAATCAGTGCAGCAGTACAATGATATATTATAATTCTTACTTGATCCGCAATGATTGATCTGAAATGATAATTGAGTTTAACAATAAGTTAAACGATACAAATAAAAATGGTGTAATACTTCTTGAATTTGCAATATCTTGAATTTGCCTAACCATTTGATATAATATCTTGATAACGATTGATTATCCTGATAATGATGGATTTATCGCGATAAATATTAATGTTGTAACATTGTTTACCGTATATCTATAATGTTTAAATGCTCAGTTTAATCTTCGTTTGCTTGATCTTTATTGACAACGAATTTTTTTTACTAGTATTAAAATTATATTATATATTATATATATAGGTATGTAATATACATATAAAAGTACATTTTATCTACAATAATTATCATTATACGACTTATTTTTATAACAACCAAATTTATTTTATACAAGCCATCTTAAGAGTTTGTAACATTTTTCAAACATTTAAGAATAAAAAGGGAGAAGAGAAAAAAAAAAAAGAAAAAACATAATGTATCTGAGATTATTTTTTATAAAATGTATTAATTTCGCTGCAGTGACCTAACATTGTGTTTGTAAATTAGATAAAGGTTTCACGGTATATTGAAACCAATAATTAAGTGAGCTATGGGAATGGCGACCGCGCGCGATTAAGTTTGTGCATAAATCTTTACTACCACTATCCTAGCGCATCGCCGTGATCAATGAGCCAATGTCATCAGATCCTGTTTATCATGGAATCAGTAGTTGGTATCATACTGTGGAACCGGCATAGTTGGAAATTAGCTCCATCGGTTAATTAGCGTCGGCAAGCATGCGGGATCAGATTTTACGTAATTATTCTCCTTGTCTTCTCTGAAGTTCTGTTTACAATACACGTTTCTATTGTAATATTTATTCGAGACTAATGCTTGAATAAAGAACATTTTAAATATGTTTTATACGTAAAAATATTAACAGAGAGCAAAAAAACAATAATTTATTAAGATGAGGGATTGCGTTATACTCGAGAAGTTTTACTCCAATGATAAAATTTATATTGTATTTATCACAATTTATATCGCAATAAAACTGTACGCAACGACCTACAGCATGCATCGCCACAAATTGCACGTATCCGTTTACATGCAAACGTATTGTTAGCTTCAACTAACCTTCATCATCTACCAATTACCCGCGACAAATTACTTAACTCATCGTCGCCGAGCAATCATTCCTTATCAGCGCGACGCACACCCCCAGCAACGCAGATAATTAACCTGAACCTGAACCTTGACAAGAGCGGGCTCATTCCGCGACGGCAATTTCGCACCGCGCCTATTCATAATTACTCGCGTACTCGCGTTCGCACGCGCGAGACGTAATTAATGCCTTCTCACGTGGGATCATTAAATCGCGCCCGATATCCAGCCGCGACCGCGGCCATCGCCTAATTAGTCGGCGTACCGCGTTTACGTACGATCAGATTTTAAACAATTAGCCGCGCGGGGGTGGATGCGTACACACACACACACACACACACACACACACACACACACACACACATATATATATATATATATATATATATATATATATACATATACATACACATACACACCCATCCTCTCCAGGGAGCGGTCGCGCCCATCTCTTCGGCTTCTGTCGGCGATCCCTGGAGACGCGCGTGACTCTCTCCACGTGGACTTAATACGCCCCGCATGCACCACGTGCCCCGGCGATGCCGACGACGGTGCTTTATGCGGCCTTTCCTCCCCCACCGATCCTTCGTTGCCATTATACCACCCTCCTTTCCCTTCCGACAACGGGATCTCCGAAGGCTACGTTTACGTACGTATGCGGAACAAATATCCTTGGACGAACTGCCTGCGAACACGCCAGCGCCAAGCTGGTCCAATTCGATTCAATTCCGCCGCTTGTCTTCTCCTTCTCCGCCGCTGCCTCCCGTTTTTTTTTTTTTTCCTAGTCTCTTTATCTGCCGACCTGCACGATCCAGTTAGTCCCTGGAGGACGATAGATCCTCGGTTGACTTCGCTCGGGGCGGTTTCTCTCAACTCTATCTACAGTTTCTTTTTTTCTTTCTTTCTAGTCTTTCTGTTTCTTTTTTTTTGTTTATGTATTTAGAGATCAATCATCGTCAACTGAAGTATGATTATTTGAGGTATTTTGGTCCGAGAATGGAGTTATATCGCCGCGAGGTTTTCGGATACGAAAATTATATTTTCCAAATATGAATTTTTTTTTGCTCTTGAATGTGTTTCAGTCCAAAGAGCATTACAGGATATGTAATTACGGTCGTTGTAAAAAATGGTAAATTAATTTTTCAAATAATAGTATTTCATACATTCGTGTCAGATGTCATAATTTTTTTTCTGAACACTCTCATATATACCCATAAACTGCTACTACATCGCTATTACTTTTTGCGTCAACCACATCCCTGCAGGCGCGTTTGCTTTATGGATGTACTCCAATTAATAACCGCCTATCCATTAGAAAAACCGGGAGAGACAGACGCGGTAACGGGCGCGGCAAGATTTTCGTAATCGCGGGGAAAAACGTCGGTCAATTACGAATTCACGAATTTGCGGTCTAGCGTAATGAATCGCGAGAAGCCTGGGGCGCATGCATCGCCCCGATAATTCAATTGCACCGGAGTAGAATGGCTCCGGAGCGTAATTGTCTGCGGGCCCGCGTGCATGCAGTTCGAAGCGTGTTTTGCCGGATATATAACCGGGTGACCGGTCCCCATCAATCCTTTCGGCAACATAGCTTGTAGGAGGCCGCCGCGCGCGCACGATACCCGCCGGTTTGTGTGTTCACCATCCAACTTGGTCCCCGGTGTCTCGTACATCCCGGTCAGTTAATAACCCGTGGTCGGGATCCGCGGTCCGCACGGCGCCCATCGCTGACCGACCGTTGCTGACCATCGTGTCTGGGCTGGGTTTTCGGCCGAATTATGGAAACACCACCGTTATGCGATGCGGTGGCCGATGATACCGCGGGGCCCCGGGCGTCTCGTTCCTCGTTTTAATTAAGCCCTGCCCGAGGCAAGATATCGCCTGCTCTCGTTATCGCGGAATAACCCCCGAGCTTCGTTCGAACCGGCGAGGCCACCGGATTTCGAACCTGAGAAACATTCAGGAGAAGCTTGATTCGAGAGGAGAATCCCACTTCCGTTACGAGCCGTCCGTTACTCGTGTTTTCCTGCTTTTTTTTTTTTTACTTTTTTTTCTCGAATCCACTATTCTCTTTTAAATAGATTTTGTGCTGGAATTTTTCTCTTTTAATTAAGATAGATATAAAAATTATTGTTACACAGTTTGATGAGTTTTGATCGTATAAATTATTATGTAAATTTAGGATTTTTAGACGACTTACTTAATTATCTTATATTTGAAAAATATCCACATATGTAAGATTCTACTTTTTATGTAACTTTATTTTAATTAATTACAAAAGCTTTAAAAAATATAAAAATATTTACTTATTGAATCTGCGGTCTTAGTTTTACTTTGTAAACCTGTATTGAAGGTCAAAAAATTGACTGAAACGTTCGCTGATTAGTATTACAAACATTAATGTGTTAAATTCTAAAATTGTTTATTTTAACTAAAATAATTTGCGCATCATTTACTGCGCTTGGCTCTCATTTGCTCATTTGTTTAATTAATTACTTTTTTGTTCAGTTATCTAAATAATGTCAATACTCTGATTATCTTTGTATCGTGATTGATATTTTCTTATTAAAGAGAAACAAATGACCAAGAAGCAAAGAGGAGAACATTGGGAGAAATGACATATTATTTTACAACTACAACAGAACATTTCCCTCGAGCGAAGAACAGCATTCGTGAGTTTTAAACGAAGATTCCAAGTGGATCTATTGTCCCGTCCATTCTTTGCTCGGCAAACGTATGTCAGTGGATGTATGTCTGCTTTCTTATATTCTCGGAGCACGCTCCAATTTGTGGCCCGAGACATGTCTGTTTTACGAGCGGACGTACATCTAGAGCCCGCAAGTCGTACCGAAGCCGCATTGTTTGCACATATTGTTGCGCAACCGCGTATCAGATACTTTCTGAGATCGCGCAATGATAATTTTTTTGCAAACGTTATATCAAAATACATTTAAAATCTAAGAAATATTTATCATTCTATATTATAGATATATCGTTGAATTATGACATTTAATTAATCCAGAAAAGAAAATTTAAAAAAAACAAGATTTATACAGATAAAGAATATATACAATAATTTGTGTATCATTTATTTAAAAATAATAACCACGATGCTAATATTAAAACTGAATTTGAAAAACCATTATCGTGTGAGCCAATAAAAGAACCTAATTATATCATCAGAGCAATTTGACTTTTTAATCGAAAACTCAAACGCAAGCACATCAATCGTCAATTATCCTTGCAAAGCTATTTAAAAATTGGTATTTTTGTAAAGCACAATTGTCAGATCAGTTTTAGTTTTAATCACACGGTGTAAACAAACAAACTGCCTGATCATCGTGATCGTAATGCGATCAATTTGCCACTTTTGACATTTATTTTCTGCCGTATAATCGCGCGGCAATTTTTAATTTTAATCAAGCGCGAGCGCGAACTCTCTCTCGCGAGCAAAGTGGATTTTCGTGCAGCAACGCGCCGGCGGGTGCCAACGAGTAATTTACGAATCTGGATGATTACTCGCGGGAACGGATGAAGGGAAAGTACGTGTGAACCGCTCGGCGTCATCGTAAAAACAGTCGCGTTCAGCTAATTTAAACGGAATTGCCGGAATAAACGGAACTGCATGCATCCCGTCCGCGGTCATCCGTTCGTCGCTCCAGATGTTTCGTAAATGAATCCCGCCGCGACGCAGTCCGCCATATCCGAGGCTTCCCTGCTAATTACGTCGAGCTCTTCGTTACTCGAGAGTCGGCGAATGAGAATTTATAATGGACGAAAACGTGGACCCTTGTATGAAAATGTAATAACCGACCGTGCCATTCTTCTTCTATGGAAGTTTGCAAAATGTGAAAGTCATTTCGCGAAATACATGAGAATTTATCATTTCCCGCAATAATAACCTTTATAGAAAGTAAAACAGAAGTTCTTCGTGCTTGATTATATGTGTAATATAGAATATTTGTCTGTACGTTTCCCTATAAACTCCGAAAATTATGATGTGGACTGATGTAGACCAAATTTTGCATGTACAATAGTAACTCTCTAGAACTTTGTGGAAAATATAGACTACCATAAAATTCAGACATGTCACCCTCTCTCCCTGATTTTATCTCCTCGACACTTTGTGATAATAAAAAGAAAGTCCATGCTTTTCTCCGGATCAACTGTTGTATGTTGTTTGCTTGTAGAGCAGTCAAAACATTTATTCATTTTTGTCTCGGAAAGGAAAACCAAAAATATTGTATATCGGAAAGGATTAGAATAATTAATTAACTATAGTGCAATAATACATATATGTACTTTTAATATAGCAGAAAGTAATACACTAAATAAATTTGTAAATTATATCACTAAATTAATTTCATTGTTCAATTTTCACATTTTCACAAATGTTAATATTCTATATATAAAAAGCCCGAATAACGTCGAGTAGATTAAGCTAGTTATAAATAAAGCACGATATATAAAGAATGTGTAGAAATCGTATCTAGGATTATCACATTTCCCGCAACAATATATACGTAATTTTTTTCTCAAATTTAAGAAAACAAAACAATTCTTTTTTTTGCATTTTTTTTCTTTCATATTGTGTGATATTTTTCTTTTGAATATTTCAGTAATTATAAAGAATAATATTATATTATAACATGAAAAAATGGTAAAATGAAAAATATGTTGAATAAATTCAAGTGCTATAACTTGGATATGAATATATGTCATACAAATGCGTCCTTAATACTTACACAAGCAAAACTTAATTTGTCTTCAACCTTATCTGCGTTGTTATTTGTTTACACTTTGCGTACATTTACTTACTTTACGATCCGTTGATATCACGTTTCGCGAGTATTTTCGTATTCTGTTTTGCTAGTTTAAAGCATCCCCCGTTGTCTCGCTGTGAGCGAAGGCGGGATGTTTCTTTGAGTGCGGCGGTTTAGTGCGATAAATAATACCGACTCTTCATAACTGCTACTTTTCGTTGAAAAACTGAATGCGGCGCGAGTTATTATCTGGAGGGAGGACTTCGCTTTTCACGTTCTTTCTTTTTTTTTATCATCGTTTGAGGGAGTGAGACGTAAGAAGGCTCTAAGGAAAAAAAAGTGGCGCGTTAGAACCACGGACGATAATAATAAGGCTGGTAATTCGCAGTTTGACGAGCCCTCGCGAGCCGCCCGACCTCACTTTTCGAGTTTTCTTTATCGTCTCTTGGATGTCTCCCCAGCGTATCCGAGATATCCAATTAAAAAGCAAGCACCTGGACAGCGAGGGTGAAAAGACATCGAGTCGGGTTAAGGGGCTGTGAGAAAAAAAAAAGAAAATCGCGCAACAATTACCAGAGGAAGCTTGTTACAAACTGTTTTTCGGAGAAAGGTATTTTTTTTAACACACACATAAAGCTTTTTTTTTAATAGCAGCATTTATATATGTTTAGCAAATATTAATATATTTATTTATTTTTAAATTAAAGACATATTATTATATATTTTTAATTAAAACTAAAAACTTTTATAATAAGTCAGTTTCTTAAATAAAAAATTGCCATTTACTTCAGGAAAAAAAAATTAGCAAAATTTATTTTTCCCTTTTTTTAAATTTTTTTATTTTTAAGATAATTTCTAGAGACTGTTTATGTACATATATTTTATATATATTTTATTTTATATACAAATTGTATAAACTTTTCGAATCGAAGATGACTTAATCCGAAACTTTATTCCAAATAATCATGACATTCTCTTATTCATTATAAAATTGTAATATTATAATGAAATAAAATGTTGCAAAACCTATGTTGAAAGTACTCAAAGAACCGACATGATTTACACAATGGCGATAAAAAATTCAAAAGAACTCTATGAATGTACTTATACCGACTCGTTGGTAAGAGGGTCGTTGTTTATCATTACTGCTGTCCGTCGGATCCAGAATCCGGCTAGTTACAATCTCTGCTGGGTTTCTAGCAGAACGCCTTTACTAAAATAATGTTATATTATTGGACGACATGGTGCCACCTGAGCCGCTAAAAGCTTTGGTCCCGACGCGGCCATAACGCAACCTGGAGATTCGAGATTTACTTCACGTGCAAAATCGCTGATTCTTAGCGACGCGGGTTTACTTGGATTTCTCGACATTGGTTCTCCGATTTAAGAATCGCCAAAAATGGTTTTCTTTAATCAGTTATAAAATAATATGCGCGTAAATATTATACGTTACATACAGGGTGTCCGGTATTTGGTGAGAAACCTACTAATGGCAGAATCTTGAGATCATTTGGAGACGATTTTTCCTTAGCGAAAATGTCGAGGCATCAATAATTTCCGAGTTATAAGCGATTGAAAAAAGGCGTTTTTCGCAAATTAAACTGTTTAAAGTTAAAAAATTGCCAAAACTATATTTTTTCAGTTAATTTCAAATAGAGTAATTGTTCTAATAGAATTTTAATTTAGGGGTTAATTATATACAAAGATACCTATATAATGACAAAAATTGGAGCCTTGCAAAAAATGATGATGTCTCTTGATATTTTCGCTGAGGAAAAATCGACTCCAAATGATCTCAAGAATCTGCTATTAATAGGTTTTTCATCAATTACCGGACACCTTGCATACACCGAGAAAATTTTACGGTTCAAATTATATTTTCTTTAACTAAATTTATTGTAAAGCTGGAATATAATAACATTAGAATATTTATTATTCTAAAAATTGTACAAATCATGCATTTATTTTATTGTTTGTTAACAATTATGCATTTTTTGTGCATCAAAATATTTAAATAATTACAATACTCTTTTGTAAAATGTAATATATGTATAATATTAAATAAAAATATCATAATTTCTCCAAGTGCATGATTACAACATAATTATGCAATTTTTATTATAATGTAATACTTTTTCTATGTAGTACAGAATTTGTAACTTCAAAAAGTTTATTGTACATTATGTATGACGCGTCTAAAATTTAAATTAATATTTGATAGAAATAATATTAAATTATATTGAAATTTACATATTCCTTCTCCCATGCTCGCCATATAATCTAAGAATTAAATAGTTATGTCAGTTTCAAGAGATTACGAGTACGTGTGTGTACTGGAGGCTTTGCTCTAGAAATTAAATTATTATTATTCTAACTAGTATCTTAGTGTCTTTGAAATCTTCATTTTCGTCGCGTTTCGCGTCGCATCAATGAATCCGATTGATCGCAGATCAATGGGTCGTTGCCGCCGCACGATCGACTAATCTCGAGGGTCAAACGATGCCGGTCAAGTCGGACTTCCTTCGCCAGTTGACCCCGGCGCTATTCTCAATCTCGACTCTGACTCATCGTCGTCATCAGCGTCATCGTCGTCATTGTCGTATCTCCTTCTCCATCGACTACACTTGAGATCGGTTGAATCTCGCTTAGGAAGAGATCATGTTTAGTATGGCGTCGTATTCGCTCGATTTTATTGTTGACAATGACAAAATTTTAAATAGATACAAGAATTATATAATCATTTTATTACAATTAAATTTATTTTCAGGGAAATAATTTACATTTCGATATTATTATATACCTTTAAAAATAAGCGTAGAGATAATGTTGTCTCAAAATTAGAGAGATAGTAAAACACGTTGACAATTTTTCTCATTAAGATTTGTCGAAAATAATTTTATCTCCAAATCCGCTAAAGTCCAAACACTTCTCAGGAACACAACGTGAAGCATCGCGGAGGAAGCCGTCGCGACGACGGGGGTGGGCCGGAGGGGGGGGGGTTGGACGGGGGATACGAGACTCGCCCATGTTTACCAAGCAATCAAGCCCAATCATTAACCCCCGGATGAAAGACAGATCGAACGCGCGTTATATATATGAATAAACGCCTCTGTGTACGCGACGATCGACGGTGTACACGATCACGTGGTATACGGCTCGTCGCGACGACTCGTGGACAGGAAGTCCACCTAATCAGGGGTAGTGAGTGGCAAACAGGGGCGCGGTTATGCCCAACGTATCTACTGCATTACACCAGGGATTCGAGCCGGATCGCCGAGCTGTAACGGCGGCGAAGACGAGGCGGGGGCTCGTTTATCCACGAAGTCTGCCCCATCCAACGTCATGATCGCTAATTTAATTAGCCCTCGGTCTCTGATTAGTCTAGAAGAAGGCGGGGGTGTCCTTCCGCCCGATGTGAAGGAAGCGCCTGTACTTTGACCGTGCTGCGGCGACGTTTCACCTTGTTCATGTGCTCCTTCCTCTGTCATCCGCTCGAATTCATTTAACTCCCCGTGGTACTTCTCTTGTTTTTCCATGGTTTTAATTAAATTTCTTATCCGAGGCGCGGAGAGGGTGGACGAAGGGACAGTGAGGCAATGGGGGAGCCGCAGCAGAGTGTTTTGCTGGACCCGGGGAATCTCTGTACGCGTCGGAAATAATTGAAAAAGTTTTTAATTCATACAAAGTCTCATCGATTATACGCTTTTCGTATCCGAAACTCTTTGAAATGCTGCTTTAAAAGCTCTTGAAATATATTCTTTTATCTCTTTCTCTTATATAAAAAAAATTTTAAATAATATAAAAATCCTTCTAAAAATACTTCAAATTAATGAACAATATTTCTGCTGTTTAAATATAATTTTCTTTCTCACAACCTGGCTTATTTAAAATATATTTCTTTTACGCAACTTGGAGATAAATTAACAATTACGTATATATTGCTAACTTACAAGTCTTCTTTTTATGTATTAATTTTATGTATCAATAATAAGTTTGTTTGGTCTATTCAAAAGAATTTGCATTCATATCTTAGAGATTACGTCGCTTTGTAAAATCCCGCAAACATACTCTTTAAGAAATACTTATTATGCATTTTTCTTTCCTTCATCCCTTTTACTAAAAATTCGTTTCTTTGACGAAGTCAAAGTGGCTGATATCAAAATTCGGGTGCCTGCTTCGAGGCAGTTTCTCCTAGCGGGATGTCCTGTTCCCACGAGTCCGGTTATTCTCGGAGAAGCACATTTGAATCTGTCTGCCTCTCATCTCTTTCTCTCTCTTTTTCTCTTTAAATACACTACTTACACCGCGCAACCTTTGCGTAAGCTTTGCGAACATGTGAGGAAGAGGGGCGACTGTGTCGACGAGTCTGAATCGCGCGGTCTTTGATATGCTGACGTCGCTATTATCAATTCAGATGAGATAGGGCGGCTCGGTCGTTTGGCAAAACTGCGTTTGATCTGGCTCACCCTGTAGATACGTAGCTAGGTACGTAGGTAGGTAGATAGAGAGCTGGACGCACACATTCATGTGAGCGGTAGCCCTAGGCATTTCACGTCAATTCTCTTGGAAAGAGAGAAAGAGAGAGAGAGAGAGAGAGAGAGAGAGAGAGAGAAAGAGAGAGAGAGAAAGAAAGAGAGAAAATTCGAACGCCAACGGGGATGTGAAATTACCATACCAGCTTTTACTATCGCGTTTTCGCTCGATTCCAAAATCCAGCTTCCGTTGCGAAGACACGCGCGTTGGAAAAGAAAAAATAAAGCAGACAAATAAAAACCAAATCTAAGAAGTTTTAGAATAAATGAAAACAGATTGAACAAATATAATTTAACGAGTTGGACTGGTTGCGTTTGATTGGTTAAATCTATTTAGGAAATAAAATTATAATATCCTCTCCCTCTCTCTTTCTCTCTGCAACTATGTAACATATAACAGCTGTATATACAATTATATTTTTTTATTCTTCTTCTTGTTTATTCTCTTACATGCTACATCTTCCTACGTCATTAACATTCTACAGTAATTTTTGTTGCAGAAGTAATTGTCTGGTATAAAAAAATTTCTGATCTTACTTCTACAATAGTAGATCCCGCCAGCTTAATTGCTCTCATTGGCTCGCTTTTAATTATCCTCATTTATTTTCCTTAAGTTAAGAATGAGTTTTTCCGGGCGCCAAGTTTCCGTGAATCACCCCGCGGCATCGTCGCGCCGCGCCGCGCCGCGCCGGTCGCGTCGCGACGCGTACATTTATTGAAATTAATCGTTTTGCTCGGTTTCCTAATTCCTGCAACAACGGGAGGGAGGAGAGGACACGAGTGTCTTAAATTAATTTGTATGGGCATATGTCCCACTGACGGACCCCTTTGAATCATAAACCGACATATGCGGGCTTCGATCATGCCTTCTTCATCAACGAGATAGATCGTGTCGATTTATAATGATATGTGTGTAATATTCTTTTTATTTTTTATATGTAAACTATATTTTTTATAAAAAATTAAAAATCAAGTTTTTGATCATAAGAATATTTTATAATTTAATTATAAAATTAGGCAACTTTATTTACAATTTTATCATTTACTCTTCTATGCTGCGAAAAATAAACGTTCAAAAATTTATAAATAATTCGTTAATAAACTCGAACGATCAACAACTCATCCTTACACAATTGATGGTGCTGAAGTTTCTGATCTTTCTAATGCGACCGCAGTGTGTTATATTTTTCTTAGGCTTCCTTTCACTAATACGTCCTATGTCCTTCGCCGTCCTTCTCTTCGGACCGACGTGTATAACGCAATAATCATTTAATTCCGGCGGTCGTACGCGCAGCGCTTGGCGCCAAGTCAATCTAAGCCAACCGGATATGCCTCTCTCGTCTGCCTCGTTCAGCCACTGACGTAATCCCAAAGTTTAGATTAGACGGGGGAGGGAAGATACGCGTCGCTCATCAAGATTGGTCTCGACATAAAAATTTGCTGGTCTTGTGTATGCCAGCTCACTTTCGAAAATATAGCTGATTGCGCGAGCTCGTGAATAATCTGTTTTGTTTTGTCGACAATTTACAATTCCGCGGATTCGAGCATCATTAAAATTTATCAAATAACAGTTTATCTGTTCTATTATCAACGGGAAAGATTTAAATGTGTAACATCGAAGCATATTTTATGCGCTAAAACAAATTACGCGGTTGATTTCATTGATTGTCATTAATCGGGAATTAATTTGTTATAATAAATTACAGCGAGTCGCATTACAATCCAGATATGAGTTTTGTTTTAAAAGCTCGAGGAATTGCTTTTGTCGATTAATATATTTCTCCATGTATTAATAATATATATAATTGCAACTTATTAATTATTCAATATCAGTTTACATATATATATCCATGTATATATATATATATATGTATATATTATTTTTTTTATAATTACATTTCTAGGAAATCATTATTTTACTCAAATGAAGAAATTACTAATAAATTTTGTTATTTTCAAAGTAGACAATTTATTGGCCATTTAAATCGTCGTTAGAACTACAGCTGTCCGAGCAATAAACTAAACTCTCATCTCAGTGTCACCCGCATTATCACGAGCGTGCCGCATACTTAATATCTCAATCTGGACCGTTCTCTGCCTGCGTATCAAAACGCAACCATAGATCATTGGCGAGGGGAGTGACGTTATGGGATATCGAAGTACCCTTTGGAACAGTTATCATCTACAACGTCAGGCAGATCACCGTATCCATTCATTTCATCCTATTCCTCTCTGTCTCTTTCTCGTTCTCTCCGATCCCCTTTCGGTCTCGCGCTTTTCACCCCGCGCGAAACTGCTAATGAATATCGGTCCTAAATATCAGTCCACGGGGATCCGGCGAGGGTTCGTCGGTGCTCGTCGGTGCATATGTCCGTATATTACCGGGGTTTACACACCCCGATTCCCCTCGTGGTAACCTCGTACGAGGGGCCCCTCTCCACGCCCCGTACGTGTACATGGTCACGCTCGTTTGTCCCGCGTTAATTCTTCGTCTTTCTCGTACTACCTTGTCTCTCGTGTAACTGCCTTCCCTTTATCTCTCCCGCGCTACCGTTTTCTCGATGGAAACTCCTCGCGCGACACACCATATGTCTGCTCCCATCATCCCGGAGTCAAGGCGTGCGCGACATCCCCTCGCATGAAAATCTAATCGCGAATCCGGCGGAAACTCCCGACTCTTGCTACAAATCCTTCCGGGAGTTGACGTCGACGGTCCACGAAAATTACGAGCGTGAAGATGCTCGCAAGCACGGAAACAACAACTGTTGTAAACGTCTGTTCCGGCGTATCAAAAGTTTTATATTTTTTGTAAAATGTGTCACTGTTCCCTGTAAATATAGAGTTAAAAAATTTATCGCGATAATAAATCTTTGTTGCAAGCAATTATTATTTTGTGTTTCGGAGATCTTTGATACAAGCAAATTTTTGGAATAAAATGTATTTTTACATTCGCGGAAGAACATATTGTTCTGCGAATGATATTCAACGTAATACAGTGTCAAGAAAATGTCTGGCTGGATACAGTAATCTGGATTAACGATAATATCCCGATTGTTTATATGGTACAGTAACCTAATGAGGCGATAAATCGCGAGGTGAGAGACGTTATTTTAATGCGTGACTCAGCGAAAGCTTTGTTTTCATCGCGAACGCCCAAAATCGACCTGAACTGTTTTCATAAGGTGAACTCAACCGCAGTCTTGCCACAATCAATAGCGGCTTAATCGATCCAGCGTGCTTTCGTTGCCAGAATTTCTCGCGCGACAATCCATCGATCTTCGCGAATTTAAATCGCGTATGATGATCGTGGCCGATTAGATAACCGACAGCAATTCGGGAAAGCTTATTTAATATCAGCACATTAGTATCATTGCTGTTGTTTGTCAGTTTGAGATCTATAGCACCACAATGTCGAAATCATTCTACGTTATATAGATTGCCGATTGCAAAATTCTGCACGCGTTTTTCAATAACAGGGGTTTAAAAGTAAGGATTAAAAATATTATACATTTACGTCAATGTATATATATTGAATTAAATTATTATTAAAAAATTGTATATACTACATGTTGTAAGAATCAGAATTTTCCTTGAAAAATATCTGAAATTAATACGATTAATATAATAAAGAAAATGTATGTTATATTATTAAAAAGTATTATATAATATAATTATATAATTAATAAAAATATTATTAAAAAAATATTTCGTGATCTAGAAACGCTCGCTTGATTGAATCACCGATCGGTCGATATTCGCGTCGGGATTCTTCCTCTGGAACCGGATTAATCGGTTTAAATTGAACCAATTTCTGCCAATTACGTTTTAGTTTCCAGATAGCGCATGCTTACGGTAAAACCAAACCATCGTTCGTCTACCCGCAGGGGTCCATCTGCGTTTCGCCGTGTGAAAGCGCGATCATGCCCACATACGCGTTCGCGCACACGCGTGATGATTATAAGCGTCAGTCTCTCTCTCTCTCTCTCTTTCTTTCTTTACGAAATACACGTATATTTTATTTATATACACGTATCATTCTCTCCGCGTTGTGGCGATAACCATCACCCACATATCCCCAATTGGTAAAGACAATCGCTAATATGTTTCTCTCCTTGATTGAGAGTGAGTCATGCTGTGTACTCGGCGAGGCGTCTCGCGTCCGTTCCAACGAGAGAATGAGAGGGAGAGACAGAAGATGACAGAGACACCCGCGGTCTCTTCTTTCGCATTTACCACCGGCGAAACAATTGTTCGACGGGACAATCAAGTACTAAATTCGTGGCGCCAGCCGGCCGCCCGCTGTATATCCGGCGTTGTTGAACTAGTTTGCCAAGGTAATGCCAGCTACACATGTGGTCGTTCATTGCGGTAATATTCGTATTGACGTTTGATTAATAGATCAATGATGTCACATCTCGTGTTTGTATCAAAATACTGGTAATTTCTCATATACGGCCAACGAGTCAAATATAATTAACTGCGAACGCAACATTTTATTGCAATTTTTTACATAAAGAAAATTATATGATTATTAATCTTTTATATGAGAAAAATTGCAATATCATGAAAATTACAAAAATTTACATTATATAGAAAATTGCTTGACGCAGGGAAGATGTTTATATGTAATAATTCTATATATATATGTACATATATATAATATTTTTTTAATAACATATTATAATATATTATATTAGTACTTAACTTGTTACATCATTGAATGTCCATTTGTGTGTTGACGGATGCAGTTTTGACTATCTTTTGGCTAAATCATATTCGGTATATATTTACTTGCGTAAACAGACTCGGATGCGCAACGATAATAGTAAAATTGCTAAATAAAAAAAAAGCAAAAATTAATAAAATCTATCTTTAAACTAAAAATTAATATATCTGATTTATATATAATCGCACACCTTTATCATTCGCAAATATTTTTTGGTTTCTGATTTTAATATATGTATATTGCGTGATTTACAATTTTCATGTTTCTCATTATAATATTGTATAATCGTTGAAAATCAGACATTCTATATACTTAAAAAATACATAAAATCTGTATGTTTAAAGAAATAAATAAATTTAAATTTAATAATAAATTTTTTTCAAATATTACAGATCTTTTATCTAATAAAAGATTTCGATAACAAATAATTATATTCAACGCTAGCAAATGTATATGTGTAATAAAACAAAAAGAGTCGCTTATTTTTTATACCATAAAGTTTCCATTTGTTCCGATTACACATAAAAAGACCCTTGCGCAATCGATTTCATCGTCATGACCTCGTAATTTCGCCATCATGCTCTTATTCTCTCGCGTCTTCGAACCTCCTTCGAGCGTCGTATTTTTTTTCTCTATACCTTTTTTTTCGGCAGGCCAAACGTCGAGGGTGCCGCACGGCTTTTCGCACGCTTGCGTCTCTGCCGGGAACGTTCTCGCATTCGCGGTATGAGAGTAAGCAATTTTCTCCCGAAGATAGAGCGGCCCTGGGACGTCGCCGGTGCTCCAGGGAGAGCGTACGACGATGCGAGCGAGCGAGTGAGTGAGTATGATTGATGCGGTTTGTCGGTCTCGCCTGACATCCAACATCTCGTCTCGCGTCACGCTCGCGGATACTTACGCCCCCGACGACGACGACGACGACGATGACGACGACGACGACGACGACGACGACGACGACGACGATGACGACGACGACGACGACGACACTCTCGGTGTCACATGCGGCTACATCTTGCGCATTCGGCCATATGACTGAACTACGGTTACAAGTTACAACCGCTGCGCCTCGATTTTCCAGCGTACGCGAGAAGAATGATCCACCGAGGAATGCCAAATATTTCTTTTTTCGGGATAATATATTTAGTTGAGTCGCTTTTTATGTTAACTAGAATCTTCATCTCGGATTTTATATAATAATTATTATATATTTTTTATAATTATGAAAAATTAATATTAAACAAAATTGACATAAAGAACATAAAACACTAACGTTCTTAATAAGAATGGTAATGTAATTTTAAAAAATCGCTAATGTGTAGCATTGTATAGCAACATGTATAGCAAAGTGAAGCGAACGTTTCGATCAGATTTTTCCGATCTTCTTCAATGCAGAAAATAACACGAGTAATAAAATAAACAAAGTACGGTTACAATTGTCAGTCAAAGTATAAAAATAAAATAAATATGAAAAACAATTATCGAAAATTATAAATAGCTTAAACATTTATCAAACAGGACGATAAACAATCGTCATATTAAAATGGTGGCATGGCTATTTTTATAGCACAGACATTTTATATTATACTGTTCTAATTAATAACATCTTATAAAATATTTTATTTATTTTATTACTTATATTATTTTCTGCGCTAAAGAAGATCGGAAAAATCTGACCGAAATGTTTGCTTGACTTTACTATACATGTCATTAGCGATTTTTTAAAATACATTACTATCATTAGTTTTTTATGCTCTTTATGGCAATTTTGTTTGATATTAATTGTTTATTGTTTAAAGCTCTTACTTATATTGTAAATTATTATAAAAAAATAGTTTATTTATATTAAATAGTTATACAATTTATAATCACACTCATGTGAAATAATAATTAACTAGTGATTATTTGTATCAAATTATAGATAGAATTAGAGGTAAATTGTATTATTTATATCTACGATTATATACAAAATATATTCGTAGCGTGTAACGAATTCGACGTTGTTGAAATTATACATCATTTTCGCATCAATTTAAATTTTATGACAAAATTGAAATGCCACAAAGACGGGATATCGTAATCTACTTCATGCAATCTAAGTATTACGGCTTAAGCGATTACACTGTTAACTTCTTTATTGGTCGTTACATTTTTGTTGAATTGATTATAAAAAGTGTCTGCGAAGCGTAGATATTAAGTTACTATGAGTAATTTTTAAAATACATTGCCGGTATCTTATTATTGTGAAATACGTGACATTCTATAGAAATATAACTTTAACAAGCTGATGTCTGAATTCTGTTATGTCTGGCTTTCACATCCGATTCGTTTCATTGCAATGTCGCGTTAAAGCAAACAAGCATGTAGCACGATAATTAAATTGTGTCCATGAATCATATTAATTTATGGATACAAGAGTTGGGATGTTATATTGTATCCATGCTATAACTCCTCAGGGAAAATGTCTATAAACAACTATTTTAATTCTATTAATTCATTCTAAAACTCTACTGCTGAAACTGCATCTATAGCTCTAACTTAAAAAAAAAATTACTAAAATGATAAATGATAAGAATACATAAACTTGATATTTTAAAATAAATAAATGTACAAAAATCCCGTTCGATAATTTCGCAATCATTATCATGATAGATAAGCAAAAAATGGAAACGCATAATCTTGTCTCTTATCGAGCCGAAAGATCGTAGGTAGGAGAAACGAATTAAGTTAATCGATATTGTGATTAATGCATTTTTATTTATTTTATATGCGTTTTGTACGCGCATAATATTAAACGCACAAGAAAAGAATCATAGATGCAATGACACGACGAGTATTTATGGTAAGAAAAAATTGAACACAATACCTTATCGAAATATCTGAAGTGTCGTTGCACCGAAAACTTTTCTGTATTATCAGACGGAAGTCACGTCAACTCGCTATTTCGGCAAGCGATTAAACGTTAAAACTGTTTGAAGCTTGATAAACTTTATTGCCGTCCGATATCGTGTCGGATTTATTTCTTCAAAGCGTATCATAAAAGATTTTCGACGTTCCTATCGGGCACACGCTTACTTTTCTGAAAGTTAAGGTTATAGTAACTTCATATCTACGAGAAAAAAAAAACTGTTATAAGCAAGAAGATATTTAGCAATCAAAATAATCGAATAATTTTTTTAATATATCCAAACTTGTAATTTATCGAGTCTGAATACAATTATGAGAAACTATCTAAAATATGCTTTTCTCTCTCTCTCTCTCTACATAAATTAATTACTACGACATTGCACATGTATTAGATCCTGCAAACTTCACATACAATTAATTCTCCGAAGCGCATTTCTCAAACCCCCTTTGCTTTCCTAAATCAATATCATCTAAGAACACAATTTTCTGAAAGAACGATAGACGTGATGTAGAAACTTCTCAACCAACCAGAAGATTTCATCTCCTTCGAAATCTCATCTTCCAAGAAATATCGAAGATCACCCTTCCGGCCATAAAAGCGCAACCTCTCGCCTCCCCGTAGCCTAAATTTTCCAAGTTCGCTCTTTGCATCCAGCATCTACCTTTACGATGGATGTTGAAGGATGAGCGCCGTACGTGCACGTACGTTGAAGTGTGCGAGGGCAGCGCGCAAATATCAATCAGTGGAGTCAAGAGTGGAATCAGGGTGGCCGAGTGGTTCCACATAATGCTGCAACCGGAGGTGAGAGAACGTAGCGTGCAACGTGTATCTCTCGTGTTCGGTGGCCGTGCAATTCGGGTGAACACGCGCGCGAATCCAGTAGCGCACCTAACCAGAGATATACCCCTCCACACACACACACACACACACACGCACGCACACACACACACATACGCGCGCACGAGCATGAAGAACCCCATCAGCAACCCCCTCGCGCGGCATCAGAGCAGCGACTCCTGGTAGCGTTCGGTAGCGTCGCGCTACCCCACTCGCTTTCATGGATCGACCATCTTCGGCGTGTTGGTTTGTGCGTGCATCACCATGAGTACACGTAGACGACCCGATGTACATGTTTGTGTGTGGATGAGGGAGGAACTGAGAGGGCGTGTCCCGGGGGCGGAGCCCGGGACCAAAATCTTGATGTGCATCGGACACTTGTGTGTGGGTGTTCTCCCTCTCCATATGGACGGTGACGATGTGTGTGTCGTTCGTGTGACTCTCTCCGTCTCTCTCCATCTTGATATCTGCCGTTCTCGCGGCCGTCATCGCATGGGAGTCTCTCCACTATCAGACCCGTTAACAGCAGTCGGCGTCGAGGCACCCGCTCTAACGGCTAACGTCTCTCACATCCCCGGGCTTCAGCCGGTGCTCCGCCGTTCTCGATCTGTCCTATCCGGCCGATGGACTGCACGGAAATCAGTGTCGCTGACAACCGGAAGCTGCGTCTTCTGTGCCATACGTATTTACTATCGCGAAGTCGGTAGAGGCTGTCCTACAAGGACCCATTCAGGTGTTGATGAATCGCGGACGGTTTCGAGTGTCCTGACTGTGCCCGCGAAAAGACGTAAACGAAAAAAAAAAAAAAAAAAACTCTTGGTGCTTGTGCTGAATACGTTATTATGAGATTGGCGTTGATAATTCTTCGAAGAATGAAATCCGAAAATAGATATAGTTCTGAGAAAGAATTTTACTGAACGCATTTAATTATTTAAAAGGAAAATTTTCTTTTTTGAAAAATCATCAAAAAAAAAATAGTTCAGGTAACACTCATCTCCTGAAAACGCGTTATTCCCTCGGAGCTTGAAAGACAGATCCGCCGACGGCCTTGAAAGGACTTTTCGAGTAGTAGTTTTGTTGAAAAGATTAAACGATATTGTGTATTGTTTATTGCTGGAAAAAATATTACAGAATTGTCAGCGTGGTGGAGGAGAATGCGAATATCGTGTGCAGTGACGCGAAAGTTATAAGAGAGTGAACGGACTCGAGGTCCAGGATGATGGAAGTGCAGCAGCAACACTCACCTGTCGGGGTGGGTCCGCTAGACTTTTCGAGACGAGGGGTTGCCGAGGCATCGGCTTTTCGAGTTGTCAAACCCAAACAACCGGCTTCGTCACTCGTACATCAGCAACCGCTGCCGCCGGAAACCAACAACAATGAGAATCTTCAGGAAAACCCACAAATTCCACTCGATAGCGAAGGTAAGATATTTCTTTTTAATATCCGTTAAGCTTAAAATATTAATGATTGCAATAAATATGCAATATAATATGAAATATTATTTTTTAATACAATTTTAAACCTTTAATTAAAATATTTTTGTCGTAATAAAGCTTTATATAACATAATACTTTTACAATTAATATTGTTATAAACAAATCGAGCAATTTTTTTCTTTAATTACATTGATTTTATTACGTACAGATATATAGTAATGTAATAAAATACATGATGCACAATGTACAAAAAAATAATTTCAAGTTAAATAAAATATTTTTAAAAACACCGAAATTTTTATCAGAAAAATTAAAAGGTAGAAAAAAATCGACTTTTAAAATTGTTTATTTTTCATTCAGTTATACTCGCGTACTTATGGACGGGGCATTATGGCAATTGAAAAGCCAGTGCCATCAATTATTCTAACCAGAACACCCCCGCAAACCAATCAAGCTCGGAAACGCGATATATATGTACTGACAACATTCCCCGCGGAGAAAACCTATATTCAAAATAACCAGCCTACATCACACTCAAGCCTTTGACGTTTTCCGTCTCACTGATACCCCGGACAATCACCCTCTCCCGTGCCTATCACCCGCCTGTCATCATTCTATCTATTATCTGTCTATTACCCCTGCAATGTGACGTTTAAGCGGTAGCTCGCGTCAACATTTGAGCTTGTGCCACACACAACCCGCGTGTGAATCGCGCGCGGTTTCGGAGCGAGTGGCGCACGCACGAACACACGCGCGTGCAGGTGCGTACGTAGGGGCCGTCGTTGTGCACAACGTCTGTTCAACAGGTGAGAGGGGATGGCTGGCATTAGACGGCTGCCTATACCCTAATATCCCGCTACTAATCGCGGTAACAAGGCTAAACGCAATAATATTGAGCTACAGACCTCGAGCTAAGCGGTTTAAGCGATAATTGCCAGGTGATAGGCAGCTCATCGAGAAGGGTTGAATGCTTCTCTTCATAAACTTAGCACATTTATTTATTTTTTCTTGACATCTTTAACAGATCAACCTTGAAAAAATTTTTTAATAAAAATATTAAATCTATGTATTTGTGTAAATTTTTATTTATTGAAAAATTACATTCTCTCATTATTTTGTATAGCGATTTTAAAATTTACAACTCTGTTTACGTATATTTTCTTCAATACAACATATATTCTATTTTTGTCTTCTTTTGTATTTTATTACGTAGAAATCTTTTAGTACAAATATCCTTTTTACTCAAAAATCAATTTTCTAAATTTTTAAAATCTGTCAATAAACCTAAGTTGTTTTAGTTGCTGACAAAGAATCACGTTGGTTTTAAAAATTTATGACGGGACGATAGCACGCAAGACAGGTTACGCAGGATAAGCGTTGCACGAGCAAACGCTCGTACCGATATCGCCGATGCTTTCTCTGGCTGACAAACACGCATTACTTGACGTTACCTGCATTGTGTATACACGCGTATCAATGTTACACTCGACCATCTTATCTCAAGCGCCCGTTGTATAGGAAAATATGATTTATTTCTGATAATCCTGCGAAAATAAAATAGCCTTTGCGGCGTGAAGCATCTAATCTTTTTATGTATATCTCAGATTATCCCAATTGGTCATATATTGCCTGGATTATGGATTTCTATCGTTTTTTTCTCTCTCTTTTTCTTTTTTCGTCAATTCTTGATATAACTGATCGATCGATTGATCTTTCCGATTATTGAGAATTACTTGGAAAAGATGTTTATTTTGTAAATATTTACTATAACTAAATAGAAAAATATTTTTATTGCGTGTATTGCTTTCAACTTTTATTATATCAAAATATCCTTCTTTTTTGCGTAATTATTTAATCGTATTGTTATTCTACTATTTAACATAGAACTATTATCAAATATTAATTATTTTATAGTTGTAAAACATATAAAATTTGTCAACTTTTAATTATATAAAATATAATTAAAATTATAATTACAATTTTCTTATATATTAATTTAAAGTTAGACGTTTGCAATTTAAATATACTTAAAATAAAAACTCTTATTATTATCAAAATAAATATTTCTAGTATATGTTACATTTTGCCTTATATTAATAACCATATTTATCACTAAAAATTTTAATTTACATTTTACTTTTGATTAATAGATTTTTTTTTATATCTTTTTAATAGTGAAATGAAGTGATATTGAGTAACACATACAATATTGATATAGAAAAAGATAAATCTGATTTAGTGCGATTACATTGAATGATTAGATAGGCTCGATTACACTCATCATAAAGTTTCGGATTTAATATTTTATCGTGCTTATGTAAAAATATAGATTACAGCACAATTACATTTGTCGATAACTTTCCTCAATTGTCGTGATTAATTTCCCTTTGCCAGTTATATGTGTGTAGATTTCTTTGTTTTTGTTAAATATATCAAAAATTGCCAATCTTTTTTCTCAAATTATTAAACAACAAAATAAATATTCATGTATTTTTATCCATGTTAATAATATAAAATTAATATAAAAATTATCAACTAGATGTAATATACGTTCAAACATTGATTTTATCAACTTGTCGGTTTTATTGATTGCAAAAAATCTACATTTAATTAATTCGTCAATTATTCGTGAAAAAGTTGCTCTCTCTATAAATGGATTAAATTTATTATAAATCTTAAAACAGAGCAATATAATTGTCGATATTAATTAGATGCCACATTCCGTGGAAGAACCGAAGAACGAGGATTTAGTTTGTTTGATTAATCATCAGGATGGCGAATTGGCGTGAAGTTAGAACTTTGATGCTCCACCAGAACGATCAAAGAAACCAACCAGGATGAATGGCGAACGTTCGAGGATAGGAATGCAGGTTTCGGGGAGAAAGAGAGCGAGTAATGGCCGGGGCAAGGTTGATAAATAGAGGAGGGTTTCTCCTCCTTTCTAATAAAGACGCTCTTGTCGAGGGGTTGATCTTTTCTACGAGCTAGGAATACTAAATTTGTCAAGACTTGAGACGTCGTTGCAGCGTGGTGGTTGGCGAAGTAACGATGCATAAACGATCAGGAAAAATACTCAATCGTTTTGCCGCTTGAATAACCATTTTTTCATATCGGGGATTTCGCATACCATTATATCTCAGAGATGTCCAATTATAATAAATCTAAATGTAATATGTTCGTACAATGTTTATGTAACATTTAAATTACTTTTTATCTTAATAACTTTTTATCTTAATACAAAAGAAAGCGATGATTTATTTATTTATTCATTTACTTTTAAAGTAGGACCTACATTTAATAGAAATTAACAAATCTATAAAATAAAAATTAATATTTAAAATTTAATGAAAAAGTATTATTTTAATTAATATATTTTATTAATAATCACTATATAGTTAATTAATTTTTTTAATATAAATAAATTTAATTATTTATTTGTTTATTGTAACTGTTTTAATTTAATGTTATGGCATTATTTCTTTCAGGAGGATGCAATGTTCGTTTAATGTTTCCTAGACTCTGGGCACCTTTCGGAAATGCTACGGAGATTACGAATCTGCCACCTCTACCAAAAAGTCATTCAGGTATGTGTCCTACAACAAACTAATAATTTACTTAATAGACGAATTTATGTGTTGAATCAAATTAAATTGCATAAAATATTCTTACCGTTGAACTTAAATGCATCCTTACACTTTTTGACATTTATACCGAAAAAAGATTCTTTCTAAATTCTCTCTTTTATAAAAATATAATATATATTGAATTTTTATGATACAGATAATTAAATTTTAAAGATGATATTAAAATATTTTATATATATTTATATAAAAAATATTAATTATTATGAGTATTGTATTATAAATATAAAAAGCAAAATTAAGAATATTTTAAAATTAAAAAATTTTGAATATCTTTATATACAAAAAATTCTACTACATAATAACATAGAGATCATGATACAACAACTAAATCAATTATTAATTGCTTACCTCATGATTGCTCCGCTATCAGCGGATATCTTTCCGGATCTTCTACTTTCTTTTTTCTTCAACGTTGTTTTATTACACTCGTATGACACTCACTTGCGTAGATATCGCACACGCACTTATCATAAAATATATAAACGATTGTTTGACATTTTGCACGCGCTTGACATTAATCGCATACGACGTGAATTTTTTATTAGTTTGTGATTTAAAGAACAACGTAAAAGTGACTACGATCCTCTCAGTATTCGAAAAAAAAATTACGTAGACTACTGCTCATTGGAACAATGTTACCTTCGCAAATGAAGTAATACATACACCTCAGTGTGATTGGCAGTAAAGTCAGTTTATCTATAAGACTGATTTGTTTCATAAAAATAAAAAAATATATTATAAATATGTTATACATTTTTTTACAACTAAAATTAACAATTTTATTTATTAATTAAATGTTTTTAAAAGTGACAAAATAAAGACAATATAGACTTTTAATTTAAAGAAATAACTATGTTATTTTATTAATAATTAATAATTTAATTAATAATTAATGATTTCTTTTAATAATAATTTGAAGTTTTTTGATATACTTTCAATTAAATTTTACAAATGTTGTGAGTACAAATTTTTTCACGCTAGTCGTAATATGAATATTCTAAATAAGAATTTTTACTTCTCCTGTAATCTTATTATTCAGGATCGTCCACAGATTTTCAATTGGATTCAAATTTAGAGACTTTTGTGTAGGTCATTCGAAATTCGAACTCTTTCATTCAATAAGAACACAAAAAAGTAATTTTCTTCTTATCTAAAAAGTTTTTAAACAAAGTTTTTTAGACAAAAAAAGTAAAAATTACAAATCAGGAGCATGATATTTAAAAAGTGTAAATGGTGATGAAAATATAATCTGGGATTCTCATGGGCAGGAATAAGAAACCTTGTCAAAATTGTTGAAATTATGACGGCAGTCTACATGAACATAATTAATAAAAATTTAAAGGAGTCATTGTTAAAAGACTAGAACATAATTTTATTATATAACATTTTTTACAGCTAAATAAGATCCAAAACACACAGCAAAGATAAAGTTAAGTTTTTTGTTGTTCCTGGTCGAATAAAACAGCTTGAATGGCTTCCACAGTCTTCAGATTTGAATCCAATAAAAAACCTGTGAACGATTTTGAATATTAATCATTGACAAATGCAAAGTAACTAGTAAATAACTAATAATTTTATTTGCGCCTTCATACCCTGCGATGGCTCCTATTGTCTGACTCCTTGATGTTACTAGTAAAAAATTTATAATATATTTTTTTATTTTTATGAAACATATTATATATAGTTTTATAGATGAGTGATTTTTTATTTTTGTCAGTCATTATAACAAATAAACAATAATTATTTCTATAGAATACATTACAATATTTGAAAATATGTCATCACTTCGGGGACTACTTTGGACTAAATTATGTTCAATTAAATCATATGTTATATGATATATAATCAGTGTTTTATGTAGATAATATTAAAGTGATCTAGATAAAGATAAAATATGATAATAGTTTATATCAGATAAGATAATTTATTTCAAATTTATCTACATAATAGAAAAAATGATAAAGAATTAGGTGTTCGTTGCAAATTCATATTTTTTTCTTTAGAACAACTGTGTGTTTTCTTTTACTTTGTTATTTCTTTTACTTTATTATACCAATTAACTCTCATTATTCTGTGCATAAAAGAGAGAGTATTAAGATAAGATTATCGAAAACTGAATGTTTTACAAAATATTTTGTATTTTTTGTCAAAATATTGTAATAACTTTCAAGTCTCATAACTCAAGAAATACTTAATGAAAAAATATTTTCTTATAGTATTTTGAAAAGCTTTCGAGATCAGTTTTAAGAATATACAATCAAAAATAGGGGTTTCATTTAAAATTTTAAAGTAAGAGGCCTTGTATCCCTTTAAGGGGGCGACTCTCCCGATCCCCTTAAAAAAGAAGCTCCTCGAAATGATTGAACACGTGTTTTGCGATTTTTCAAAATTTTGAGCCGTTTCCGAAATATAGGGGTGGGACGAGACTTTATGGAAACCCATATATATATATATACATTCTGTTCTTTAAATTTCAAATTAATTATTAATAAACGACATATCGATATATAGTGATAATACAATCGTAAACTTGAGTAACTAGTCGAATCCCTCGAGTTGGAATAACTTTTCACTCATATGGAGTGAATTCTTCATTTTTTGTTCTAGAGTAAATTTTCAGTCTGCAAAATGGAGTGAAAATGAATACTTTATTTTAGAATTTTTACTCTATGTATGAAATATTTTCTCTATGTAGTGTGCAGTGAATATTTTCATTCACGAAGAATGAATGAAGCGCACATAAGGTGTACATGAGTTCGCCATTAATAAATATATTGCTTCGCAGTCTCTTAATGTTGTCATTATTCGTTACTTGATGTGTATTACGAGACAGATCCTTTCTTGATAAGGATATCTATAAAGATTACAAGTGACATTCTATATGTCAATTATAATTATTCTTTACATACCTATATACATCTTTATAAGCTTTATACATACACACACACACACACACACACACACACACACTATATATATATATATATATATATATATATATATATATATATATATATATACATATATACATTGTGTCCCATAAAGATTGAATCAACGTTCGTGAGCAGGTAGAGCGCATTAAACTGAACAGAAAAGTCTTATACCATTTTGCGATTTTCGCAATAATTATTAAAATATTAATTAAAAACGCCTAGCAAACAATATTATACATATCTACAAAATGTCCGGTAATAATCGCCCCAACTCTCTAGGGCAGATAGAGCAGGTCAAATTGAACATAAAAGTCCTGTATCATTTTGCAATTAGCGCGATAATTATTGAACTATTAATTAAAAACGCTCAGGGTATGCTGAGCGCTATATGCGGCGCGCGCTTATACGCTGAGCGTTTTTAATTAATATTTTAATAATTATCGCGCTAATTGCAAAATGATACAGGACTTTTATGTTCAGTTTGACCTGCTCTATCTGTCCTAGAGAGTTGAGGCGATTATTACCGGACATCTTGTAGATATGTATAATATTGTTTGCTAAGCGTTTTTAATTAATATTTTAATAATTATTGCAAAAATCGCAAAATGGTATAAGACTTTTCTGTTCAGTTTAATGCGCTCTACCTGCTCACAAACGTTAATTCAATCTTTATGGGACACCCTGTATATGTATATAAAGAATGGTGTTTAAAAATTATTCACTTTAAAACAAGTAACACTTTCACTCTACGTTCAGAGTTAACAGTTACTTTTGTAAAAAGTGAATTTTTACTACACACTTACGAGTGACAGTATTTTTACTATCGCTTAAAGTGAATATTCACTCTTTTGGAGTTATATTTCAGTCTAAAAAAGTTAGAGAGTAAATAAATTTATTTTGCACTGCATTAAACATTTTATGATAATAATAACACTTATTCCATACTGGTGGGTTACTTTTTGTCCATGATTTTTCTAACAACATCAATTTCTCAAAATCGAATAATCATAAAATAATATCGTTAAATAAATTATTTTTCAAATTTATTATTTTAGTCTTTATTTAGAAGGTTCAAAGAGAGAAGGTATACAAATTTTTTCAGATTTTTTCAAAACATTTTTATATTATATATTTATAAATTTGTCGAAAATACGCTAACTCACCTGTACGGTTAGAAGGGGCCAAAAACAACAGTATAGAGTAAAGTATAAATTAATTATAAATTCGGTCTTTGTTTTTCTTGACTGCGTATGAAGTATTATTGATAATATATTATTGTTAACATAATAATATTATCTTAGTATTACTTGATGAAATTTGAGGGAGAAATAACGATGCGAGCCATTTTTTATAATACAAAAAAAATTTTTTTTAAATTATATAATTTTGATGATTTCGTTTTCATTATGAAACAATAACATTTATATATATATATATTATTAGTAATATATATAGACAGAAATATATAAGAGTAATAATCCTTTGCGGTAATGTTAAAGTTAAAATAAATTACATATTTAATTGTACATACCTCTAAAGTTAATATTACAAAAAAATACCTTTTTATTTGCAATATAAAAAATAATAAATCATGCTTGTTTCAAAGTTACTCAATGTCACTCAATGTCTTTTTATCGTATTTTCATCGTCTTTTTTGTTATTCTATTTATTGCATTTATATAACATTCACAAAAACAAATATTAATTATGATCGTTGTGTATTAATAAGCAGAATACAGCCATCGCATGATATTTTTGAAGTTGATCGCATAGGACGCAAATTATATTACGATGGGAGAATAAATGTACAAATTAAAATTATATAAAATTCTGCAGAATGCAAATATTCGAACCTATATTATCGCTTTTTTGAATACTTTCACGATAGAAGTCCAATCCAATAAATTATTATAAAATATCAGAACACAAATCGCATGAAATAAGTCTATTATAATATCATTAAACAGTCAATATATGTATTATTTGATTCGACGTTTATTATTTTTCATGTTCTTAGTCCAAAGATAATATATTATACAATACTTAAACAAATGAAAAATTTTAAATATGATACGAGACATATTCTAATTAAAAATTTGATATATTATAATAATATTAAAGAATAAGCATAAAAAATTATGATACATAGATTTAACTTATATTTATTATTTCTGCATTAAGAATTACTTTTTACCTATTATTACTTATTATATTATTGTTTATTATTTTTTCTGAATAGGATGATATGAATTCTTTTTAGTGGCAACGTTAAATATTTCGGGAAGCTGCACTTAAAAAATTGCAATTATTTTAATATATTTTTGCTCATTAATTCTTATTTGAAAGGTGCAGACGCGCGGGTGTAGCGCCGACCTTTCGCCTCGATGGCTCCTTCCTCAGCCCGGATGACGGCGAGTTTTTATTTACCGATCATTAAGAACGACCGGTCATTGTCGACACGATTGGGATAAATGGTAGCACGCGTCATACCGCGAACGGACATGGGCCTTTCTGACTCCTACCGGCCCAATTGGAGCGGATTAGAAGCGCGGGTTGCACAGGGATTCGGGCCGTCGGCCCCTTTGTGCTCGTACCTACCCTGAATTAGTGACGTCTTGTCATGTTAAATGCCCGTGCATACTCTCTTCCTACTCCTTCTGCGTCCGCGCGCGCGCGCGCGTGCACGTGGCCATTCATTTGCCTCGTTCATTCTTGATAAGATCGGTCGCAATACTTTTATCATCGCGCTGCTACTACTTCGCCGAAGATTTGCGTCGCGCAAACATGATGCTCGTTGAGCAATATCGTATTATTATTTACATCGATTATCACTGCTATCTTCACATTGTATACAAGATATGCATATAAGATTATCAGAAAACCACAAAAGCTATTTTAAAGCGAGAAAGCGGAAATAAACTCTGTGATTTATCATTATTGAAGTATCGCGATAATGAATTCGGAATCTTTAGCGATCTTGAATTGATAAAAGATTTTAACATTTTTCGTAGAAAAATTGCTATATATAATCAATTTTTTTCTTTATTTTATTCTAAAATAAACGAATATCAAGAATTACAAAAGTAAAATAAATAATAAAAACAATTAAAAATTATATAAATAAAAAGGGCAGTGTATATTTTTATATCTGAACATAATACTTAATTCAATTTTTTATTTAAAGATATAATTTTATCTTTAAGTCTAACAGAATTAAAATGTTTTCTTGAATTATACATTTTTTATATAGATGCACCCTGATATCGCCTCTGTCTCTCTTTCTCTCTTTCTCTCTCTCTCTCTCTCTCTCTCTCTCTCTCTCTCTCTCTCTCTCTCTCTCTCGTGATGAGTTTAATTTTTAATAGCTTATGACGCGCGTGGTTGGATGAAAAATCCGTTCTTGAAAACCCACATTGTTCTGTCACTCGTCTTTATTGATGTCGATTATATGGCAAAGATCATGCGTATTTCTTTCCATGAACTAGCACGGAAGGGGTTTAAAGTGTGTAACGGCTTTAATAGCGACAGATCGCTACGCAGTAAACGACTGACGGACGACAGAAGATTAAAGTTGGCCGTTAACTCGATCTAATTGTCCCCCCGGTTTGGCCTTTTCTTTATTAATCCACGTCTGCAACCATCTTCGGCATCATCGTCATCCCCTTGTCACAAATCGATTTGTCGATTTGCCGCAAAAGATTTTTAGAAATTGATATTTTTATTAATATAATTTGATATTATCTCGATCGAGAGAGAATGCTCGTTTTATATATATATATTATAAAAATATTAAACAAAAATATATATAAAAATTTGAGTTTTAATGTGTTTTTTTCACAAGTGAAGTGTTTATATATTATATTCTAAATATTTTAAAAATATTTATAACAATCACATTTTTTAATATCCTATCTATAACTATATTAACTTTTCTCTTCTAAAAAAAAAAGAGATTGTATAATTGTTATAATAAATTGTTATAATACTAAAGAAATACTAGAAACTAAAATAAAATATTTTATTTTATTTTGTATACAAATAAAATAATTTAATTTTTTATTTTATAATTTATTTTTTATTTTTGTATTATTTATATTTTTATTTATATTTATTTTTATATTTTTATTTACATTTTTTATTTTTATATTATTTTATACACAAACACCCAATTGCGTAATATTTAATAAATAAAAAATTGGCGATAAATGCACCTCATATTATTAATCCTTTATATGGTAACTCTAAAACTTTGCCCCATAAGCAACTCGAAACACTTTGCGCAAACATGATGAGCTACGACGCGGGTTGGTGCCATGACAAAAACGATTCTGAAGTCGATTCAAAAAGTTTCATTCACCGTATCGAGCCTGCAAGTGACTACGGACCACGTGAGATGTATTTCGATGCAACGTCACGTGTGCATATATATGTGCTACAAGCACGCAGATCCCGTCAAACTCAGACCGAAGTTAACCCATCTGCCGGACGGTCGCAAACCGTTTTTCTCGCCAGTTTGCACCGTCAGTTTTTAGCGCATTCCAGTTGCATCCAGATGCAGCATTTGCGTAAGCAGTTCTTTCTATCACGCTGCGAATCACATCTGTTTGAACTTCCTCCTTCTTTTTGTTCATTCTTGTCTCGATCTTCCTTTATCTTTCTTGCAATGATACGAGAACGAAGCGACAAAATTGTTCTCGCAATTGTACCTAAAAGTCAACTCTAACTGTATAAAAAAACAATCAATGCAATTAATGTTTGATCAACTCTTTACTTAATAATAAATTAAAAAAAATAAACTAATTATAAAAATTTTACACAATATATTTTTGTCTGCAAATCTTGTTTTACTACACATTCCGTTAATAAAACAGATTTCTAAAAAAATTATAAAATATTGATTTTTAAGTAGCCAACTCAATCATGTATATTAAATAATATAAATTATTTATATTATATATTATTAATATTATAATTATTATATTAATATTATTATAATATTATTATATATATATATAAGTTATCTTTTATTTTACCAAGATACATAATTAAGATACATAAAAGGTTATACAAATCCTATATTTAGACATAGTTTTAAATATGCATTATTATAAAAAAATGTCACATATGTAGTTCCTAATTTCATTATCTTGTTGTGTCTTTCTTTGTCTTTTCGATCGGTGTAATAAAGCATCTATCTGTCTTCTCGGACAAATCCCCGCAGGCGCAAAGCGCTTTTCTCATTACATTAGACCATTCTGACTCGAGCCGTATTTGATGATTCGATTGCAAAGCCACCATGAGACACGATAATAATCGACCCCAACGACGGGGCTCGCGTAGAGCTTTAAATGCGATTAACCGACACCGGTGCATCATACGCGCCGGCACGTGACCGCGTGTCGCGCGTACGGATTATAAATATAATATACCGGTTGTGTGTTGGAAACGCACAATATGAGTGATTCGACGTCGAAATTGCCGTGCACCGGAGAAGGGGCCGTGAAATAGAGCCTGCGTCTGCCCTTCTTCTGCTGTGGCGAGACACGCGTGCCTGATTTCCGATTCACTCTGATGCCGTAAATCACGACGATCTAAGCAAGGCGTGATTATTAAAAATGTCACAAATAATTTTTGAACAAAATTCAACTTCAGATTGCATCGGTTTGTGAATGCTTCTAATCTACTTGAATTTCGAATTTTACAAAGATAATTAATTTCTTTTTTTTTTCTCAATTTTAGAGAATATATTTTTATTTGTATATGTATGTATAATAATAAAGTTATTGCATTTCAAGCTAGCAAGTTATTAATATTAATTACAACAGTTCAATTCACAATGCAAACAATTTAAAACATTTACAGATAATTCTCTAAAATAATGCAATCGACAAGTAATTCTGTATTCCGTTAATCATATCTTAAAATGGAATCTAAATCTCTCAAATTTCTCGTTAAATCTATGTCAGGAAACAGATAACAAGAAACGAAATAAATACATTCTGCGTGCTTAATCTAACAAATAAAATTGATAATTGAATCATGTTTCGTTTGAAACGGTCGACAGATAAAATGACGCGACGTGCAAATCAAAGCTGCGTCGAAAATCATCGATTCGATAATTAGAGAGTACAGTAAATTCCGATTGACACGAGATACCGAAATTGCGATACCTGATGCAATTTGCAACTGTCATATCACACACGCGTACACATTGTAAAAACATTAATTTAATATTTCAATAATAATAAAAGCTTAAGCTCCTCGTTATAAATTAACTAGCTATGGGTTAAAGTTATAATTACATGTCATATTATCTAATAGACAATCGTGTTAATAATTAACAAATAGAAATGTCAAAATTTTGATATGTTCTACTGCTGTTACGCTACAAAAGGTTTATTTAAAATTCAAATAGACATATTGCCTTTTATCATCCAAATGTAATTTTATTAAAGGGAATTAACCACATATACATACATACACGCCTTGTGATATTATGTCGTATAAAAAATTGCAAAAGAGTGCGCGAAAGATTTTATTAAGGACACTGCTTCACGTAACGTCGCAGAAATACATTTCGCTCTCGGCAACTCACTATTCGGTTCTCTCCTTGAGATGTCTCGTTAGCGCAACATGAGACCCTGTCGTGACCTCCCCGTGCCCTGCTCGTCCCTTAAACACCCTCACGCCTGTACGCTAGGAAAAAGAGGTCCAGTACGTGACTCAAATCTTATTCCAGCCGAGTCCTTTCGCCAGAAGAAAACTGTATTTACCCGTGGCTTTCCTTTTTCGGATTCCCTGCATCTAGCGTCCCACATGTATCTTATACGTGACGTAGTCGCCGTCCGTCCAGTCATTGGCCATCTTGGTCTCGTGACTAGTGTATGAACTCTGGTTTATCGATTATGGATTGTCTATACCTGCTCAAAGGTGCGAAATCCATGAATGCGACATAATCGCCGATTTATTTTTTGCACAATTAAACTTAATATTGATTTTTTAATTTAATTGTATAAATTAATTGATCATGTTTAAACAAAAACAGCTCGATATAATAATATCATTATAAATGATATATTTTACAGAACGGCTATCGTTCGGAGTGGGTCGTCTGGTGGGATCTCCAGCGACGAGGAGTCCCTCGCCGTCGCAATCTCCCTGTCCGGATTCACCTCCACCCGAGCACCGGGACGCCGAGGTGGACGTCGACGTAGGTGAGGAAGAAGTCGACGTGGACGTCGAGGAGGTCGGTGACGATGATGATCACGAAGGTACCTCGAGTCCGCCGCGATCGTCGTCGACGCCGTCGCCGTCGCCCATCAGCGTCGCGACGTCACCGGTCTCGCATCCGCCGAAGAAATCCGGCGACAGTTTTAGCGTTTCGGCTCTCCTGAGGCCAGATCCGCCCTCCGCTCACCTGCAGAACGCGTCTCCGCACCGGGAGACCATGGGAACTCATCCGCCACCACCCGGCTCGTCTATTCTGTATCCGCCGCTGCATCTCCAGAGCGGCCTTTTGCCGCCTCATCCGCATCATCCCCTCTCGTACCTGCATCCTCAACTGTTGCCGCATCATCTTCTGCCTCCGCACCTGCACCCGCTGTTACGCGGCGTTCATCCGGGTCATCCCGGATTGCATTCGACCCACACGGCGCACGGTCTGCATCATCCCCATCCGCTCGGCGACGTCTACAGCTGCGTCAAGTGCGACAAGATGTTCAGCACGCCGCATGGGCTTGAAGTATGTATATGCGTGTTTTTTTAGACCACACTTAAGATTGTACCAGTTGTTTTGATTTATTTCTGATTTGCTGTCCTCGGTGACGTTCGTCTACATACGTTTTAATGACTTTATCGCTGCGATAAATATCATTCTTATTTTAAGAGTTCTTGTCTTTTTTTTACATTTTTTACACTTAACAATAGATTTTTATGTAAAAAATATTATAATTTTTTTCTCATAGAACTTTTTCTTATAGAATTAATTTTATGCTTACGTGCATACATGTAATCTTCTATTGTTGAAATAATATTCTGCGTTCTGCACATTTATGCTTTTTATACATAATTTTTTTCTTCAGTTTTTTTAGATTGAGTAAAATTTAATTAAATAAAATATGCGCTTCAGCTATCGTGCTGGCTCTTATTTGTCTTTTTTCTAATTTAATTTTTTGTAATTGTATTCTAAAAAGTCATTATTTTGTAATTAATTATTTTATACCTGAAACATGCGTTCTTTTTAATTTAATATTCATTTTTTCATAGTATTAATTACTATTTTGAACAAAAGACAGTTAACCTACTGAAATTGTACATCAAATTTCGTAAGATGATCATAAGAAACATATTAAAAATTAACTTTCTAGATTGATTAAAATTCAGTCGAATAAAATATGTTCAACCTACTTTAAAAATTAAATTATAAAAAAGACAAATAAGAAGCAGCGCTTCTTATTTGTCTTTTTTATAATTTAATTTTTTATTTTTGATATTTAAAGATATTGCAATTTACAAAGGTGCATGCGAGGCGGTCACACAACGGTAAACGGCCATTCGCCTGCGAATTGTGCAACAAAACCTTCGGCCACGAGATCAGTCTCACGCAGCACAGGGCCGTGCACTCGGCGGAGAAGGTGTTTGAGTGCAAGCAATGCGGTAAAGCCTTCAAGAGATCCAGCACGCTCAGCACTCACCTTCTAATCCACTCGGACACGAGACCGTATCCCTGCCAGTTCTGCGGCAAACGATTCCATCAGAAGAGCGACATGAAGAAGCACACCTACATACACACTGGTGAGTAAGCTAGCAATCTATGGTTTTGAAAGAGAGCGAAAGTTGAAAAGATTTACTTCTCGCGCTTAGGTTAACGATATTTTATTTTATATAATTAATAAAAAATATTTAACAGACTTAAAATTAATGGTTATATTAATGGTTATTACATATTACATTTAATTATTATCAATTAAAAATATATTCTACAAAAATAATTGCATCAGTGGATTTTAGTTTCATAAATGATTCCAATATGTATCTATTATAGATTTCTAATAAAAGTTTGTCTGTTTCATAGAAATATGATTATAAACTTAACGTTTAATCTATCGATATTCTTACACTTTACTCTATTTAATCAAATAGAAAATGCTAAAGTTGGAAACTCGGATTGAATTTGCTCGGTACGCAATTATCTCATGTTCAGACAGCTCACCAACTTTCGGACGTTATACGAAAATCGTGCTCGTGATTCCGATGGGTATCGTTATCGAAGGGATGTGAGGGATCAATTAGTCCGGCAAGTTCGTGCGATAAATAATGCAGTCAACCGTCTGGACCGAGTCCTTGCGAAAGGATCCAGTTGAATACGGCACATGTGGCCAATGCATTTCAGGGATGTCGAGTCCCACATTGCGAGTTTCGCTCGGTAATAATCGTAATGTCTTTCGGGGTGCTTCCCTATCCCCTGTCTCTCTTCTGTATTTAGCCTTCTCGTCCTTTGCTCCCACGATTTGGGGTAGTATCATGGCCTTCCCAATCTTGGAATGGAACTTTGCTGTGACGCAACGTAGAGTCTGTGCAAGATACACGAGCGGATAATCTTGTCTCATAAAGTGGGCATTTCGACTATTGATTATCTTTAGAATGATAAAAGTCTCTATTTTTCCGGTTGCAATAGAAGTAATTAGAATCTATTATTCACTAAATCTATTATTAACTTTTAATAAAATCCTTCTTAGATATTTAATATTACATTCATTTGAAAAAAATTGTCAAGAATTACAAATTATTTATATTTTGTGCGAGCGTTATATTATTTTATAATATATCTTGTTAAAACGTTATTTGCATTTTAATAGCAATTTTAATTATTATTAATGGCAAGTATAATCCTCGTTCACAGTATTTGTCGTTTTTTTTTTCTTTTATATCTGTGCGATGCGTGTTTATCTTTGACAGCACGTATCAATGTCGAACGCGTCGAAGTTCTACGTGCGACTGAGAAGCTCGAGGGAAAAAGTCGAGAAACTCGCGAAGCGATGGTGGCGGCAGGACACTTGACACTTCGGTGTCTCCGGGCTGATGGAGCGAAGTCTTGAAGGAGCAGGTTTCTCAAGGGTAGAGAGCGACGAAGGAGAGAGTAAGCGCTTGCTAGAGGGTTCTAGTTGAGGCTCTGGGTTTTGTATCGTCTCCATGGCAACCCCTCCCGATGTCTTATCAAATTATCACCTTGTCCTCCCCACGCCACTTCATCCTGCCGTCACTCCGAGGTCCTCCGCCCCCACGACTTTCGTTCTATAGCACCCCAAAACAGCCGGAGGAATGGCCGGCAATGTAACAGGATATACAAAGCGATGGTCACTTCCGCGAACTTTTCTAACAACCGGCGGAAACCATGAATCTCCTTGTGTTGCACGCACTTGCGTCCACCTACACGCACTGTTGTGTTCCGCGTGGAGGGTCGCCATGAAACATTTAATTTATTATTCAGGAGTATGAAAAATTCAGAAGCTCTGTGAGAGCGCCGACCAATGATGTTCATGGTCTGTTTGCAGCAATTACACCGTAAAAGTCAGAATTCTTTTTTCATAGGAATTCTCCATTTTTAAGAAATAATATTCTCTTTTTTTTTTTTTGTGATGAAAAAAAAATTGAAAGATGTTTGGTACATATTTAAAAATTTTTTTTATAAAAACGTCTTCTGATACGTGATTTGTAAATTTAATATTAACTTTTCATCGCGCTTTTGTGCGACAAAAATTAAAGTAATTTAAATTAATTATTATTTCAATTTTAATTAATTTAAATCAATTATTAATTTTTAATGCAATATTTTCTTATCACAAAATTTTATTAAAAATCTATTCCATCGATTTTTGATAAACTATATACCTCTGGTAACTTGTATACGCTCACTAGATCAATTCGACTGTTTTTACCCTTGACGCGATAGCACTTTCTCTTTCCCTTTTTTTTTTTATCATGCGCACGTACAAATCTCGTTGCTCCCACGACCTCGAACGACGAGTCGGCTGCGTGCGTACGTGCGCCAAGGGTGTTCTGGGACTTTGTTGCTAATGATAATCAGTCCATTCTCTCTTTTTCCAACCCCCCCTTCGACCGACTGCCTACGTACCCCACGTACCGAGCACAGGCCATGTGCAATAAGGGTGCGGCACCGTCGGATTCCCCGGGGAAAACGGCGTGGCGTAACGTAAAATCATTATTAGGTAGGTAGGTAGGTAGGTGGTTGCTGGTGCACACGAGGGGTGGAAAGAGAAACGGGTGGTTCGGGCGAGCGGGGTGGTTCGAAGCGCCGCCACCGCTCACGGGGGTTGAGAATAAGAGCTCTGCAAATATTGTTCGTGCGCGAGCCGGCAACCCGGAATAGGCTACGAGGGGTCGGAGCGTTACTTCGCGTTACCTTCGCAGTTAGGCGAACGTTTTCGGGGACGGCGTTGAAACGCAACGGGAGGTATGGGAGAGGGGGGAGGGGAGAGAGCGACGAGTCAAGTGCACGGTGGTTGCAAGGGGTTGACGAGCGAAGTGACAGACTGACAAGTGGTCACGAGCCTCTTCAATGAGAAAACACTGACAGAATGTCTTTGAGAGAGATGGCAGAATATTTTCAGAGCTTCTTGGGAAGAGGGAGACTAGCGGGTGATGAGTTTTGATGGCATCAACGATTTCATGCGACATACTGCCCGTTTTGATAAATCGTACTAATATTGTTCGAATGCATTACATTAAAATTACTGTTCAATTTTTCATATCGTATATTTTTTAAAATAATTTCATATATATTTTTTATTGATAAAAATAAATATTATATATAGAGAATTTTCTTAATATATTAGTTTTAATGGCCAGCAAATGTGCGTTCTTTCGCACAAGATTATATCATTCTTAGCATTTTAAGTGAAAAATAAAAACCACCGATCCCCGATTTGCCTCGGCGCTGACACATGTGATTACAGAGGAACATTATCGATCAAAATCATCGTCGCTCTGTCATCAGAATGATCAACTTGCAGTGTGTACGCGACCTTATCTATACACGCGTGATCGTGCCCTTTATGTTTTCACAATAAACACAACCTGTCCGCGCTGTTGGTGCAAAGTAAAGTCGATGGATCGAAGCCAAGAGAGAGGGATGGGGAGGAATGAGTGCATTCTGTGTACTTTTCGATCTTTTCATTGAATGTTTCTATTTTCGGCCGCATTTTCGGTGACGTTTGAGATGTTTGTTGCAAATGGGCAACTTTTTGACAGTGGAATGATAGTTGATTTTTTTTTCATCTCAATGCAATTATTTACATTTTGTATTATTTATCTAGATATTGAATTTCACGATATGAAAATAATAATTATTAAGTAATCTAAAAAATTATTTTATGTCATATTTCCTTGCAATATCAAAATATAATAAAAAATATATATTTGCATAAAAATTGAAATAAACAATAAATGAGTTATATATTTTGAAGAACGTTTACATCTTTATATAATGTAAAAAAATACATCTAATATGCGCCATACAAATCAAACAATATCCATATACGTTATCGTGAAGGAAATTAAAGCTTTATGAGACTCCGTAATACGATATCCATTAAAACACTCGCAATAACTGGAACGATTAATTGGAATCGCCGAGGTCATCCATTACTTTATTAGCTACGACGTTGGTTACACATAAATATTAATCATTGCAACAAAACCCTGCGTTTATCTTTTATATAATATTATTAATCATTCATTATTTTTCGCCAATTTTCTGTATAATAACTAAAGTATTTTAATTAATATTTTTCTTGATATTATTTCCTTTATATTATTTTTATTTATATTATCACAAACTCCATGATTCTTTCTAAGAAGAGAAATTGTCTTGATATTATTATGTACGCAATTATATTTAGACAGAATTTCGTACATATTTCGAAAAACGTTACATTATTTGCATGATTATTTACGTAGGACTCTATTGCAGAAGAAAAACACTCGAAAAATATTGTTAATGCATTAATATAGCTGCGTAATTTTCGATAAATACACATATTGCGTTCGTAACACGATTAATAATTACCAGGCCGCAGGCACGAGCACGCGCCGTCCTCGCCCCTTTCAAATTATGAATTCAGTTGCGGCTACGACGTACGCGGATACCTGGTCGAACGCGTTTCCCTCGGGGTCGCCTCGAGGGTGCGGTTATCGTATACTCGCGGAGATACAACCTGTACGAGCACCTTTGCGGCCACATTCATAGTGCGGACTCCATTCTCGGCTACGACATCCTTCTCTTTCTCTCTCTCTCTCTCTCTCCCTCTCTTTCTGTATTTTACTCTCTCTCCTTTCCAGACGAAGCTATTAGAGGTTTCCAGCTGACTTGGCGCCCCAAGCATCGGGAGCGCCGCAACATCCCTCTAAGCTGTTTAAACTTCGCGACATGGTCGGAGGGCCGTCTGCCATCCGCCCTTCAGCCCCTTTGTGCAAGGGACCTCAGTCCGGTCTTTCTTGCCTCTCTCCTCTTTCTCGCTCTTTCTCTCTGCCATTTTTACGGCTCGTTAGCGACGACGCACCGTCGTGTCCCCGCATATCGAACTACATGCGGTAAAAAGCGTATTTACACATAGGATTGGCACGTCAGTTTGTAAAGCAGCTGTTAGTTGTATTAATCGCGCGATTGTATCGTTGTTTGCGATTCTTAAAGGATGTTCTTCCGGATTGGGGTGCGGGCTAATTGGATGCTATTATTTAGGGCAGTTTTCGAGCCTCTTATCGCTAGGCGTGGTCAGCTTTCTTGATTTGGAAGGACGAACACATATACATATTTTTTAAATTAAAACGCTAGGAGAATTTATAGAGTGCTTAATCAAGTCATAAAGATAAAGTCATAGAGTATTTAATCTAGTCATAAAGATAAAAGGCTTAATTAAATTAAAAAGAGAATAACTATACTTATTAACACTCTTTCTAATAAAACTAAACATATTTATGATATTTTTATTTTAATTACAAGTTGCAACAAGAGACCAATATCTGTAATATATTCATCTGTTGAATTAACGATAAGCATAATATATCCAATGCCTTGTTATCTCTGAGAGAAACTCGCGTCCGTGTAAGATTTTAGCGTCGACGAAGGGCTCTCGTCATCGGCGGATGACGATAAAAGCGTGCCCCTTACACAAGGCGCCGACGTCGACGGCGCAGAGTGTGATGTTGTATTTAATGTCGCGCCTCGGTGAGACAGAAACGAGCGCGGGCGCGGCGCGCAAGCAACCGATACCGTATTAAACATGCAAATTCGCCGGTATAACGTTCCACAGGACCGAGGCGTCATCCATATAGCGTTCGTCGAGTGGCGCGGCGCGCGATGTTCATAGTGGAACGGCATGATTAAATTTCCAGGGATATCGACATGCCGGGAGCACGTCAACCTATCCCCCTCTCCTCTCCTCCTCCTGCCCTCCCCCTCGGTCGCTCCTGCCACTCGTTCGTTCGCCACTTCCGTTCCACACCCCCTCCTGCCACCCTCCGGCCCTTTTACCACCCGATACATATATCTCACCGTTCCCCCGGTCCCTCCCCGGCGTCCCTAAAACCCCTCGAAACCATCACCACCCCCTTTTTCTCTCTTCGGCCTATCCGCGTAACCACCCACTCGAACAACCAGCCCGAGCACGGGTGGTTGAAATTAACTGCACCCGAAGCGCGCAGCAGCATCGACGCGTCCGTGCATCCCCGACTCTCTCCCCTCGACTCGTCACTGACACTTGAGGCCGCGCGTATACCAGCCGGGATGAGTTTGATATGCCGTGTACGAGGAGAGGAAACGGGAGGGGGGGTGGAAAGTCGGGGGGGAGGGAGGCAGGCGCACGATGTTCACTGGCGATCAGGGGCTCGGTCGTTAGTATTGTTATTTATTGTGAAAGCTGGTTGCGGCGGCAGACGTAGCCGATGCAATCAATTTGTTTTAACGTTATCCCGAATACATCGACTGCATTATATTTTAGAGTTATGTGAGTTTAGCAGCGTCATTGGCGTCCAAGTATCGTTTGCGATTTCGTGTTGCAGAGAATAATGGAATGGAACTGCCGAACAGATTAATTAAACATTGCAGATTGAAAGAAGGAAAAAAATGTAAAATATTATTTTTTTCTTTTTTTTTTTTTTTTTTTTAATTTTACCTCTTGCGATCAATTTGAAATGCTGTATCAACTAGTAGGTTTTTCTCGTATTCTCGGTATCGCTTTGTGTTGGTTGAAACAATTGCTTTCGTATCAATGGGTCATTTATTAATAAACTAGACGGAGAGGAGGAAACACGAGGGATAAAGACGAAGCAGTTTCGAGACACAATTGGCAATTAAGTCACGCGCACATGAGCGATGTGGTAAGACGAGTCTTAGCGCGGATGGCACAGATCGGATTTGTCACGATTCCTAATGTTTGATCGACGCTATAATAATTTAATAGCCATACATCCGCCATGATCGTCCGGGAGAGGATTATTATCGCGGATCCCGGCGGTATACCGAAAGCACTAAGGAGCTAACGGACTTAGTCCTAGTATCGTGTTTCCTTCTTTCTTCTGTTGCCCGACCCCTGCCGAATTATTGTTCCAAAATGCCATTCGCTGTCGATTTATGATTAAATTATGCAACGATAGAATTAGACTTGGTCGCATAATTTATATGATATTAATGTATTATTTTTAATTATTGCATGATTTCATACACAATCTGATTAAATTTTTTAATATTTTAAATATAATGATCGTTAATAATCGTGTCTAAAATAATACATCGTGTGTGTATATAAATTATATTTAACCAAATAAATTTGTTTTTATAAAGTTTTTGCTTGCTTGAAGTTAGAAAATGTAAAATCAAAGATAAAAAGATATGAATACATGTGCAATATTTATTATTTCACGAATAGCGCGGTAGCTTGCGTAATCTTTTTTTTCGATGCAGAACTCAGATACAATTAAAATGTTGCAAACGTATGCATGTAACTGTATTCGCTGGATTATTGTTTATATTGTCGACATAAATGTTATCTTACAATTAGACAAAAGCACTGTGGAAATTTGTGAATTGGAACGAAAAATGTTACATACAATGTGTCCTGCGCGAAACTTTTATGCTTTCTATATCAATTATTACACATAAAGAAACGTATATTTAAATACTTGCAATCTCAACATTATGTTAAGTTATAAACTGTAATTGTAGAGAAAGAATTCTTCGAGTTGTGGCATTCTCTGAATTTATTAATTTTTTTCGATAATTAGTTTGTAAAAATTAAATTTGATATATTACTCACAGAGATTTATTTACAAATCGGTGAACACATGGAGATTGCTTGTAATCGACATCTTTTTGCGATTGATCGTCTCACTTACTTTTGCACTGAGGGATTCCCGTGTTTCGCCGGGATGGGGCGTAAAATCATGGCTGACGTGGGCGTAAACTGGTAAACACAAACGTGACTCAGTACGAAATTGGAGACCAGTAACGGCCGCTTGTAAATCGCTATACCTGTATATAGCTAACAAGATCGTATTGGTGTTCGCGTTTTGTATTTTGTGCGACAACAAAATATCGGCGGTGCAGTGGGAATTCGCCGAAAATAGATTTTTTTCCAGCTTCGTTTTTCGCTAGATATCTTCATCAATAATCTGGTACGGTTATATCTGCTTGTAACATTGCTTTAATTAAGTTCAAATGTAACAAAAAAAAAAAAAAAAAAAATTAGTAAAATAGTAGCTTCATTTAATTTAGTCTTGTTATAGAAACATTATATCTCTTCATAGCTCGTAGAATTTGGAATAAATAAATATATTTAATTATCTTAATTTTTATTAATAAAGAAATTACATTATTTAGCTTTTCTAAATTCTATACAAATCGCATTTCAGTTTTATCCATGATTCGCATATCTTAGAGGAGAGAGGATTTATATTGTTTCTCTAAAAATAAATGAGAAAAAAAAGACAAGGCAATATCTTTTAACAGAATATCAGAAATATGTAATGTCAGTTCTCCAATCATGTCCTTCTAATATTTTTTTTATGGTCCACCGTTGAGACATACACCGTACTACAGAAGCAGTAGTCTGATTGATATCCTCGGGTAATCCTTGCACGAGCTTTGAAGATACGGAAGAAAATCCATGCTGTCCTCGATATGAAATATGAGATGTGGCGCGCTCTTCTTCGATTCTATCCTCCCGCTTTCGTCTCTTGCGAGGATTTCAGTTAGAGGGTAGAGACGCCCCAAGAGGCTCGGAACGTGGTCGATGAAGACGAGAAGAAATCAATGCCTCGGCCAGCGTCCGGTTTATACCACAATCCTCCTTCGCTCTTTTTCTAGCTGTTTCTTTCTTTCTATATTTTAGTTTTCGTCTTTGCCGTGCATTTCTTATCGCTCTTGTTCAAACTATTTGCTCAACTCTCCATTTTCTAAGTTTGAAGACAAGCAATCAATTTGTAATCAATATTTGAGCGATTAAGATTTATTTTTAAAATTAATCTTGATACTGTACACGACGCTTTAAAGAAACATATGTATCTTGATATTTTGCCTCGTAAATTTAATAAAATATATAAAGATATAATTGTTATATTTTTATAACTAATAAAAATCTCATTTTTTATAATTTTTTTATTATAAAATCTTTCTAATTAAAGATTGAAAATACTTAAAAAATTAAAAATTTTTGTGGAATTAAAAAAATTTTTTTTTGAAATGTGTTATTTGTTAACATAATTTCTGACCAGAACGTTTGCGATTTAAATACGTGTAGGTATTAATAGCTAATTAAATCAATGAGCATTAAAGTATTTGAGAGGCTTAATACATAAATCCAGATTGCTGGATCAAGACGCTTTTCAGCAAAGTCGTCGTAATGGCAGCTCAGCACGTAGCTCTGTCGAGTGAGTCGATCAAAATGCCGTCTCGGTTTCCCGTTCTCAAGAGTAAGTTCGCTCGCAAGAGGGATGTGCGAAGGGAATGGTCGTACTTGTGGCACTCGCGAGGGACGAGCGTGCGAGCGACGGGGCGGTAGAATTAGCGGAGACGAAGCACCCTCGCTCGCGTAAGATTTCCGGGAGTTTAATATAGTTTTAGGGGCGTCGGCCGACAGCCCCGAGGGGTGTAATGGCGTCTTAAACCTCAGGGGCTCTCAGCCACGAATCTCCTCGACCTCAGTCAGCCAGGCCGGCCTCAGCTCGCCAATTCTCCCGCTGTTAAAAATTCGCGAGCGTCGAATCTCAACTGCCGCCGCCGGTTAAATCTTTGATCTCACCGCTACTAGAAGGTCACATGTATGTATGTGTGCGGCGGAGAATGCATCTCGTGTGCATTTAGATCGAAACCCCGGTTCGCTTCTCGCATAAGAGATAAGGACGGATAAGGTGTGCTCCGACGGTGCTTGATTTTTATGAGCGCGTAAATTCCATAAGGAACGCTTGGTTTTTTTCAACACACACCAGTGCATGCTTCTCTTTTGAAAATTTCTCCGTTCTCAGCGAATCCGCACCAACAATTCACGATTCACTTACATATTCAAAGATTCAATTACATATTAAAAATTTACGTGTTATAAAAATGATGTCTATAAAAATTGAATTATTTGGTTATTACAATGCAAAATTGTCAAATGTAATGAGCATTTCAATAAAAATATAATAGAATCATTATATTTAAAAATATTAATAATAATATAAATCTAATTATTATTGAATTTCAGTTTTTAATATTACCCGAGTTAATTTATTTTTTGCATAAAGTTTTTACTCATTAAACCTCGATTAACTTATTAATTATAAAAGGATTTTTAAATACATCTTATATATAATTATTAATTTTCATTATGTGATTCTGTGTATATAAACCCAAGTTTTCTTTTTTATCGGTGAATAAAACTAACAATAAGAAAATTTTAAAAGATTTAGGAGATTTATGAGTTCCAAAAATTACGTTATAATATTGCACACAGATACAATTTATTGTAAAATCTATTATAACTGATAAATATTTTATAGCAGACATACCCAAAGAATTATAATAAAATCCATTTTGACATTCCTTTCACGAGCATATACGATCACGTTCTGCTTGCGCCGACCATTTTCTTTATTTTTCTCTTCCCTTTTATTTCTTCTTTCGGAAATTCTTTCGTCCACGCTCATAGTTGGAATTTCAGACTCATATTTGAAATATTATTGATCATCGATCATTTACCCGATCACGTTTCTAGCTATATTGCCTTGATTATTCCCTTGCAAAAAAAATGATGTTCATAAATTTCGTAAACAAATAAAATAATCTGTACAAAAAACCCGGTAAAAATTTTACTCAAGAAAGATCAACTATTAAATTGATCGATGAATAGTCAACAATAATATTTGCATTGTTTAATCTTGTTAAGTGCAAATAACGTATTATCTCGGTTACGCGTTGCTATCGACGAATTTATTAACGCGGTTATTTTGAGACAGACAATTCCACCGAAGAAATAAACCCGACGGATCCAACAGAGTTCTGACGGCTCTTGATTTTTACGAGCGCGTAAATTTCCGGTGGCTCCTTTTCTTTCTACTCTGTCTTTCTCTTCTTTACTTCGTTTCCGAGAAACGAGAATCCCAGTAGACCCGGCGTCCCATTTCTACACATTATCCACCCTCTTCTTCTTTTCCTCTTCTCTCTTCCTCTCTCTCTCTCTCTCTCTCTCTCTCTCTCTCTCTCTCTCTTTCATTTTCTTAATCCTTCGTTTTCTCAAGAAAATGATATTTTAAAGTACTGCCTTCTCTCTCTTTCTTTTTCGCAAAATAAATATGGAACCTAATATTCTCCCGGCCGCTAAAAATGCAGCAATTTGCGCTAGTTACATCAACAATATAAAGAGACAAAACGTGGCATTATCACTGAATAGCAAATATATCATTGAATAAAATACGATGTCCACGTATATATTATAATAATAAAAGTTATTTAAGTATTTTCGAAAATTAATATCAAATTCTTTTTCTTGCGAATATAAAGTCGATTTCTTTTTCACAGAAAAATTGAAGGGAAATTACTTTTTGTTAAATCTGTACACATATCTAAGATAAAATTTTATTTTCTATCGATTTTTCTATGATTATAGATATGCAGCAAAGGAATTTTCAGAATCCACTTACGCGTCGGTCAAGTGCGAAAGGTTTGTATCGAAAGCGAGAGACTTCGGATTTTCGGATGGTCTGGCAGAAACGATATTCCGTAACCATGGCAAAGTCGTTGCGATATAGACGCGAAACGGGCAACCTCGGTACGAGCGCTCGGACGGTTCTTGATTTTACGAGCTCATAAATTTTAAACGGCCGCCCTGCGCTCTTTCGCCCCCGTCCTGGCTTCCACCGGCGCTTAACTCCGCGAAAATTCTATCCGTTTCGTCCCACCCCTTGGGTCCGCGGAGAACTCTGTGGAATTTCATCGAGCGACGGACTCGTCGGATTCCTACAATACCCCTCTTCTCCCTTCAATGAAAGCGCGTCTTTAACTCTGAATCCGCGCGTGAATCTTGATCCGAAGGGTAGCGCAACTATGCGACTGATGTTCACATAAAATGACTGCAATAAAGCCTTGTGCGCGATACGCAAACTTGATAAATTAGGTAAAAACGAATGTTTCTCGTTGATTTGAGGCAAACCTAACAAAAAAATGTGATATTATGTTTTATATATCTAATAAATAATAAATTAATATATTTATACATAGTATATCAATATATGTATGTATATGGTAAAAACTTTTTATTATGTATAATAATTCAAATTTTTTTCTATTTATTTCTCTTTATTTACTCTTTATCGATTCTCTAGAAAGGAAGATTATTAGAACTTCTTATTAAAAAAAAAATTAAAAAGATGAATAAAATAACATATTAGTTGAAACAGAAAACCAAACTTAATATATTAATTTATCTGTTACACAGTAAAATGCAAATGTGAAAATTATTAAATGCAAATTTGTATAAAAAAATTCCAAACTATAAACGACGATAATTGTATTACTTTGATTAGGATATTTCGAGAAACTACATTTTTTTTTTTGGATACTGATCAGCACGTCCGATCTCGAGAAATCTCCGAGAAAAAGGACAGCCGATATTTTTTCCCGGATAGGAAATCAAGATCGCGGACCGGATATAATCGCGAGGGCGATCGACGGCCTCGCCGTATCGGCGGGGCGAGATTGAAGGCTCGGCTAACGAGTTGTTTATGGATCCACCCTCCGGCCCGTCGTCGTGCCGATGCGGGAAGGATGAGAGTGTACATACGTGTGTACCGGTTGCTCGGCCAGACGTATGGACGTACGGGGGAGTCCATTAAAGGGCCCTCCGTTACCTGCCGGCGGCGTAGTTCGCATCGTCGTCGTGCCACCACCACCCCTCAGCAGCAGGCAACCTCTTTGTCTCTCCCTCTCTCTCTCTCTCTCTCTAACCACCCTCAGTCAGCAGCAGCCGGGTTATCCCACCGGTAGTCATGGTAACACGGGGGTTGGAGCCGCCCCTGGCCGCCAATCAGAGCTCGCGGCCAGGATGAGAGAAACGAGTGGCGACCCTTCCAACCGGGGATTCTCCCCTCGCCCCTGAGAGACAACGAACCTCTAGAACGGTGCACATAGGCACCCCTTTCCACTATTCGCTCTTCTCTCCGTCTGTCTCGCTCGCTGCCTTTTCTCGCCGCCGGGGTGGCTGAGATTCTCGCTTGGGAGGAAATCTTAACCGGGCGTGCCCCGCATCGTTGATGCCACCTACACCCGTCTTGCGAGGTGGCTAGCCTTCCGTGTCTTCCACCCTCTTTTCCCCGTTATGGTCTCTCCTTTTGCCCGAGAAGAGTCTTGACCGAACAGAATAAAGCCGGCGGCACCGAGAATCGGTACTTTGAGATTAACGTAAATGCTCGCTGGAATGTGGCAGACGACGTAAAAGGGAAACTGAATGATGCTATTGGAGTTTTCCGATTTTTCTTTTAAGTTCATTGCGCTCCAGTATCTTTTGTAGACAGTCCAGATAACGTAACACCTCGTGTCAGCATCGATAAATTTTCAAAAAAGAAACGGTTTGTAGAAATGTTCCAAAAAATTTGTACAGTTCTCCAGTATCGTTAGATTCATTTATTCCCGAATATGTTCGAATATATTTCCATTATATATTTTATTTATGTATATATTTTTGTTTATATAATACATTATATTAGCTTTCGATGCGGAACAGACTCGATTGGATTCTATCTAAATAAGTAAAGATTATTTACAAAATTTTATTGTCTCTATAAATTATTTAAAAATTAATTATCAAAGAGCAAAAAACTTGAAGTAAAACAGTTTTATCATTTTTTAAGTAGTTGAAAAAATACAATTAAATAACTTTTTGTTTTACAAATAAATATACTCGAATATCGAGCCACCGGAAAATTTAAGCTAAAAAATTAATTTGTCCTCTCAACATTTTTATCTTTTTTTTGTTGCAGGAGAAAAACCTCACAAGTGTCAAGTGTGTGGCAAGGCATTTTCGCAGAGCAGCAACCTGATCACGCACTCGAGAAAACACACGGGCTTCAAACCGTTCGCCTGCGAGCTATGCGGTCGAGCTTTTCAACGAAAGGTCGACCTAAGGAGGCACCGCGAGACCCAGCACGCTGACCTCAACGCGTCGCATCGACCGCCGATTGGTTCGATTCCCGGACAGAATTCCCTACCCAGTGGAAATCCACCGATGATGCAGTGAAGCTACGATAAGGCAGCGATTGATAAATAAGCTGTCGGTCCGGCGCGGAACGGCGATGCAGATGGTTTCGATTAGCGGTCCATTTCCGCGAATCAGGCAGTCTGATTGGATTGAGGCCGTAACCACTGCGAGAACTGAAATCATGAACGATGATCGTCAATGATGACGGAGACGTGACCGAGAAGGATAAATTAATCTCATGGATAGAATCATGAGTGAAGCGATTGCGGAGTGCATCGTGATGGATTACTGGCTGAATGATGTCAACTTTTTGCATCTTGAATTATTTTTTATATTTTTTTCTCTAACATATTCTTCTAGCAATAAAAAAGCTACCTAAATGATATAATCAAAATTTTAACTTAAATTTTTACACAATTTTAATTTAATTACTATTATATAAAAAGATTTGCAATATAGTTATTAGAGGGCAGTAATCGATTTGAATTGAGAGTATATTAGTTATTTATTTTAAGAATCATTAGGAAGCAAAATGTACATACGTTAATATCATTCAACCGCAGATAATATTGAAGATGCAAAATTACAAGCAAATTCAGATTGTATGACGGATGCGAAAGAATCGGAACAGTGCAATTAGAAAGTGAATTCTCGGGACAATGAAAATTGGCTGAAGGTGGGGAACTCTAAATTTTTTTTATCGAGAAATTTTTATTGATCTTTTGATGCGAAAAGGTCATATAAGTTGATATTTATTTGATTATATTTGTTTCATTGAAGTTATCGTTAAGCAAATATTTCGCGACTTTAAATCTTCTTGATTTGTAGAATATACTAAAAATGGAGAAAATATACTGACGATTTGTTGTGATTGAAACATTCCATGAAAAAGCATTGCATTTATTTCGTTCCTAGATGATGCCAGAGATTGGTTTCTGCAGCGATTCCTTGATTCGGGCAGGAGAGCTTTCCACTGCAATGAGAAACGATAATTTATTAATTACAAAGATGCGTAAGCGCGCATTAAAAAAAGGAAAAATAAGCGAATGGACGATCGACTGTTTTGTTACGAATGATGGTTAGCACTTTCTACTTTAATCAACGTCTACCTACTGCTAATCGATTACCTGTTACTGTAACTTGTCTTATTACGTAGATATTCTCACGACACGCGGTGCAATCTTCAAGTTAGTCGGGCATAATTTTGCAAAAATGTATGTCATTTTAACACTATACAGTTATATATCATAATAAAAGATAATAAACAAAAAAATAAATAAATAAAACAACATCTAAAATCTACTCAAATATATTATTTTCGATATCGAGAAAATTGATTAATATTTAAGAGCTGCATTTTTTGCAAAGTATAAACATATTGCCCGAATAGCATGATTGTCGAATGGCGTGTAAGGTGTCAAAGTACGAGAATCGTACTGTATTTTGCATATCTCCCGCACCTGTCGTTGGAAAAAAAGGGCGTCAAATACAACCCCTAAAGTTGCAACTGTGACCAAAAATTGTAAATAGCACGTAGACAGTATCACGGCTAGTTTTAAGCGTATAAATATATACATACAAATATAGATATAAATATGAATGAATCGAAGCTATAAATATTATAAATAGACACGGGCACACATACACACACGTACACACATGTGTGCTGCACAGAGTCGTTCCGACTAATGGCGGCTCGCTCGTCGTGGCCTCCATCAAGAAGTTATTATATTCTTCCCTTTTTCTCGCTATCGAAGTTTTTATTGTTGTACCATTAATATCATTATGTAATTATTGTAATTAGAGACTCGCTATTAATATTATTGTCATTATTATTATTAACAATAAACGCTGTTACCATTTGTAAACGCTTCTCTTTGTCTAGCAATTTCTTTCCCTCTCCTCAATATTATTTGATATCAAATTTTTATGAAATTAACTTTCTATTATTTATTTTATTGTAAAATATAAGTACGAAATAAAATACAAATTTTGTTAAATATATCATCTTTATCAAAGAAAGAGGATCAAAGAAAATTTATTACAAATAAAAATTTAAATAAAAAAAATAGTCAAATAATTACATTACAATGTATGCGCGCAGGGCGTACTTTAATTAAGATAATCGTTTGTTTTTCATCCGAATCGATAACTCTATTAATTAAGGTCGCTGAATCTGGCACTGCTGGATCATGATCGTTCCAGCTTCACTCGCTGCAATTCAGGGTTAAACGGCCGTGCCAATTAAGCAGACTACCCCGAAGAACCCCTTAACGGCCCAATATGTTTTCTGCCGAGTTTCTCTGGACTCGGCCGCTCTTTCCCTCTCTATCCCATTCTCGCGCTCATTATTTTGTCAGGGACGTACGAGTGCGATGTTAGGGTGAACATGAGATTTTCCATAGGCTCGTTTACAGCTTCCATCAGTTATATCAACCGTGTAGAAAGTGCAGAAATTAAAGAATAAGAGCCGACAGAAGAAGAAAAGAAAGATAAAGTGCATCGCAAAATTTATCTGCGAACAAGAATGGCGAGAAAAAAAGAAAGAAAGAGAAAGAGGAAGGACATTACAGCACAGACTGCACGACACCATGACGCAGCCACGGGAGCAGATTGGACAGTTATTGCATTCTGGGTAAGATTAATTGATATGGGGACCGGTAGGTGGGCCGAAGGGCGCGCGGCTACGTCGGCGCTTAAACCTTGTCTCAGGCTAGGGATGAGAGAGCGGTGATTAACCGATTGCAACGTGAACCAAGTGGAACCGAAAGCCACCCTTCCTGCCTTCTTCCTAATAGCCATTGAGTAATAGAGAGTCTCTCATTATTAAATAGCGCCGGGCCGCGAGTAGACTTGTTATAAATCAAACACTTGCCTTTTGGTGCGATTATATATACTTATTCTTAATCACACATTATTTATAAGTATATTCTGTGTATAAATTTTCGTTTATTATAGGTATTTAAGTTTTTTAAAAAATGCCAAAAATTTTATTCAAATGTTAAACTTTTTTCTACAACGCTAGATAAGACGACAATAAAGCCAATAAGTTGGATCGACAAACTCAATCTTAACGATCCGCGTGTGCTATTGAAAATTGTTGGAAAAATTTTGCAAAGTAATGCACGGTCATAATATTTCGTATCTCCTTATCGCACAGTATCAATCGTGACGATCCTCGGTTATCGCTATTTTTGCGATAGCATTATCGCTTTAGCGGTCATGCGCTATTTCCTTATCGCTTGCGATCCTCGTTATATATCCACAAGGCAGAAAAGTCGTTCAGAATCGCATCGTCTCGCATAGCTGCCGGTTATGGAACGTTCGAATACGTTTTAGGGGACAACTCCATACACTCGCCGTATGCGGATACACCTTATGACTATTAAGGTATTCACGGCCCCTCGGAGGACGTCCCACTTTGAAATATGGCAACTCGGGTCACCGCCGCACCGGTGTATACCGTCAGTCGGAGATATCCTTCCCCTTTCCTCCTTTCCAATCCCCTCTTTCTATCGCACGACACCATTACCTTTTTCATATTCCTTTTCCCGTTTTCTTACCGAACACGGATACGGGCTCGGCGAAGGAAAACCGCGCATCTCCATGCTTATACCACCTCGCGGTTTTCCATATTATTTACAAGCCCCAACCTGCGCGTTGCCACTTCTCTGTCCCTCGCAATAACTCGGTCCGGATCCGCGAACACGCGAGAGTGTCGCCAAATTGGTGGAAACTGGAGGACGTCGTAACCTGTCCGGGTCTGTGACAACTCTGAGTGATATAGCGGCGCGAGGATCCGACGTACAGATGTTGAAGAGAACGGAGGAAAATATGATTGCTCGATAGTTTTTTAAGGTTGATCTACACCATGCAAAGACCCGTGTCATGATCGATCAGTGGAAAACCGATTCAGAGATTAAGTGTTATTCTTTGTCAAGATATTTAAAGTTTATTTAGAGCAACGTATGAGAATCAGTTAGAAAATTATTATAACTTTTATGCCATTTTTTTTTAGGATAAGAAGAAATTATCTTGGAGGAAATTTCTTTTGTTTAGAATTAAATTTCTTATAGTTTAACCTTGACTTATAGTTTATATATATATATATATATATATATATATATACATGGTGGCGCCAAACGTAACGGCTAAACTTTGTAAATTTAATTTTGAACAAAAAATGCTTCCATAAAAAAATAGTTACCTTTAAAAGTAAAAAACGTGATTTTATAATATGATTATTAAACGTGATTTTAGAGGTTTTTAGACGCTAACTTTTTAAAGAAGCATCTTTAGACCCTTGTTTATAGCAAATTTTTTATTCAGAATGAAATTTCTTAAGATTAGTAGTCGTGTAAGCGTTGTTGACTTTTATTCACGCTCAGAGTTTGTCAAGAAAATAAAAATGATCAGTTTGATTGAAAATTATTTTAAATTCGAGATGCATATCAGATTTTTGCAAACAGAAAGCCTAAATAGTAGAGTAAAATTCATTATTAGATCAATAAATATTTATAGAATTTCATGTACAGATCATATTTTATAATCAACGCCTCTGTCTTTATTATTAGACCGCCCTTGTATATATGTATATGTCAATTTAACAATATACAATATTAGAATAATAACAAAAAGTAAAACGCAATTTCTTTTAATCTTAAATTATATTTTAATAATATTTTTCTAAACTTTACATATTAATACTTTATACATATATTAAAAGACTAAAGTAAGAAATTAAGATTAATATTTATTAATAATATTATATAAATTACATGTCATTTAATAAATTACACGTTATTTAATTATAAACTATTTTTAAACAATATGCTTTGCCGATTTACATCATAACATGTAACTATTCCTAATTTAGTTAAACAATTTTTTTCAACTGTTTTAAAAATACTGTTATGATATTTTCTTCTACTTGTTTATTCTTATCATTAATACATCATGAAAAAAATGCCTATTGTACATATTCCATTTTTATACGCAGTTATACATTATGTGCAAAATTTTTCCCCTAGCGTACAAATATATTATTATTATTATTCGCAAAATATTATATACTTTTGCAACCCTTCAACGCTGTGCACTTTTTTGTTTGTTATTTCTCTACGCATCGAGTTTCCAGGCCAACGAATGACCGGATACCGAAATCTCATTTCGAGCAAATGCGTCCCGGACGCTGCGTGGATTTGCATGTCAGTCGCATTTGCACGGGTCAGTCGGATTAAAAAACGTCGATGTCCAATTATCGTTGGATATCGCGCGGCTAATGGAATTTTTGAGAGGGAGATTAGGGGACTCGCGCGGTATTCATGCAATTTTCGTGCGTTGCGTGCCGCGCGCTAATTCGTTCCACGCGCGGATCGTGACGGAGATATGTTCCTTCCGTTGACGGAAACGTACAGGAACAAGTGTAATTTCCCTTACAATCATTTATAGTTAGAGTTACGTAGATTGGATAACAACTAATTCGACTAAGCGGGCGAGCTTCCTTGTCAATAAACTGATGCAATGCATATTCGATTTAATCTGCTTGGCTTCCGAAAATTATCAGACCTTTACAAATTTGCAAAACTCATCCGCATTCTATTCTGCCGATAATGAGATGTAGGATAATTTCTTTCTCTGCTCCTTTTTTTTTTTTTCTGCAAATAGCATGACCTTCGATCGATCAGGCGACGAGCTGTCGCAGATGCGGTCATTTGTCAGTAGGCTTCTCTAATAACGAGGCGACTCTCTCTTTCTTCCGTGTACCGTGCGACTTTAAACAAATAGCTCGACATGGAAAGCGGAAAGAGGAAAACAAATGATCGTTTACGCTTGCGAGGAAGAAAAGAGCACGTCGCGCGTCCCGGCGATCAATCAAGCGTCTCTAGCCGGACTGACTTAATACAGTCAGAGATCGATTGAATTCCGACTTACATGGGTTTGTATACAACATTGTAAATATTTATAATGGATCTATTTGTGTGTGTACGAAATGTCACAATATTTAAAAAAAAAATGTTAAACTTGTCATCTATATATACTTCATCATTGTGTGAAAATTTATAGATTAACATCAGATTATAGATCAAATTGAGAGAGATACAGTTTATAAATTTATATCTGTAAAATACAAACAATTAAAGTTAGTGTCGGTTTAGGAATCAGGAAAGTTTAAGGAAAGATTTTTTGTAGCAAAATATTTTTGCTGAAAAAAAGATGAATCTGAAATTTTGCGATTGCAGATTCCGCAGATAAAAGTAACGAGAAGAATCGAACAGACTATATATCGTGACAACGCCATTTTCGGCCGGTCGTAAAGTCTCCGAGCAAGTCTTCGGAAATCAATGAAATTCACGAATAGACTTGGTGATCCACACGAAGGCGATGACGACGTTCCCATGGGCGTCCGATTCATTACCTATCCTGAATAAATGATCATCCACGGACACGGATGGCTATTCATGGGAATGTTGGCCAGAGAATACTTTGGAAAAGTGATTATTCGTCGATTCTATGTCGTCCTCGGCGAAATCGACCCCCAAGGACATGCATCGTGCCTTTGCTGAAGCAACCATAGTATCGTGTATCTCCTTCGGTTGCATCATTGATGAGCAGGATCAACGAGTCCTCCACGCCCCTTCGGCATCTTAACTCTCGTTTCGTCGTGCGATGTTTTACGTGACGACAACGTTACGCTGACACTACGAGACGAGTCAGATGATCATTCAATATATCAATAAAAATTATTTTTTTTTTATAAATATGTTTTGACATATATAAATGTGAGATGTGAAATAAATTATATTCAAGAAAATGGAAAAAGTAGAAACACATAAAGAAATATCATGCCTCTATCTAAGTACTAACATGTCTAAGGTCAGTTAACTTTGGTAATAGAACAAGAAATTATATTGCAACGTGATTTGATCGTTGATGATAATTCTAAAGAGCTGTTTATTCATCAAATTAGAAAATAAAGATATCAAAAAAAATTATAATAATTTTATGTCAATAAAAAATTAAAATAAGTTACTAAAAGAAATTTCATTAATTATTACAATAATCATTCCTCACATTTTGATACTAATTGAATTTTAATACTAATTAATATTAGTTGAAAATATTTTTTTCATAAAGTTTATACTGTTGTACGTTTTACTTTACGTTAGTTATCATTACTATTATTGAAGATTTGATTAAGTTAAGATTCATCCAATTGAACAACTCCGCCATTCCTCGAGTTTTTTCCCACTCGCTCGTATTTATTGCTCCCGCGAGTAACGTCCCGTCGACGTCGGTGGCAAATGGAAATATAATCATCCCTCGTCTTCTCCGCGGTGCCGTGCATAATTCCGCGATCGATCTCGCGTCGATGTCGCGGACCGTATCGCCGCTTGGACCACGTAGCAGCTGTAACTCAGTTTCCAAACGGATCGTCTCCCAGGAATACTTTATGCGTACTTCACGTCATTCCAACTGCCTAGACCAGAAAGATGGAAGTCGTCGTGGATGGAATGGTATAGGGGGCCGCGAAAGACACGGATCCTTAAGTATTCTACGCGTCGTGCGGGACTAGTGTATCGGTCTTAAGATGGCGGCGAGAGAGGAGGATTCGTCGGGGTAGGAGGCTGCGCCGATACCCTTTCGCCGAGAGAGGAGTCGTCGGTGGTAGGAGGTCCTCGAGTAATCATATAAAGATAGCTCTGGAGTCGCGAGGAAGGTCGAGTATCAACTTTTGATCCTACGATATCTCCGGCAGCCTGGTGGGCCCCTTCCAACCGTAGGAGCGTGTCTGTATTCAAACGGCTCTAACTCGATATAAGCGACGCTCCCAGAGGCATCCTTCCGCCGAGGAAAACGAGGAGGACTGAGCTGGAGGACACCAGATCCTCCCTACCGTGTCGCTCACGCCCACCCCCTTTGGATCTTCGGAAATAAGAGTATCCCGATGTAGCCGGTGCCTCCAATCGAATTTACATCCCGACTGCTTCACCCCCATTCTGAAGACGCGGGGGTGGATCCTTGACTTCGCCAAAGTGCCATCTGCTATGATCCTGCATGGATGGAAAGCCGCATAGCGACCACCAAAATGGCATCGTGGTCAACTACGATATTCTCAAACTAAAATTTCTAATATTATGCGACGAAATATCGACTGGAGACTGATGACTCCTGGTAGATAGTACCTCGGAGAATATCTGATATGATATAAATATAGAATTTTCCTACTTCGAAGAATTTGTCTGATACATTGAAACAAGTACATATATGAAATAAGTTAGCAAACAATAAATCGCTAAGCACATATGTGTATGTTTATTTGAAACAGGAAATAGATATGTAATATAATATATTAATTATATCACATGTATAATTATATTATATACATATAATATTAATTATATAAACTAATAAAATAATTAGATTAAAAATAATATAAAAAATATATATATTTAACAACTGTTGCACAAATCAATAGATTAAAAATATATAATTGGAACTTCAAATTATTGAGTCATAAAATCTTTAAAATAATTTAAATATTTTAATATTAAATTGTTAAAAATGTTATATTAATAATAAATTTATAATAATTATTACAATAATTGTTAGAATAAAAATGAAAATCTTTTTAAATTAATTGTTAAATGTTCACAGAATAATTTCTTATTTACTGATAAAAAATTAAATTTTTATATATTTGTTTATTTTTTCCAAAGTTTCTATTTTTATTAGTATGATTGCAATTTTAATTATTATCTATTTTATCACTCCAGCGATAAAAGAGCAAGTTACATTGGTGACTGGTGAACACTATATTCTCTATGTTGTCAGCCAAGCTTTATCATCGAATGATAAGGAAGAAAAAAGTTTCCATTGTACGAAAAGGATAAATAATAACACCTGTCAACATGTTAGGTGTTTGCAAAATAAGTAATAAAAAGTATTGCAAATTTTAATAAATATCTAACATGTAAAAAAAAGCTTTATAAAACTAATCTGTATTTAGTTAATATTTGACCAAAGTCAACTTTTAAACATAACACATTTGTAATAATATATTTTGTATATATTTTTATATAAACAGAGCTTCCATTCATAATAAATTTATTATAGATTTATTTATTATTAATAAAAAAATGTGTCTTTATTGATGTCTCTATTGATTATTCTATATAATTATACTACCGGGAAAAAATTCTAAATAATTTTTATTTATTAATAAATTTATATATATTTTAGGAATTTAAAATCTTTTTATTGCAAGGATGGAAGGAAGTAAAAGGATAATTAAAAATGTGCACAGTTAAAACGAGAGTCAAGTATATTGTATCGTACTTTAATAAATAGTCTTATTCAAGAGTACGTCGCGCAGCAGCTCGCGAGGCTCTCTCCTTCTCCCCGTACTTTTCTCCGCAATTTACATTACTATAAAATGGTTAGAAGCCACATAGATTTTTTGCATTACATACCCTCGCGAAATTTCTCGCGGCTCTCGAATATATTTGAAAAGATTATTATTAATTGCGCTGTTACTTTCGTCGATGAGAAGAAGCCAATCCGACGTAACGGATGTGCGTTCTAAAACTTGATTGACTGCGAATGTATACGGAAGAAAACCCGAAATATAAAATATTAATTAGCTTATATATTAACAATCTACAAATAATAATAATATTATGTATATTTAATATTGTAGTATAAACATAATTTTTTATACTAAACATATTTACAGTAATAATATTCTATAAATGTATAACAATAATAAATTTTTATATGCAAAATTAGAAAAAACATTTTAATTTCACAGAATACCTTAATTGATACATTAATCGCAAAAATTTGATTTTAATTTCGCGGCTTTCTTCCACTTCGCGTCTACTTAAAAATTGCTCCTTTTTCTTATCTAATATAACCTAATAACATTAGTGATAATATCTCAATCATACCAACACTTTGTTATAGCGCGTCTTCTTATAATGAAGATAAATAATCATCACCTTGAAGTGAAAAAAGGTACATCAATGTCATCTGGTATCCGGCGCTGTTGATCAATCAACCATTAATGCACAGAAAAGAAAATCCCATCTGGTATAATCGATCATTTATTTTAGACACTTTTCAGCATGATAGAAATCTCCTGATCATGTCATTGAATAGAGAGAGATTTTTAACCTCCTCTTTGTAGCTGACGAAAATTATAATATGCATGAATTTCGCATATATTTGACTATATATTACTTTAATTTTACGTGATATTTGTATAAAATCTCTTTGTTTTTAGAGTGCTTTTTCAATGAAAAGATCGATCATTAAAGACAGCTACTGCATCTCCGATGATAATTTCGTACAGTTGTGCCTTTTTTCACGTCTGAAAAGAAATTACATTATTTTTAGGAAAATTCTCTTCAGATTTGCATGATTTTAACCACAATGGCAATTAATCGCATATAGTTTAAGAAGAACACGAAACCTACTTATTTAACGAATCAGAAAAATCTTGACGTCGCTGAGTAGGTCGTCATGACTATTTATTATCTACAGCTACTATCAACAGCGTATTTCGTCGCAAAACATGATAGTAATAAAATTACAGGTTTTTGCAAAATTATAAAATTCTGAAAACTAAAGTATTGCACTCTATTTTATTCCGGTGACAAATTTCTCACATTCGCTTTTACGCAAGAATTCCATTGTTCCATGCCATTTACATACAATTTGTTTTGGACGCGCAAGGACTAGATTTATCTCACTTAGAACTTATAATACCACACGGACTATTTATAAGTAATAAAGATAAAAATTTAATTAAATTAGAAACACAGAATTACGTGAAGAATAATTAACGCATCAAATTACCGCATGCGATTAATAATGAAACATTCAAATATGGAGTTTGAAATGTTGAACCGTGCGAAATGTTTAGTTAGGCATGATGAAAGTTTTATCAGACCGAATGCATAGAAATTGTAGTAGCTTCTTCATCAATTATTAAAGCTTTTAATTGAAATTCTATAGGTATTCCTTTATTTATAAGTTCAGAATTCAATTTTTTTTTTATCTTTTAAAAATCTTATAAGATACAAAATGTTTGAAAGATATAGTATTGTATAATTATAGTATTGTATATGATTTGAGGAACAGATTGCGATGATTCAATAAAACACACATGTTATTTAACAAACTAAAAATTTAATACACAGCCGAAAAGTTTTGCGAGCAGAATGTTTAGCGCGCGGATTCCTATAGATTAAATCTGGAAATAAATACTTTATTCCAGTTTGGTATAAAATTTCATCGGAGTGTTCGAATATATAGCGCAATGTTTTAATCAACATACAGGCGAAAGTTCCCTTAACAATTCGATTATTTATCTGGCAAGCTTAGCAACGAGTTATTTGGCACTTGACCCTCTTCAAAATCCTGTTATCGTGTATTGTTAAGCTTTATCTAATTCCTTCACGGCAAGAACGATGCACTTGCTCTCATTCATACCTCTTTAATTTGCATAATTCAACTCGAAATGCACAACGTAATTCAGGCCTAACACTTTGGTTATCGTTACATCGCTTACAATTACAATTATATGCTACGATAAGTATCCTCAATCTTCTATGTGTATATGATTACTTAATTGTTTTTACGATAACTAGATGCGATGAAAAATCTGACAAGACATTGTTTTATTGTACATTGCAATTACATTGTATTTTTTGTAATTTTTGCGAAATGCACGATCCGAAGATTGAAGAAACCTAATCGTATATATGCATATCTTCTTATATTGTGCCTCCTTAATTCAACGTGAAATTCTCAGTAGAAGAAGATGTACTTTAGAAAACTTAATCATAATCAACTGCATGACACGTATGTAAAATTTATACATAATTTCGAGCAAAATTATTCCAATCCATCACCTAGATCATTTCTTTTTTTATCTAACTACGAGTATTTTACTGTTCCACAATCGCATTTTGCTAGACTCTTAATTAAATATCAATAATAAAACATATAGTGTAAATATAATATGCACGTTTGTATACACATATACATACGTGTATGTATATAATGTAGAATTCACATATCGCGCATGTGTGGGCAATTCGATTAAATAGTATCGATACGATTATCCGATGACCAAATACGGCATAGACTAATTATTAATTAAGGTATCCTATCGTAAATTTGGCGCTATTTGGCATAGTTTTATTTATCTAAATTTTGAACCGTACTTTCTCGTCGTTTCTAAATGCAATTTTTGGAAATTGAATTTTCGAAAATATATACAAAAGTCGTTGTGCCACTAAAATAATATGCGTGAAACATTTTCAAATAATAACACCAAACATAAACTCTGTTATCATTTATGTCATCATGAATTCGTCGATATTCACGGTACATTATTACGAAACAATTGTATTTGAGCGTATTTGGATTATAAAATTTATCTGCAAAACCCAATTCTGCGTTTATTTGATGGACACTGTTAAGCAAATAATCGTCCAATTATTTAATTGTTAGATAAACAATTAGGTCAAGTGAATGTATATGTATATTTGCGTGAATTCTACGGAACAAAAAAATAAATAACTTTATTTTCCCATTATATGCTCGATTGTTGTGTAATATCGTTGCCGCTCTGTTTATTCTCAGTCTCGCTGATTTCTGCTGATTTTAACGCGAATGTTGTGCAATTGCCGGAAGAAGTCGACACGCCAATAACGTCATCTTCCTCTTGTGAAACATGTGGCAGAGCGGATTAATAGAGGGCCGATTTCGAAGTCTTTTATCTGCTGGTCGCCTGCTACTGTATGGAACACACAGTCAGATGATGCGACAGAGCGTGGTCCAATAAAATAGGAGTACCTGCAGCCAATTCTGTACCGGCGTCGGCACAATCGTCTTCGCAGTTGAAATAGTTGCTCTGCACAAAGAAAATATCGAATGTCAGCATTGAATTACAGTATTACAATTTAACCTATTCAAGACCGATTCGAACCGCAACGTGATATTTAAGCAGGTTTTATATAATACTTTTTTTAATTTTGCTTTTTAAATAATATGTTTATTTTGTTTATAATGCAATAATATTATTATATAAATATATATTATAAATAACATATTTTCTTTTATTTCAAAATATAGTAGAAAATGTTACTAAATCAATGTTTTCTTTATGTATTATGGTTTTCTCGAACTTGAAGAAATATTATTAATTACTTCTAATTAATTAAAAATTTTAATTGTGTAATTTCAACAAAAAAATTTACATAACTGACCAAATTTATATCAATCTTGCTATTTTAATAGAACATATAACAATATAACAATACCTTGTTATTTTAATACAATCATAATTTTCCAATTTTAACGATGCAAACTGACAAACTCAGAAGTGCGAGCCAAAATAAAGCAGCAAAAAGTTTTGTTCCGCGACGAGTAAATCTATAACAGAGCCATCCAATTAATACACAAACTAGCTAGTATCGACTTTATTTGCACGAATATTCTCGTGTTTTGTTGTGTCCGCCGCAATCATGTACACGGTATAATTGCTTTAAAAAAATAAACTAAATTTTAATTGAATTTAAAATATTCGGTTAAAAATTTAAATAGAGAGTTTTTAATTGTCATGTTTAATTTGCAAAATGGCTCAAATATAATAAATTGCTTATAAGCAAATGTAACGAACCGTGTAACATGTAAGAAAGTCTAACTTTGTAGGTAGGACAACTACAATATATTACTAAAGTATTTTGTGCCAAGTTTGTTCTATGACTTTTTTAACTATGAAAAGTTACGACATTATAACAACAACTATAAGTACATTTTACTTCAAAAAGCCTTAAGATTTAAGATTTAAGAATTAAGAGTTTCTGAGAGATTCTTGAAATGAAACATTGTTGCGAAGTTGACGTATCATTCATAAATAATTAAGAGTTCTAATTTTGTTTTCAATAATTTTATAGTTTTTGATAGTGTAAATAAATAATTTTGGCCGTTAAACCAAAGAAACGTTTTAAAACATATTAAGATACCAAATTTGAGCAACGTCTCACTTTGTTCTGCGAGAATATCTTTATTATTTAATTTTTCATCAAATTTTAAGAGATTTATAGTTCTGTGTGTTACATATTCTTTTAAAAAAAAAGAAAACAATAAAATAGTCATGATAAACGCGCATATATACAAAGTATCCAAATGAGATACCAGATAATTTTCAAAAGTTTTGCCTTTTCTAAAATAATTCTATATAAATCTAATTGTAATCATATTCATGCGTCCTATAAAAAGTTGTAATTATAAGCATTATTTAGATATTCTTAAAATGCATATTATAATTTATACTTGATAAAAACATACACGAACGTATTAATACAAAAAACTTAGAAAATGCATGACTCTATACTCTACACACAACTATATGACTATGGACAAAAGGTGTTTTAGACTAAAATTCTCGACTAGTCTCATATAAATACATAATAGCATATCTTTTTCAGGTGAAATAAATTATTTTAATACTGTTAATGTGATAAAACTTTTTAGAAAATGGATATGCTCAATATTATACGAGAACTATTTTTAAATAAACAGATTTCTTCAAAATTTAGTAGTTTCATCCAGATGCTCCTAAATATACGCATTCGCTTGTGACTATTTAATTTGAATCGTTTTTTGTTTTTAAAAGATAGAATTCCTTCTAAAACTCACATATAAGCTCAAATATAAATATATGTATATATAATAGATATATAAACTCATTTTAATCAATAATAAAAGTGCATAAAAAATTGACATTTAGCGCGATAATTATAACGCAAACAACAATCTATTCAATAATTCTATTACATATAGTGCAAATATCAAAGATCTTGCTTAATCTACATCTGCTATATCTAGCTTGAAACTACTAAAAATATGTATGAACGTTTAAAACCTTCTTTGGTTCAGTATTAAATAATTCCTATAAAATTAGTTTATTTCTATTTTGAATCAATTAGTCAATTTTGAAGAATTCTGTTTATCTAAAAACAGTTCTCGAAATAATATTGAGTATATCCTTACATTCTAAAGAGTTTTAATCACATTAACAGTATTGAAATAATTTATTCCATTTGAAAAAAACATATTATTACGTATCTCTCTGAGGTCAATTTTCGAAAGTTTTAGTCTAGTATAACTCTATCACTTGTGATGTGAAGGCTCGGGCTCGTCCGGTCAATCATATTATTACATACAGTTATTTAGAAGCAAGTGAGGCTATACAGACGAGTTGACTATATGCACTTTGCTAATAAAATTGCACTGGTCAGTTAGAAAGGGATGCAAACTATGTAGAGCTCGCTATACATCCCTCAAGAACTCTGTTTTCGACTAATTGCATATTGTTAATAACTGTTAATGACTTTCTTAATTGACTTTATTATAATATTATTCTGTCTATTGTTCTCTTAACAAATTTGAATATACGTCCATTATACTGATTTTGTACGGAATTACTTAATGCTGAAGATGGGGCTCCAAAAAAGAGCCGCGAAGTGATCATATACATTTCCTTAATTTTAAGCATCAAATATTATAAGATTTTTGACACATGCAATATGTGATAGAATTATTAAACAGATTATTGATTTTGCGCTTTAATTATCCTAATAAATGTCAATTTTGTATGTATTTTTATTATAAATATATATATATATATATATATATAAAATTTTATATATATATATATAAAATTGGCATTTATTAGGATAATTAGAGCGCAAAATCAATAATCTGTTATATCTGTATATTTATTAAATTATAAATTTTCGAAAGTCTGACGAAAAATGATAAGGAAAATTTCGCGGATGCTGCGTGAACTGAGCATCAACTTTGCAATACATTTTATTTATAACAAAACTATTTATTTAAATTATAAAAAATGATAAAGCTATTGTATTATACAAAAAGAAAAGTTAAAACAATATGCTTATTAATTGTTTTAATCGTGAATAATTACCTGGCAATCGATACATCGGCAACTATCGGTTAGTGAGCAAGTGAGGCCAAGAATTTCGACTGCCTCCTTATAGAGTTCTGCGCTTGACTTCCGTCGTCTTGGTGGCGACGTTGGTGCGCTAACTGTGCCGTTGCCCGATGATCTGCCGCTCTTCAATCTCGACGATGAATCTCGAGACAAGGAGGAGGTTGACGTCGATCCCCTTGGCCGATTGTCACTCGTGAGCAGCGCTCGACCTGCTGGAGATGCGAACAGTTGCAGCATATCCATGTCCTACGATCATACATTCGTTAATTAGTGGAAATGCTGTACATGAATATGCACATAATTTATACTTATCTAAATTTAGGACACACACATATACAGAGTTGGCGGTTAATAAAAGTATTGCTTATTAATATTTTATTATAATAACATTTGTATAAAATGGCATTTAAAGAAAGTATTTTACATGTCAAAAATATACACTCCAAAAATATTTTGCTAATGTAGATAGATTTCTAGATCTAGTCTCAATTAAAATTTATTGCTACTTTTTCTATTTGTTAAAATATTGTTTGTCACGTATAGAATTTATAACAGCAATATTGTAGCAATACCTCTAGAAAATTTAGATCATTGTCAAATATTAATCACAAATATAATTGTCCTTGAAGATAGCCCTTAAAGATAGGCATGACAGAAAAATTTTCTGTCTAAATTACACTAACAGTACAGAAATAAATTCTGTTTCTGTCATTTAAATTGATTAAGTGCGAAATATATGCAGTATCACAGTATTTGCTAATAATTTATCTGTTTCAGTTAGTTTTTTACACTTAGAAAATTTTTGTTGAAGTTGCAAGATCATCTTCTTGAGCGTAACATTGTCTTTTTTTCACTAGTATAGTGTAGATAATTTAAAAATTCTGTTATAATTACGTTTCTCTCTCGGAAACTTAAAAGACGGTTAAGCTTTATTATAGAAGAGTATAATTTTGAATTAGCCGGATAATGTCCAGCGGAGCATATTAAAAACGGCGCTTGTTACAGAATCAAAGGGGTTCTGTCCGTCTAACAAGATAACACTCTCTCACGAGAATCTCCTTTTCTGGAATCTCATCCGTTTCGGATCGTCGAGAACCCCATTCATGACGCCCCTTCGGGCGAAAGACTTTTCTAACAACGGCAAGTGCACCGCGAGTATTATGACAACGAGAAACGTGCCGTATATCTCCGAGACGGTAGAAATGCTCTCGGATATGACATATGTTATTAAAATTGTTACGCTCTAAACGCGATGTTCGTGAACATTATTTCCTCGCATTTTCTACAGCGGAAAATATTTTATATGTATAAAATAAAAATGTCATAATGATAATCCTTTCATATTTTTTTATCTTTGAGACGTGAGAGCATTATTAAAGTTGCCCGACTATACAGATTTCTTGTGTTGGAGTTCTATTTTTTAATAGTTTCCTCTTGACGGATGTATCCGCGTAGAAATGTAGGACAATTTGTGGCATTTTACATCGCACTTCCATCTTTTTGCAGTATAAAGTATATTTCAAAACCAAAGTATGAATGTAGATACGTTATTAAAATTGTGGAACTATACGTCAGACCACTCGTCTGTGGATTTTACTTTGTAAAGCTGCTCGTAATGATCAAACTTCCATATTTGAAAAAATATTTTAGTCACAACCTGAACCCGTTCTTTACAGTCAGAAGCAAATTGTAAGCATATCATTAAAAATATGGAACAACGTACGAGTCTTTATCACTTTTTATAAAGGAAAACTTTTCACACGCAAGACAAGAATATATTGAAAACCCAACCACAGATTCAGTTGACGACAAGTTTAAAGAACAGCTTACTTAATTGCGTGCAGATCATTAAAAATCGCTTGCTAAAATGAGCGCATTCGGGTAATAAACGCGCTTTCATATCACCGATCCCCAAATCGTTTCACCGAAAGAAAATAATTGGAATCAAATAATTGGATTCAACTTGAGAAATTGGAAATTCGAATAAAGATATCTCGATTTTCGTTTTGCACGTGAATTTTCCGCTTTATCGGTACCATCAAAATGTCGAAAAGACAATAATTATACGCTTTGCGCTCTCCGCTGTTGTCTAGCCAGTTCAGCTCTATTTGCTTACGTCATATTTTATTAAAAAGACTTTGTATATTAAAAAGACTTTTTATCAAGTTTGCTGAAAATCTCGTTCAAACTAGTTGCGATACGCAAAATCAAAATGGAAGCAACATGATTTTAAAAGCACTCTCTCCGTAGGGCAGACTGACAGCTTCGCAAACTATACGCTGCAACTATACACTGTAAACTTTTGCTAAAATGCAAGATGTGCTCTTAGCGAGTGCAGCAAGCTTCGTCTACGAGCGTCGGCGAGCGCTTAAGCTCCACGCTTAATGTATCTCAACCAACATTTAGAAAGGTTTCAAGGAGCAAAATGGAACTCCCTGGAAAAGCCAGCGAGATACCACATGCGATGCAACTAGGATTTGTCAAATAATCTCGCATTATCCCGGATTGTGGAAAGTATTATAACTATCAGGCAAACGCAATACATTCTTAAAAAAACCTAGTACTAGCAAGATGTTTACATAAAATTACCATTAATTATACAAATCGTCTCAAAGATACACCATCAATCTTAACCATTAAGATCATATAACTTAAAGTACAAAACAATCCTAGAAAATATGTCATACTTTTTCCTTCTCATTCTTTTTTAAATATATATATACAGATTATCAAAATGACAAACATATATATTACAGAAATATTATAAAGAAATGTTAAAGTATCGCACTAAATTCATATGAATATAAATTTGATGTCCTAAACTTTGAGAGAAATTAGCTTTTAATAATTACTGCTACGGTTAATAGGGATCGAACTGCATCCTGCTAGAAAGTTCACGGTAGAACACACAGGAGATAGTCACTCGAGCGACTCCTTTGTCGACAGGAAATGCATCTTGTCTTCTTGATGGGTATGCCATTGAGAGAGATGCGGTTAGCGCAACTTTAACGAAAATGTCGTCGGTATATTAATGTCACTAGGAACTTCGATAAAAGCATGCAATTATCGTTTAGCATTGTTTATCATGTATTATAATTTAATCTATCGTAAAATACACTGTTTTGTACATATATTAATATTTCAATGTAACAAAACAGAGAGATACATCATATTTATCTGATAACTGTGATAAGCATTTATATCTCATTAATCTTGGAATAATTATGCAAAGTAATAAATTTTTGCATTTGAGTATATTCAAGCATAGAAAACATAAAATTTTGTCATTTATTTGTTTAATGTGACGTAAATTTCCGATAATAATTTTCACAAAAACAAACGTCTGTATAACTGATTTACGAGAAATATTTCAACTCTATTCAAAGTTTATCATATTTGAAGAAATTTTGTTTGTCGAATGAAGAGAGACCCGAAATACTGCCGCAAATTTTCTTGCACTGAGATTTAAGACCACAAAAATAACAGTCATTTTTTACACAGTCGCGCGAGACGTTCTCACACCCACCTTAATATTATCTACCATAAAAAAGAAATAAAAAATCATCTCCCGCCCCTGGAAAGCATCTTTAACTCTTTACCGTCATCGAGTCTCCGTCTCGTATTATATTCTAGAAAGCAAAAACTTCTTTTCGACCGTGAAGCCATTTCTCATTTCACGACGACGACGGCACAATTTTTATCTTATCATGTTCAAGGTAACGCCTAAAGGAAACGTCATCTTTAGGGTAGTTGACAGCAGACAAAAGAAAAGAAGTCGATGGCAAATGACAAAGAGATCAAATGGTAGATGATAACAAGCACCAAGCTGATTCGATGTACCAAATGTACAGGAGAAGACAGGGAATCCCAAGTTGGTCCCTCGGGACGCATATCCCATCTATGTATTTTCAGCCGTGCGTGAACTTTCCTCGCATCCTTCGACGCTGATAGATAGCCCGGTCGAAAGGGTGAGTTTAGATAGAGCTACTGACAAAGGCTTTTTGCCACGAGAAAGCGAATTCTACGAAAGAAGTTTATGTGTGTGCGGCAAAATAATTTTTATTTGAGAGATGTTGAAAAATATACTGCAAGATAATCCGATATATTATTCACTGTACTTTTTCTTACAAGAGCAGAGAAATACAATCCCTCAAATAACACATTATTCAAAAAATGTGTATTTTTTTAAGAAATCTTTTTCTAATAATATTTAAAATTCCAATTCTCTTATCAATGAACAAAACATTATTCTTATTCATTCTTTTCCCAATGCTAATTACTTATCTCATTGAAAAAAAATCATTATTCACTAGAATTGAATGTTTGGCAATTCGGAGATTGAATTTTGTGTAAATTTCCGATACACTTTGGTTAATTAAATTCAAGTATTGATTAAATGTAAACAGTTGACCGATGGAAAATCAGATAAAGCAAGAGTTCCTATTGCAAGAGAAATCAATCGATAGTTTATAGCGGTGACCAATCTGATTCCCAGCTAACTTAATTATTTATGAATCATTCTAATAACTTGCATCTATCAACCAACGTACAATAAATGAATCCAAAACTATGTTAATTTTAATTAAAACGAAGAAGCCAGGAAAAGTGAACCAAAATTATTGCGTGATAATATACAAAAATCGGAATTAATTTTTTATTTTAATACACCAATTAAATATTAATTAATTTTACAGTTATTATTATATAATTATTTTAACAAATACACTTACTATAATTCAGAAAAAAGGTTTCTTATTTTATAAAGAGAGCGAATGAAAAAAATAGGATTTCATACTTTTATTTCTTAATTAATCAAAATATTATACTACAATTAATGAACGTATTAAGAATGAAAGATTAATATTATGATAATAAAATAAAATATTAATTTTGTGATAATAAAAGCGATAGCTTCTATATAAGTACACATTAACGAAAATAGCTTTTTGTTGAAACTTCCTCTCGTGTATTTCCATTAACGTACATCAATTTTCTAAATATCGAATCACTGCTGTTATATTAACATTATATTGCATGAAGCTATCTCTTTCGTCAGAATTATATAATTTATGGAGCGTATCTTGAATGTGTCTCATTATTTTATGATTTTATTCCCTTCTGTGTCAATAGTAAATATGCCCCGCAGAGTACAACGCAATAATACAACATTATTAAATAGCAAATGCCCTTTATTGTCCGTAGCTCGCGTACAGGCTTTTCCGGTCTTTTCTTCAGAATTATCGTTTATCACTTCCTACTACAGGATCAACGATGATATAATACAAGTACATCTTGCTTGCTCAGCATAGAACAATGTTCGCCTTCTCTCTTTCCCTCCTGCCTTCGTTAATACCCTTCATTGTAACCCCGTTGTCAACAGGCACCATCGAAAGGGAGTTGCCGCTAATGAAGAGAATCCAGTTAATTAAGTTAATTAATACAGGACTGTGGGAAACTTTCGATAAAGGGATAGAGACGAGGGCTCGCACATGGAAAGGACATACAGGACAATTTGCGAAACAGGATGATTACGCTCGTTTTATCACGCCGATGGACAAGTAATGGTAAAAACATTATTGGTCCGGAATCTTTAGTCGATTAATACTGCGGCTCGGCATTCTGTGCGTTTACGCGATCAAATTAATAAAGTTCGCGCGTGGCAAATCCGTTTTTATTGCCACGGAGGTTTTTATTAAGCTCCCTTAAATTGAGTCTGCACGTATCTCGTTCATAGTGACGGTTATCCGCCTCCTTTGTGTTCCACGGAAGCGATAATTGTCACGTGCGAACGACGGAGGTATTATCCATGATTATCCACTAGATTGTTGACAGTAATTTATGAAAGAATTCTAGCAAATCTACCTACAATATAGATATAGATATTTATATGTTTATTAGAATATATCATCGTCATCATAATTATTAATTTATTTATAAAATTGATAATATATCTCTGTCTCCCAAGGGAAAAACAAAAAAACGCTATATATGTATCGTAAATTTATATAAAACATTTCATGTACGAAACATTCTAACATGGATATATATATGAGATAACGAACAAGGCGGAAACAAATCTGTTTCGATATATTTTTATAGGACGCGCAAAAATAGCGCATTTGTAACAGTATATGAAAAGAACTTTAATTGATATAGATGTGACATTCGTTTAATTAATGCATTTTTCTACGCTTCAATAAGCAAATGTGCTTCGATGTAAATTGTGAAAATTACAAATCGTTTATTCTTTTTTCTTTTTTTGTACCGTCATATATACGTGTCTCGATAACTGCAGTAATTTACGCGCGAGCGTTACATCTCCATATCGCGTCAACGATTTCGCACTAACTAATGCAATGAAATTACTAAAGCAGCTATGTGAATCCAAAGTAATAAACTTTGATTGAGAACAAAATGTTTTTCGTATTAATTATCCCATTATGAAAAGCAACACGTTTAGCCAGTTTTTTGCAACATCTGCGGAATTGCAACATTCCCGAATATATTGTAATCACGTTTATTAATATGTCGCTGTTGCCAATAGATTATTCGAATAATAATACACACATATCATTAGCGTACGATCGAGTTCGTATCAATTTATACATTTGTGTCATTATATGTAAACATGATTCTGATAGACATTATTTTTGTGACACTTATTACGACTGTTTTCGAATAGAAATACGCACAATGCGCTACGAAACATAAATCTTTTTGATAACATCCTTCGTAATACATATTAAACAGTTTAAAAGAATTTTATGTTATTTCAATAGATTAATTATGTACACACGCACATACACACACATACACACACACAAAATTGATTATAAAACAAAGTAAAGAAAAGCGTCAGAAATATTCTTTCATCTATATATTCTCTTTTCTAAGTATTTGGCTAAGAATTTTTTTTGTAGAAATTATATTAATTATTGTCTAATATATTAGAGTCAAATAATTTTTATAATATTTATAAAGTACTATCTAATGAAAAGTAATATTATATATATATATATATATATATATACATACAGGATGTAAAAAAATTATAGACCGACAAAATTTGAGGGGAAATAGATCACTTCAAAACAAACATTTTTTTGTTAATACTATTTTTCTCTATAACGTTTTGTTTTAATACTATATATGATTACTAAACATAAAGTAGTAGTTTCGTCACTTTAACAAAAAATGAAAAAGTCAAATTATTTATACTTACAATATATTATACTGTACAAATTATATTTTAACTTTAAACAAAAAATGGAACATAGTGATTCTCTTTTTACAGTTAATATTTTAAAACTCCTTTATTAATTTCAATACAAAGATGACATCGTCAAAACATTAATTATCTCACACACTTTAAGGATATTTTGAATATGATCTGCAGATATAGCAGTTATTCGGGCTAATAATTCTGCTTCTGGTTCAATGCGAGTTTCATAATGAGAGTTTTCATATGTCTCTTACAAAAAAAAATCTAATGAAGATAAATTTGATCGGGAAGGCCATGCGACAAGATCATCTGGATCTATTCAATATTCATTAAAATGTTTGATCTAAATAATTGTGCATAGTGGCAGTGAAATGCGTAGATGTTTCATCGTATTCGAACCACATTTATCTTCTTGTAATAAGTAATACATTTTCCACAAGTTCTGGCAAAATTTCCTCGATAGAAATTGCTATTCAATCATAAAAGCAAAATATATGATCCAATGAGAAAGTTATTGATGATATAACATATTAAACGTGAATTATTCTTCTGATGTGATCGAATAAATATAGCATAGTGATTGTGTAAATATAATATGAAAGTTGTGAGATTTAAAAATACTTTCTTTTCCAAAATATGCTTTATCAGTAAATAATATTAAGGAACAACATTTAGGATGTGTTTTACATTTGTGTATGATTGCACAAATTAACATTCTAAACATCATAGATAGACTTCAAAATTTAAATCTTACATGTTGCCGATGAAATAAATGTAATAATTGTGTAATAAAAAATTCTATACATGTGATTTGTTCCAATGTTAAATGTAATTGCACGTGTACTAGTGAAATTTCTTCTATTTGTGCTAATACTCGATCTTCAAATCGGAATCTTATTGAACATTGTCGTCCTTCTCCATTCAATCTTTTAAAAGAACTTTTTTCTCGTAAATGTCGATAAAATGGACTCAAAAGTGGAATGTGACCAGGACATATATAGTTGATATCATTGTTGATATATGTTATCTCTGTGCTGCTCATCTATTACAATTAGCTGCTCCATAAATGAGGTGCATGTTAGTTATCTAGTAAACAGTGTTTGTTGCAATAATATAACGTGAAATTAATAAATAATATAACACAAATTAGCTATATGATATAAAAAACTGTGCTACATCATACATGTTATTTTACAACATTATAAAATAATGTAAGAAAATATTACTGCAATATAACATTATAATATTATTGTTATAATATAACATTATAATATAATATTGTTATATGTGTTCTTTTACTTGCCACGATAAATTTAACCAGAAAAAATCTAAGCAGAAATCAGACTTGTATTTAATTTTTAACGAAATGGATATAAAGCTTATAACAGGTAGTAACATAAAATGTAAAATCTCTTTTTTATTAATTTAATTTCTGACACATTACCACATACATTCCCAACAAGAGATTAGAATATTAGATTATTTGAAACTAGACGGTTAAATAATTCATTTACAGTTTATTTAAAGCAAGAAAATATAAATTTCTATATAAATTAAATTTCAAATTTTATAAATTAAATATATATAGTTTACTTTATTTATTTATTTAATTACACACTCTATTAGTAGTCCTATATGGAGTATAACTACGATGTAACAACAATATAACATACGTTATATTATATTACATGTTACATTTACAAATAGAAAAATTACAAAAAACTGGTATCTTACCGGTAACATTTTTATAATATTATGTTGTAATATTCAGTTATATTACAATTAAATGATATAACAATTATACGTAGGTTAGGTATATAACAATTATATAAAAATGTTTAATTCTATTCAAGTGTATTGCTCCATAATAATGAATAAATCATAAACAATTAGTGAAGTAAGGGCTCTCAATATTATAATAATACAAAAGAAATATTTAGCATAAAAGCAATTACATTTGAGTAGACAAAATTATTTATTATAAATCATAGAATATATAAGGGAGTAAAATCGCAACTGTTTACAATGTCATAAACTTAGTGTGTTTTGAAAAGTTATTTATGATTTTATAAACAAACGTTTATAAAATCATAAATAACTTTTCAAAACACACTAAAAAAGACTTTTACTTTGTTAAAAGTTTGAATATAATATAAGACTAAAACAAAGCATCGCAGAGAGAAATATTATTGACAAAAATTGGCCATTTTTTTGTATAAAAATTGTATATTTTCAAATCCTCTTTTCCTTCAAAGTCTGTTGAGTTAAATTCTGATTTCTCAATTCTGTTTGCTAACAAAACATATTTTATAAGAGAGAAGAAACTTTCAATGTTTACAACTCCCATGTTTATAATATGTATAAAAATTCTTATTTATGAGACTCGCATTGAAATAGAACCAGATTTGTTAACCCGGATAATTGCTGCGGTAGATTAGATTCAAAATATTCCTAAAATTTTCGAGCGTATGACACAATCAATATTTCATTTTTGCATTAAAGTTAATGGAAGAGCTTTTGAGTTTTTTGTTGAAGTCACAACTTCTATTCTATTATGTAGTATTTAAACAAATGGAGAAAAATAGAGAAATAAAAATCATAGAGAAAAATAGTAATAATAAAAAATGTTTGTTTTGAAGTGATCTATTTCCAAAATTTGTCAATCTAAATTCTAAACATCTTGTATATATACATATGTGTGTGTGTGTGTGTATTTATTTATTTAAATTTATTCATTGTACGAATAATCGCAAACTTTTTTACCCAATGTAATGAGTAGTTTAATTTAATAATAATAATTTATATCTTAACAGTAAATTATGTGTTTATATTATAGTAATAATAATAATTCTTGCTTAATAACAGTAATTAATATTATCTGTGAATAAATATATAAATATAAATCTATCTAACAATTTCTAATTGAGTTGCATAAGCTGTTCTAGAATAATTACTTGATAAATATTTATCGACAAATTTAAAAAATATAAATAAAATTTGCAGTTGCTTATTACACGGATAATTTGAAAAATAGAATCTTGCTATACATACTTCGATCTAATTAATAACGCTATTTCTTTTTGTCGAATTTAATTATAATTTAACTATAATTTGATTTAATAAATTGAATACTAGAATAGTCCTGTTGATCCACGAAATCTTGCGTAATTTCGAAAATTACAATTATTCGATTGTTTGATTAATTATGTTATTTGTACTTCGATTAATCGGTTATCGAGATTGAAATTCTGTTATTATGCACAGTACAACACATAGTTTGGTTATGCAATTATGGCACTAATTGATGAGACTAATCGTGAATCTCATATCCATTAGAACGTAGAATAATACATATCAAATAATTGCTTAGTTTGCAGAGATAAATAACAAAAAGGATTGGAGTTTCCTTAATTACATGTATGTACATGTAAATCATTGCATTTTTAAATAATTATTTATTTTATTGTTATATGTAGTTAATCTTACAATTAGATGAAAGTAATATTTTGACGACAGCAAAACTAGATAGTATGTTTGCACTGTTATTTAACCTGTTTACTATTTCGACTATGGGATATTTTACGTGATTATGACGATAACAGACGCGGTAAACGGTGTATTCTGTGATGTTTGCGATTAATGATCTGATTACATGTATATTGCATTGCACGCATTAGCGATAGCTTGTTTGCCAAGTTAATTTTTCTCAAATATATAGTACGTTAAGTCGTAACAATCGTTTCACATAAAATAAGAAAGGCATTTGGCTTAAAAATAATAGAATAATACTATTAAACAACTAAATATTATATAATTAATTATTTATTTATTTCGCTAGCTTTACTTATCTTATCGATATGTGCACAATTTCAAAAGACGACGGTCAGCGATTCAATACGTATCATTGCAACGCAAATCACATTATTTAACGTATCTCACGAACGGATCGCAATAACAGCTGTGGCTAAGCGGCTCATTACGCGCCGAATTACCGTACTCACCGGCAAGGATTCAGGCGTGTGGTCCAGCACATATATGCCGTTAGTGTATCCATACAGCATCGTGTCCAAATCTGAAACCCAAGGAGAGCGAGCAGAGCATTAAATTGGGTCTAACCAGTTGCGAACCGTGCGGCACACATTAATACCGGTAATACACGCATTCACGGCTGCGTCACCGCAGCATTCTAATTCACGCTGGATGCAGCGCAATTCAGTACAGAGAAGAGCAATTCCCTAATACGGTCGGAAGGAGAACACGTTCTCAAATCCCTCCTTCTACCTATCCTCTTCTTGCAGTCGTAACCGCTTGAATTTCCTTTAGGATTTCGCGAGTAGCTCTAACATCATTTCACGGAGAACTTGCGTCGAACTTGATTCGGTATTTACTTCAAACTTTCTTGATACCATGGTGCTTACGTATTGTTGCTATGCTGCATTGTAAATTATGCTCTGTGAGAATTTTATTTGTAACTTTATTTGTTTGTTTCCTGAAATTGCAAAGTATCTGCTTTTAACCCTCAAACTGAACACGTTTTTTTGGCACCGTAATCCTGAACGCGTGGGTAACTGGAGTTCGAGTTAATTTTTGTACTCTAAAATTACTTAAAAATTTACACATCTTCTTTTAAGTTTAAACTAAAAGTTTGTGTAGTAGAGTTAAAGAAATTTTTTTTTGTTATTTGTTAGATTAAGATTTGGAAACATAGATGTTTTATATAAAAATTAATAAAAATGTGAAAAAATAATTTTGAACAAAAGGGCTTCCAGGAATTTTTAGTTCAAAGTTTAAAGTTTACGAAAAAAATACTATATGTCCACTTTAAAAAAATATAATTATTTGAATGATCGAAAATAGGTAATTTTCAGATATAAAACAATGTGTTTTTTCTGAGGAAAAATTTTTTTTTAATCTTCAGGTAATTTATTTAAAAGAAAAGTGAAAACAAAATGTAATTTACATTACAATCTACAATATAAAAATTGATTAATACACACAACCCCTGTTTATTGCTCATTATCATTAATAAAAGATACTTTTAGCATGAAAATAAACGAACACAATATAAATTAAAGCAATTTGTTTCTTTTTTAGGGAAATTATCATTGTAAATTTATAACTTATTTTTATGAAAAAAGAATTAACAGCAAAAAGCAATATTTTTAAAAAAATTTACTTATCCACCCTTTTTTATTTAATATACATAAAGCGAATACGTAGGTCATTTGTAATCGCTTCAGATTTAGATTCGCCAGCACTTTGTACCGAATAAACTGTTTAAATTGTCTTTTCAGTTTATAAGTCCCCTAAATCTCGAGATTTTATTAATATTTTGTTAAAACAATGGATTAAAAATGGTACGGATACGAAAGTGTTCAGTTTGAGAGTTAAATAAACAATCAACATTTTCATTAGACATAAATATGTAGATAATGTAAGCCACATGTCCGTCAATCAGTAATTAATAATCTTATAGAAACGAGAAATTTAATACGTAATTTTTCTATGCACATACTATTCCTTAATGTTTTAAATGTGATTATATAACAGAGTTGCTAATTATCGATTATATACTTTTAATAATCCCAAATATAATTTTTGGACAAAATAATTTCTCTTAAAAAAGAAAAGCTTGTATGTAATTTACCACAGTTGCAACGTCCATTATAAATATAACGCTGACGTAATATAGCCGTCGAAGAGTTAACGAGTTTTCCCGCATTGACGTTTGCTGTTTCGATGAAAAAAATTATTATCGGGTGAAATGAAAATAATTGAGCGAAGGCAAAAACATCGCGGCTGTTATAACACGTTCACGAAAAATTTAATAGCTAGATAGAGATCGATTCCGCCGCCGGAGAATTAATCCGTTGGTACAAAATTCAATGATTTGTGAATACCATATACGGATTTGACCCGCAAATTTACGATATTAATGATTTCCTGTTTGCGGTTACAGCATACTAACAATTAGTAACATGCACGCTAATGCTAAAAGCGTGCGTATTATTTAATGTTTGCTACATATGTATTTATAATACGTTGCTTATAATTAAAATCAAATATTCTTATTTTTTAAGATTATGTAATAAGTTCTATAATCAAAATTAATCGAAAGAAAATGGGGAATACACAGTAAAAAATGAAATGTTAATTTTAACATTTTTTGCATGTCCCAGAAAGTCCAAATTTTAAGTTAAAATAGCTCATTTATTGTACGTTACTTATTGACAAATTAGAAATGTTAAGTAATCGATACAAAACTTTACATTTATTATGACGGGTGGGGACTAGTTACAGTCCCTGCTGTTGTCACCTAGCTCTTTATTTAATGCCTTTGTGACCCCCGTTATTTGAGAGTGTCAATAATTTTGAGTCCCAGCATTCTCTGCCAGGATTATTAACACCCCCACTATTTTGCAAAAACCCTTTTTCCGTACCCTCTAGCATATGACCGCAGAGGGCGTCTTATCTGCAGTCATAGGGACCTACTGTTTAATGCCGGTTCCGAACGGCCTAGATAGAGGGAGTTCTTTTTGCGACAAGATACTCTCGGTGGTTTTGCCATTGCCTTTCGAGAGGCGATCAAATAACATCGAATAAAAATTCGATGGTTCTGTTCGGATTTGAACCCTCTAGGCATAGTGAACAGACGCTCAACTCACTGCGCCAGAACCGCACACTAATGATGTATTAAAAGCACTTAAAATAATATTCCATTTCTAAAAGAACATACAAAGTGTCAAGTTATGAAATTAACATAAATGTAACACAGTTAAAAAAATGTTATAAAAATAATAATACATCAGCTGTATGTTAATTTTACATTGAATTAATAATCAAAACGTGGTAATACAAGAAAATTTTAACAAATGGACACACAATTCTTTACTGTGTACTTTCTGTTTAATTATTAAAAACATTCTCTTTTTCAGGCATTTTTCGAATAAATTGTCACTAGATTTCATAATCAATGAAAGAATTGCTAAATATCCCAACAGTTATATTCACAGTGCTGTACATACTCTATCGACAATTTATAAGAATGGAGCTCGGTGTCGAGTACGACGAGGCAATATCTCAAAATTATTACGTGATATTCCATCAATGAACGCACTTCATGCCTTGATAGCAATTTATTTCGATACGAAAAAGTCTCGACCTCTTTTATTGCATCACGCATCTGCGTATCACTCGCATCGCCAAACGACAATCAATCGAATAACAAAGCCATTTAGCTATCTAACCGATTTCCAATGGAACGACCGCTGTCTCCGCTATCTTTGCCAAAGAGATGCGAATTAAAATAATAATGTATGCGGCACTTTACGTCGCTCCGGGGATTCAGTGAGAATTTCAATTTGCGAGAGCGATATTGCACCGTTAAAAGGATGTCCATACCAAACGCAGGAGGTCACTTTGAAGCTATTGAACACCATGAGCGTAACAGAATTTGCTGCGACACTTTACGTCCTTCAGTATGAAGAGCAAAGATTTACAAATTACCAGCATATAAATCTGTAAACGTAATACGAACTTTTTTATTATTGATATTAATAAAGTCTCTTTTAATGTTTACAAACAACTACTTTGAAAACACAGCGATTAAGAGTCAAACGCAGATGCTTGTGCGTCGATTAAATTTTATTTTACATTTTTTCTTCAAAAAGAGAGAGGAGAAGATGAAGATTTAAAGAAATATATAATATGCGATATAAAAATTCATTGTTGTATTGCGCGAAACAATATATTTGCAGGACTAATAATCCTTAATTCAAAACCAATTTATCCGATCATGACGGAAAGCATAATGACATATAATAAAATAGTATGTTCCGCGCGCGATAAAGAGCGCGATTAATACGAATTGAAAACCGTGAATATACGCACAATCGTAAATCAGCGCCGGCGATCAATTCGAAATTCAGTTTCACGAGGATGTTTAATCGCGCGAATAGAACGCGTGATAAACGTTACATTGCGCATATTCAACGATAGAGAGATCAGAATAGAATGATAGAGAGATAGATTGTTTCCGACTTGTCTATACTCGGCCTGAAAGCTTCGACCGAAACTGGTTGACCGGAAACCGATTACGCAGTGTCGCTGCGAAAAATTTCAAATCTGCCGTCGTTTGAACGGATAATATTGTCATATTTAACATTGATATTTATGATACGTGCAAAAATACTACGTATTATAATATCGTCTTCTTAAAGATATTTTGGCTACACAATAGAAGTAAAAAGCTATCAAACTTTAAAAAAGCATTTCTTATGTTTATACTGTTTCAAAAATCAAATAAATAGATCTAAATTATAAAAAGAATTAAAGTATCAAGAAATAAAATTAATGTAAAAATTAATTAAAAAAGAAATTGTATTTTTTTTAATTTAATTCTCAAATTGAAATTATTTAAGAATTAAATAGTATAAAAAATCTTGTAGTTTTTTTAGTAAATAACTTTTAAATGAGTAAGTGATGTAAATTAAATTTTACACTAATGTTTATTAGAATTTTATTATTAATACATATGACAGTTTTTATTTAGCTAGGGCAATGTGTTTCTTTGTCCCAATAAATGCTAAAAACGCGTTTTTCTATAAAGAATCAGTACCAATAACTTTTCTAAACTGTTAAGAGAATTGTGTTTAAGTTTTCAGATACTCGGAAGAAATAGTAGAACGGTCGACGAAATTTTTATGCTTTTATCAATATTTTGAATATTTATAAATGAACAAGGTATGTAAATATTTTATGATATAATAATTTATTAATCCCTTATTTTCTTTATATTTCGCGATATCGTTTGGAATGTACGGCCTGCTCGGAGGGGAGAGATAGCAAAAGAGACGGAAATACAAAGCTGCGATACATACGGCGGCACGTTGAATTGCACCCATAAACTGCATTGCCGTTGCATACCGCAAATATCGAAATTGTTTCGCGCTACTGATACATGCCTCTCCGCTTCTCATATTCTTTACGCATCGCGCAACAGGGATCATAATCGGCTATAACTGTTATAGCACCGGTTATGACCTCGTTTTCCTTACGCCATGTTGGTTAATGCATTTAGGTGATAATGCGCTAAAAACTGCCCAAGCGACGTAAATTATATTGCATTTGAAATATCTCGCAAAAATTATAGGTATCTCGAGCTGGCGCATCCTTTGACAAGGAACGTCGAAGATTTATGTCTCGTGAGGGAATAAAGCTAGAGATTTTTATCTCGAAAGTCGATCATTTGTCTCTGGCAGAAAGAATTCAGCGAACGATCGTAAAGTCCATAATATACAGCTGCAGTCTGCAACGATGTTTCGTGAATGCATCACAAGTAACTTGAGCGCAACGTCGAGTCAACCTTGACAAATCTTCTTGTATTACATGATGGACGACAGATGCAGAACGCGACCAAAGCCAATTCTCTTCATATTCTGTCATGCGTGCGCTCCTGTTTTTATACGAGACAAATACGTTCTATATTTGAAACACTTGGCTTTGACCAATTTTTAACGCACGAGAGCCGCTCGGGGTATATAGTGAATTGCTACAAAACAATTGTGCAATTGATATGGTATAGCATGTCCGTAAAAAATGAAACGAGAGTCGTTCGTGTTTGCAACAAAAATCGAAAATTGACCCCTTCTATCAGGTTATTTAAAAAATTCCACTAGAGAAAGAGAGAGAAAGAAGGTTTGAATTCATGTGTGCTGGATTTCTATTGTCACTTCTCGACTTTTTGAAATAAAAATAAAATAGTCAAAAAAGAGAAAAAGATAAAATAATAGATCAACAACCGAGAAAATATATTGCGAATATAATCTCATTCGTGAAATAAAAAAAGAGGAAAATAAATAGAAATTTCTAGGCTAAAATAAAAAAGAAAGTTTTGTGTTTTATTTCCTCGAGTAAAATCTTCAAACAGTTCTACTTTAAAGAGTTATGGATATGTACCGCTCCCTCTCATCTAAGGGTGTTATCCGATGAAGCATAAAGAAATCGAAGTACGCTATACATCAGGTTAGGTCGTGAGAATTTATTGCTAATTACTTTTCCATGCCGACCTATCCGACCGCGAACGTCATTCGTCGTGAATTTATCGCCTTTATTTTTACACTCCCTTGTGAGCACCTGGCTAAATGTATGCGAACGTTCCAACAATCGCGATATAACATGGAAAATGTGATTTATACTTACTGATCATCAAGAGATAAGATCAAGACTTAGTCTTTGAAATAAAAGAAAGAAAGATGTGTACACATATATATAAATTTTATTAAAATATGTATAATAAAACATTTTATAATTTCACTACGTATAGAAATAAAGTCGAGTACTCTGGGGAAAAAAAACACAAGTACAATCAAATCAATCAAAATGTTAAGTTGCTTAACTACAAAAAAAAGGCCAAAATTTCTCCCAAAGTGCTTGCAATTTTTAGTTACGCGGGATTAAGGGTAGATTATTTACGTAAAATTAGGATTATGAGCCATCGAAATAATTTGATTACTAATCGTGGCCCTCAAAGTCGGTTGTAACCGTGTTTTTTTTCCCCAGAGTATATTCAATATGATATAAAACCATTTTTAAAGATTTTATGATAACGGATAACGAATAGTAATCAATAATTATGAGCAGAAAATGTTCGCAAGATTGGTTTATCTATAATATTCACTTTGATCGTTAACTTTACAATTTGGTTATTTGCAAAATGACATAATTGACGCTATAAATAGTGAAATGGCAAATTTGGTTGTAATTACGATTGCATTTTGCTAATGGCAATAACATTGTACCGTAATGATTTATGTGTAATTACGACGAATAATTATTATTTCGATACTCGATAATTCGATGCTGTAATCATTGCACGTTTATAAGATTATTGAGTGAATTAAACTTTAAAAAATACTAGATTTTGTAAAGACAAAAAATAACAAAAAATTATACCAAATTATAATTTCTATTCACATAAAAATATTATATATTGCGTGTTAAAAAGATTGCCTATTAAAAAATTTAATCTCTCTTTTCAGGAACTATATACTAAAAGAAATACAGCACGATAATATTTAAAATAGTACTAAAATCATTCTTTTTCAATTTAACTATTGAAATGTCGCTTCGTCTCGTGCGGAGAATCAGGCACGCTTTGTATTGTTAGACTGATCGTAGGATCGAAGTTCCACGAAGTCCAGGGAATCATGCTTGTCAACTACGCGTAGGTTAACGTTCGATGCAATTTCCGTACAATCAAACAGTAAACACGGGTTTGTTATACGTTACTGCGACAGAGCAACGCATCCTTGTAATTCCACATGCAAATTCTATGCTGCAAGATCACGTTGTGCCAAGGATCAAATCAATATTGTATCAGGCAGCTTGGATGCTGCATCCTATCGAATAACTTAAGGCTTTAGCTTCATCATAATTATCAGCGCACCAAGAAACGCGTATCACAAGGGAAAAAAAAAACAGATATTTTATAATTTATAAACAAGATTTTAATTGGTCAAAACAAATTATCGCAAATAAGATAAAGCTGTGTTCTATTTCATTAACGTATTATAGAGGTAATAATATTTTGCGTAAATCTGCATAAAAATCCTTGGATATCGTACTTCGTCACGTAATATTCATTACGCATTCATCGTACACGTTCAAGTGAATTATTTAAACTGAATAATCTCTAAATATGGTACGACGAAATTTTTATAGGAGAAAAATTTATAGGGGATATAAATATAATTTTTTATATATTGCAGAGATAATTCTGTGCGTATTATTAAAACATGTTTGCTTTCCCCATGATGCGATGTGAAAAATAAAAAAATTAATATTATTCACTGCAAAAACATGTTTTAATATCTGAGATGATCAGTTAATGAGGATCGAGAGTTATTGCTACAGTATATCGCGGAAAATAGAATAGACATTTGAGATTGATGTGTAGCGGATAGATAGCGTGATAGATAATGGTAAGTAATGTAAGAGGAGTTGTTAAAGTACCGCATCAGATGAGGTTTCTGGTTTCCGTGTATATCCGATCTAGGTAGCTGCGGAATCTAGTCATCCATCTACGTTTGTCAGAATACGAGTCGCGTAACGTTATGAATTATGATATTGGATGCGACAATACCATAAAGCTAGAGGTTAAATTAAACTGACAAGTTGCGTTAAGTCCAAATTGCGTTAAAGCTAAAAAGCACAACCAAAAAGTGTACTTTTGACGGAATGCACTAATATGCGTAGACATCTGAGATCGCGCTGTAAATTACAAGAAATACTTGAATACAGCAAAAACATCATCGCTACAACGTCAAAAGACATCGTAAAAAATCAGAAGGTTGAAAAATGCGAGATACAGGAAATCGTTGAATATGTCTGTATTTTATTTATATGAAAATGGTTGGAAAAATAAATTTTTACCTTACAGTCTACAAGTTACACATATATTAAAATTTCTAGGAGAAAGAAAATTTTAATCTTGTTATATGCATGTGATATCCTTTTGAATCCAGATTAGGGAGATAAATTGTGGTATTTGTGGCACAGACGCTAGAGTGAACGAATATTTAACTTTATTGTATTGAGATAGAGTTTTTGCTAGTCGATGTACTTTACAGAGGCGTGAAAGAGTGGACAAATAGTCATTGTTCGCGACCTGTTATGCGCTCTTTTTTGCAATCAGTTAAGCCGCGATTCGTAAAGCTGATTGGAGTGTTTAGTGACAAGCACCAACTATACGTAATTTATTTTATTTTTATCCTTATTTTTGTTACTTTCTTCTTAAGACATTTTAAATGTTTATTGTAAAAATTATGTATATATATATATATATATATATATATATATATATATATCTTTTTATTAAATAAGTGTAATTATAATAGGAATAATTATTCTTTTGTGACGTCACTCTCTGTTGCTAAAATTATTTTTTTTCAATATGCATGTAGTATAAAATAATACATATCACACATATATGTATATAAGTTTTAATAAAGAATTAAAAATATGCGTTGTTATTTATTGTCTATATGTGTTTAAAACTCTAATCAACTCTAATTTCTTAAAATATTAATTATTAATAGAACAGCATTAAAGATAACTTGTGTTACATAAAATAAGACTTAATAAAAATTAATTAGAGTTTTACTACACTAATAGAAGATAAAATGAGTTTATAGATAAAAGATCGATCTGTCTAACGTAACGTGTTATACTTTTGCAAAGTGTTATTCGTCTCTGACGCGTGGATGACAGAAAGAGAACGGAAAGCAGGCACCCCAATCAATAGTCCGTGATGAACAGTTCAATGGCTATTGGAACAGCATTGACGGCATCGGTCGAACTTTATGAATTATTCAATGTTAGCGAAGTGGACTTCGATGTATTTGCTCTTAAACCAAGTTGGACCATATACCGTTCGAGACACTCGCCTGATCCCGTCCCTAGACTCGGATATTAAATGTCATAATTCGTAACGCGTTCTATTGACCCCGAGTAAGTCAACCCACACGCACATGACACACGTTCTTCCCCCATCGCTGCCGCTTGATAGCATCGCGCCAGATAAACAGAAACTCGGTTTATCGGATATATTGCGAAAGTTTATTTTTAGAGAAGAATGCACATCGTAATAACGCGTGAAATTATCTAATAACTTTCCCGTCTGTTTGCTTGTCAAATGTTGCCGACAGTTCCATAAATTTCTCAAACACAAGCTGATAAAAATATTAAGTAAATATAGGAAATTATTATAAAATTGTTTTTGACATAAAGTAATTTAATATCTACTAGATATTAAATTATCTTATATCAAAAACGGGTAAAAGATTTGTAGAAAGAGAACAATGCAAAATGACATTTGTTAATTTAGATTACGTATGTATTATATTATTAGCATCAACTGACAAGCTTTCTTGATGCTGCCTTTATCAAAATTACATTTTTATTACATTACCAAATATCATTACCATATAACATTGTTATTATTATAGAAAATTCTCCTCAAGACAACACTTTAATATTTAATTACTTGTTACCATATATATCTATTAGATATATAATATTGTGCTAACACATTATAGTTTTCAGTTCGATTCATAACATTCCTACATTTTATGTAATTTTTCATAGTTTGCTTTACAACTTTACAAAGTTGACTTTACTATTGAATAAGTAATACTTCAAGCATTTTATTTACCAACTTCCAACATATTTCTACTATTATCCTTCTACTATTGATAATACATAATTTTAGTGTTATAATAAATTTTTTTGCACACAAAACTTATTATAGATAAATTCCTCTGTTCTCAAATAAAATGAAAGGAAGATGACTAATTTAACATTATATATATATATATATATATATATATATATATATATATGCTATTTCTTTATTAAACAAATTTTTTAATTTTTTAATTTCAATTTGCAACGTTATAGAAGCAAAGAAAATATGCTAATTATCATGCTTTATATGAAGAATAAGTATATAAATAAGAATATAAAAAATATAAGTATATAAATCATTATCGTCTTTGATTAAATCACAAGTCGCCAAAATTATCTCAGCTTTGATTCCTAGTAATTATTGAACCATTGGTACAGATATAAAGGAAAGTAAGAGAAATAGACACACTTATTGTTAGTAAGACTATTTTCGATTAGCTCTTGAATATCGAGTAAAAATGGATTGCTTTTGTTTTCAAACATTTACGCTACAAATCGCATCTCTCTCGGCGAACAAGTTTAATTAGATCGAGTCGTTCGTTACAAGCCGATATCGAATTCTTGATGATATTGAGAAAGAAAAAATGTCGATAGTAATCGCAGCCACGATCCGTGATATATAATCTGCTTCGTCAATTATCGTCGATAAATTGTGTTCGAAGTGCATTATCGGTTACATGGTTATTCATGCGAATAAATATGAAAAAGTATAATACATACATGATACGTTAAAAATCATTATAATTTATTTATTATATATTTATTGCTATATTTATTTACTCAAATTGAGTATATTTATTATGTATTTTGATTTGCGTAAATCACAAACTTTAATGTGATTCCTCTGGATTTATTACTTTGATTATCATAAGATTAAAATCAAAGATTAGAATCTTAAAATTCTAGATCTTTGGTTAAATGTTTTATAATTTAACTAAAATTTAAACAATCTTTCAAAGTTCTTCTTAACTGTTAATCATTTTATAGGTAATCAATTTATAACAAATCACTTAATTTGTAAGTTATTTAAATTTTTATAAATTTCAACGCGCCCGCTGTTCTTTTCAGAATATATAAAATTTAAATATCGTTATTAATTTGATCATAATTGATTTAATATTTCCTAAATTTGAATCTTTTAAATATGCAAAAGGAGGAAAGGGCATTAATTTACGCAAAGTAATTAATATATTCGGCGTATGCCAGGTGTTCTTTTCATATTTTAATAAATCCTGCCTAAACTTCTATCTCTTTTAATCTCGTTAACGACATTTTGTATTCTACGTGGACTGCGTTTATATCCAAGTTCGTAACGAAGCATTTACGGTAGCTCCGTGGATTATTATTAATTATACAAGAAAGCGGTTCCGCTCTCGACGTGACAGTTGCCGATCTAGATTTTCATATTAATTAATACAACAGACGCGCGTGGGATGCCCTCATGCGCGTTATTATTAATTTCAGTGCGCACTCGCTCGTCGCAAACCACTAACGGTAGATGTTTCCGTATTATAACTTCATTCGATATGAAATTCACGAGAGAAACGTGCATTATTTTGTAATATATTATTATATAAACTATTATGCACTGCGCCAAAAAACCGCCATTAAAACAATAATGAACTACATTACATTAAAATATAAATATGTAATCTACATTGTAGTTTCTTTTACCGATAATATATTATAGAGAATCAATAAGGATCAAAATAAAAATAACCGCATCTCACATTTCCAGACGAGCTATTATTGAAAGCATAATGAATTAATTATGTACTGACAAAAACATAACATACGGTTTAATCATATTTACTTTTTGTTCGTGTGTATGCTTTATATATACACACGCACAATTTAAAATAATGTAAATATTTTCGTAAAACATTGAGTTGTGTGTACCTACACAATAATAGTGTGCAAATAATAATTATTATTTCATCATTTCTATGAAATTCTCTCAGTTTATATATGTATATTTTATAAATTATTTGTATTCAAAATAAATCCTAAATAACAATCCGTTTCTCTCTTTTACATTTCTCACTTTGCCCGTTTTGCTTCTTATTGCCAATGTGTCGAGCTGATCATATTATAAATTTTAAGAAGCTTAATTCCGCGTAATTACCAAAGTTTCTAGATTGCTCCGCGAATAAGGGAACGGCTACGAAGAAAGAGGGCGAAGGAGAGAAAGAGAAGGCGAAAGAAGAAAGGAAGAAAGAATAGAGACGAGGAGAGCCGTTCGAAAGTTTTTAAGACCGAGCTCTTTAAAACATGTCGACATTTTTCGGTCGACTATTATTTACTTTTCTACAAACTCGGTAGACTCGGTGACTTGCAACAGAGATTAGAGGAGGACAGACGACCACCGCGAAATCAACGACATTTTGATTTATGAGGCAAAAATGGAAATCCTATGTCAAGAACACGCGATACAAACACACAAACACACAACACACAAATATACACACACATATGACGAGGGTCGCGTCCCACGAGACTCTCAGACGCCTTTATCCCATAGTTGGGCCAATTTTTTCGATCTGCATCTCGATCATCATCGCACGTCGTTCGTTCGTAAAAAAGCACTCGCGAGAGTACTTTCTTATGAGATTTATGATGTCTCGAATGCTGCGGAAAAATGGAAACTGAAAATGTGACGAGAAAGAAATCGACCGATTTTGAGCATTGCAAGTCTATCTCGCTGTTGTCTAACTTTTTTATTCCAACTTTTTTAATAATATTAAAACCATAAATTATTAAGTTAAAAAAATAATTAATTTAATTTGAAAGTCCTATAATTTTTGCGACTCAATTGGGACACGATTGGAATCATTCTAATCTTTTAATACGTATCTGTCATAATCTCTTATAGAGCCGAGTTCGTCGCAACACGTCGACCGTAATTCTTGCAAAAGCTATTCTACTATTGACGAGTGATCGAAGCTCCTCCGGCAAGGACTCTCGGCGTTGGTGGTGCGAGGAGTTGCGCTATTTCAGGAAGCCATAGTGATTACGCTTCGGTCGCCAATGAGAGCTTATCTCAGCGGCGGCTTCTAAAGAAAATGTTTCTATATATACGTTTAAACGCCGTTAGTAGCCGCCGCCAACAGCCTTTCATCCCCTTGACCCATCCCGTGGCTAAACTTACGCCAGGCACGGTAAGTTATTACATCGTTAAAATAAGAGGAAAATTGGAAAGCGGTTTAGCCGTGAAAACGGTGTCAATTACTGGGGCAGTGTCGACGATACCGGTTCGAGGGAGAAAGAGAGACGGTGTCGGCGGTCTGCATCCCCCGATGCTTTTACGACGCCGACACAAAGGACGATGCATCGAGGAACGACCCTAACAAAATATTTCTCCGTGGTAATTTTCTAATGATGTTACCAGGCAAGATTGTAATTACCAGGTGGAAGAAGCAACTAATTTATTGCGATCGTCGAGAGCGGAAGTACCGAGTGCAATCTGATAAAACGAGAAGGTAATTCGTTACACGCTGATCAAGGGTAATTTGTAAAGTCGCCTTTCAGGGATGAGTGATAGCCGTCACGGTGTAATGATAAAGTTTGAAGGATGAACGTGAATAGAGAGTAAACACGATAAGGAGTTTGTCTTTATTGAGATTACTGGCAAATTTCTGACATCGGTATAACTTTTGTTATTCAAATGTATGCGAAACTATTATAATATTTCTTTTAATGCGACATAATTTTTAAATTTAATTAAGCTATAAATCATTTTTTTTATTGCTTTTATTATAATTTTATTCATTATTTTGTTTTGCATTTATATTTCTATATAAATTCATTGTGATTCAATAATACAGCTTGATAATATAGTTTCTCGGCTTTATAGATATTCTCGGAAGAGTTATTAATTAACCAGATTTCTCATTCGCTTTCGTTCAAGTCCGTGTAATCAAAGCAACTATCAATAACGTACAGTGAAATCAAGCTGTGGCCATTTATTTCAATACTCGTAAGACCGTACCCGAGCGTGTTTACGTAAACTAATAAATTTCGCCAGCTCCGGAAACTCCCTTCGAACTTTATGATAAAGCGCCGGTGTCACTTACCAGTAGATGTACATGGAGTTCTTGCCGCCTCTACGAGGTCTTCGCGACTTCCAGGCGGCGCCTCCAGCATTGTCGCGCTGCCGGAAAATTTCTTTACGCACAGCAGGCTCAACGCTAGAAAAACAATTTAACATATTGTATATCACGATCACACAATTCTAGCCTCTTGATATTTCACTTATATTTTAACAAAAACGAGTTAATATCTATTTTTTTTTCTTATCAAAAAAATAATGTACTATAACTTTCAATCTTGATTCTCACAAGTAGGTTTACATCATGAGTAACGTACTAAATAGATATTTATATCTTTCACTGTAAATCAATATAATGTAAATTTCATTATTAAGATAATTTAAACAAAATTATGAACGCAAAAATTGCTTTAAATTACGCTAACAGTTTGTGAATTCTTTTCTTATATAGAATGATCTTATATTTTACATATAAAATGATATAACACGATATGTTATACATATATAAAGCATATTTTTATAATTTATATTTTATACATATAATTCTGATATAATTAGAACACACTGCAAAGCTTAGTATTTTTAGGCGATTTAATCCACTTAATATTCTATAGTTCTATAGCATTGTTCTAACCGTCTCATGTTAGGATAAAAAGGATCAATAGTGTCTGTAATCTAATTTTTTACTACCTATTTCTTTCAATTTATTTTGTACTCACTTTTCATGTTTTTTTCTATCGCAATGTCATTATCACAAAGAACAAATATTTATAGCGTCTCAGAAAGATCCAGGTTTCACATGCGTAAATATTTTAAAACTCCTTGCAAGAAACGTTATGATCAATACAAAGTGTTTTCTAAAAACAAATTTCTAACATGTACATAATTTTATACATAATTTTAAAGATTATTTAAAGATCAAAATTTGTCCAAACTTTTAACCAGAAATGTTCATTGAAATACATATTTTTATTTGTAACAAAATGCTCTCTCTCTCTCTCTTTCTCTCTTTCTCTCTTTCCCTTTTCTCATAAAAAGCGAAATTTATCAAAACTTGGAAATTGAAGTTTCGGTGAACGGAACGATCGCCGCTCTTTCCGTTCCTCATTCGTCATCCGACTCACACTATGTGATACGTACGTGAGGTGAAATTCGAACGCTTATATCGCATAGCGTCTCAGAAAGATCCAGGTTTCACATGCGTAGAATTTTATTTATTAAAACTCATTTATTTTTACTGTTGTTGTAGTTTTTCCTATATAATATCCTTTGATCAAAACTACGACTTATCCATTAAAATAAAAAGCATTGTATAAAATTGGATTAAAACCGAAATTGAGAGCACATATTTTACAATAATGTAACAGCGCGATTCATAAATTAATATAATAACATTTTGTTACATTGTGCACACATGTATCCAAAATAGATCGCTTTTGCCAAAAATTAAAAATTTTTATTGTTTTTAATAACTACATACATTTATAATTTTATATTTTTATTTAAAATATAATAGCAACAACGTAACAAGCTTTTATATAAAATAATTTGAAAATGAGTGTGCATGTGATAATATATAATTTAATAATATAATAAGAAAAATGTCAAAGCGAGAGAGAAAGAGAGAGAGAGAGAGAGAGAAATCATAAAATTATCTATTCGCATGTCTATAATATACATATAAAATTTATATCACGTAAACCCCCCTCCCATACAAGTTAACATGCATAATTCTATATATGATAGAATTTTCTAAATAAAATTACAACCATATACACCATGTAAATCTGACAGAAAGTAATTTACTGACTTACCCCGCTTCACGTCTCGCCACGTGTTCGTAATTTCGCCGAATCTACCCAGTCTGTTTGGTGTCCGTCCATATATTCCTCTCACATTGTTCAAAGATGTTTAATTTCTCTCAATTCTATAACAATAACATTTAACTATGAATTTTCAACAATTTTCAACAAATATTAATTTTTATTTAATTATTTAATACAAGTCCAGAATATTATGTTTCTTTAATATAATATTTAAAGTAAAAATTTTTATACGAGATGATTATTATATATAAATATATTTTTTCAAATGTAATACAAACTGTAATTAAAAAAGAAAGAAAACTACAAAGCAAGAATAATTTTTATAAACAAATTTATTAAATTATGAATTTACAAAACTTAACATTTACTTGCACATTAAAATTAGCTGATAATTAAACGAATAATATCATTGACAAAAACAATTGTTGGAAGAAGAATAGACATGATCAACAGTAATATATAATACGATGTCGAGCGAAACGCTATTATCAAAATTGCTCTAGCAAAGACGCCTTCTCTCAAACTCGAGCTACTTCCCTTTATGGCGCACTCCGTCAAATTGCTCGTCGCATGAAGTAAATCGAGAGCTCCGCGTCAACTATGTACTGCTTTAGACTCGTCTCCCTACCGTTTACCATTCAACGAGGCTTGCATTCGCGTTCCATTTGCAGATCAGTGCACCTCGGTGTGAATATACGCGCCTCCCATTCGGCTATTTCTTATGCGAACAAATACGATGGATGTACGAATTACTTTTAACATAGCTTGCTAATGGCTTCATTAGTCGTCACTGTTCTAAAGCTTTATAATTTACAATACGTGTATTGTAATATACAGGTCTTTATAGCCTATAATTAAAAAGAAAGAAAATGACAATAAACACTGAAGTTTAAAGGATTCTTTGAAACAAAAATTTTAAATTTGCGAATTTTTTAAGAGAGCTTTCACAAAAATAGCTACATATAAATATATATAAAACATCATAAAATTATAATAAAAAAATTTCAACTTTAAAACTTAAAGAAACTTAAATTAATAATAAAGAAGTAGAGCTAAATACAAAATATAGAAGCTTCAAAATTTCTATTAAAAATTAACGTTATATAAAAAAAAACATGAATTATTATTGCATATCTTTTAGGATATCCTTTAATAAGAAAAATATAGTTTAATAATAATCAAAGCTTGCAGAACAATTCTGTTTAATCCGAAATATTTAAATATGTTTAAATATATAAAATGTTTAAACATTCGTATATTATACGCATTTGTACATTTCATGTAAAAGTATTTGTCAAAATATTATTTTATGTATTTATTTATCTAAAAAATAAAGAGACCTATATAATTGAAAATATTTTTACGTATGTTTTTTCTGTTAGTTTTTATTTTTTATATTATATAAAAATAATTATTTTGCAATTTATTTTTTAAAATCGTACATATATATGATATGTATAATCTGAAATGTTCCATGATATATACATATGTATATATTATATATGATTCAAAATTGCTAATAACTATTTCTGGATTTTACGCTATAAAATATAATAAAATACTGTGGTATTTTTTTTAAGATCCATTACTATAAAAAAATTATTGAATCCGCTTAGATAGAAATATAAACGCGCTTAACAATATATTCTTATAAATTTATAACCATTCTCTTTGTATTTTATATGCAAAAAGTAAAAAAATTTTATTTTGCTTTTAAAAAAGCAAGAATTTACTTAATGGAATATATTTGATTAAATAAATTTTTAAACTTTAACAAATACAATAAAAAGAGATTTTCTGCTTTATTTTTGTATAAATTTTCATGTAATTTCAAGATGGAAAGAAAACAAATGCAAGAATAGTTTAGTGTTTTTGTGGTTCGGAAATAACAAATTTTACAAATTACTATGGTAATAATTGATTGCATTACAGAATAAGCGTAATTTAGCATGTATACAATTGCTTCATCCTACATAGTCAAGTTGTATTAATTTAATTTCAATTAATCAACGCCTATCAAATGTCGTGCGATCGAACGCCATTGATACAGCAAGAGACCAATTGCACAATTTGCTTACGGGAAAGGATAATGTGCGTTTTGCACTGAACGGGAAAACGCGTGTAATCACACGAAAATTCGATTATCAAAGTCCCAGGATGCGCGACGGCGATAACAGTTAATTATGCGTTTCATTAGCGCTTCCGGATGGCCGTGCGCGCATTGTAGTTAAAACGCGGCTTTAATAGCGAGTAACTCGATAGGTTTTAAGTCAGTATACTGTGTCGGGTACCTGGGGCAAATTCACCCTGAAATCGTTAACCTCGTTTCTCGTCGGACGGCGAAATCCATCTGAATCTCCGTAACTTAAACCGATTTGCGTGGCAATCAATTAATTTGAAAGCTCGACATTCGTAAAAAAAGATTCGATTAATTCACTTTCGTACCTATTTTTTTTTCATAACAAGTCTAATTCTTAAGAATATTAAAAAAACATAATCATAAGCTCTTATATAATATTTAAATTAATTGTCAACTATTTCGGTATGGCTTTTTTACATTTTTAATTAGAATATTTTAATTAGAGTTTTAATTTTTAATTTTACGACGTTACATGGAGTTGAAATATCACGAGAACCACATTTTGTAATTATACATTTTGCCAGAAATAATAATATTTTTCATCCCAATGCGATCGAGTACATTGTATGACTGTAAATCTGTTATTTATTCGTAATTATTCTATGTCGCTGATATAACGCGAAATTTTATAATTTTATCTCACCATTGTCGCTGTAGTGCCTTGTGAATATTCCTTGTCCATGAAATAACGAAATGATATTAATTTAGCTATCCATCATGAGTATAAAAAAGTTATTCTCCTGTAGAAAGTTTGTTCTTTATTTTATTTTCTCGCGTACATTTTAGCCAAGAGAAAAAGCCTGAAAATATTATCTTCGACGTTTCGAACTCTTCGATGTGACTGTCGACGATTTTAAATCAAACTAAAGTTATTAAATTGAAACGTGAAGCGACATATTCATTTATAACTTTTATATATCCTTCTTCTTTAAAGAAGCGCGACATTGCGGAAAATATAATCTGCGGTAACTCTGATGATGGTTGACTTAAACAACTCAAGTTCATTTTTTTCTATTTAATACAAAAATTTGACACGGAACGTAACAACTATTTTATTAAAATTAATTTGTGTCGATTTTAAATACATATATTACAAATTCATGTTCGATCAAAAATATTTTTGATGTAAAATATTGTTTTTCTTTTTTAATCTCAAACAAAACGTCTCTTTCTAGGAAAGAATGAAGAGCAGGACGTTTAGTTATCAGCATTCGTTCTCGTGCCATTCCTGTTCGTAGAGAATGCCTCGCAGTATGCAACGCTCACACTTACGCATACAACCGTATCCTGCAAGCGTATGCGTGTACGCTTTCGCGTGACACGCAATCTGGGTGCGATATATAGAGCTGCGCCAAATGACGTGACAGGACATAAACCATTGTGAACTACGATGGATGCAGAGAGCCGTACGCGTTGTCATATTGAACCTTTTAGCTAAATTATTTCCACCTTTTTGATGAAAGCACCGTAATTCAAAATCAGAGAAAAATAACGTTTAAGAAGAATATAATATGTTAATACTATTTTTTTATCTCACACACAATTTGTAGTATATATGTATATGTATAATATTTTAGTAATATAAAAAAATTTAACTTCATGTTCTAATAAATTTTTATTATATTTTATTTTTTATTATATTATTTTTATATGAGAGATTTTATTATCTCATTTAATCGCTATATTGTATTAATAAAAATTATTTTTGATGAATACTTAGAGAACATATTTTTATATTTTTGTTATTAATAAATTATAATTTATTGTTTATAACACTCATACTTAATTTATAACTTGAAATGCTGAAGAAGGTGATACATAAATATGAAAGACAGAAGTCAGACAATAACTGATTTATAGCCTTTCTTATCGATATCAATATAAAACCATAAATCTTAACTTGACATTTCTTTTCTCACGCTTTGGCAGTATCTTTGTCTTAAAGATTTAGCTCGAATCCTCTTGTGTCTCGAATCTCTCTCCTCCCATTTTATCTTTCATCCAATCAGTATCATAATAATGTTTCTTTGTTTTCGGCACAATTCTCTCTATAATTCATATGCTCGTAAAATACAATTATTTTATAACATAATTCTCCGCTCTCTCGCGTATGGGATCCGCATATTTTTTTATGTGTTGCACTCTCGAGATGCTTTTATTATTTTAGGAGCTTATGGGAAACTTTCACCTGTACATAGTTAATAAAAGAGGTTATAAAAAAAACAAAATTATAACTAATATTATACTGTATAAATTTAATAACATTTTGAAATAAAAATAGAGAATCATATAATTCGCGTTTAATAATTACACCATTATCTAAATTTCATCTTTGTTATTTAATTAATATTGGAATATTTCAATTTTCTCGAGAGATATGAATCATTTATATGTATATAACATTATATTTTTTCTCGTTCTTGAAATAAAACGAAAATTTTAGAAATCATTATTCTTATTAAATTGAAAATTTATGAATATGAAGAAATGTAAATTTCTAATTACATTTAATATATTCATGTTATGTTATTCCGATGCCATAACGCGGTCGTGCATATTAACTTTTCATCGAGCCGTTCTACACATACATATACAAGAGCATCCTTAACTTCTACAGCAAACTTTTCCGCGATTCCACGGAACACGGAAAACAAAGCGACCGCGTATACTTCCGTGCAACGAAGTTCCTTCTATCGTTCTGCTTTCGCTTTTTCAGCACGATGTCGACCCGATAATAAAGTTTCGCGAGTGTAGCCGCATTTCGCTGCCAACGGCGCGGGGAGAAACTTTTTCCTCGTACTTTCGTTTTGTTTGATTATCCGAGGACGCGTCATATAATAACCACGTTATTATTACTGCTACTAAGGCAACTTTATTTTTTTATGTCGACGCATACAACAATCGCAAAATCAATTTATAAATATGTGTTTGTATTTTATTTCAGTAAAAGTTTATTTTTAAATTAAATTACAAAATAAAAACTGTTGATAAAATAATAAGTATGTAAAAACATATGGAAACAATGGTTGGATCAAGAATGAAAATATAAATTATATTGTCTGGGTCTTATGATTAATACAATAAAGTTCAATCCGTTTTTCCTTAAATCAAATTTTAAACAAATTTGGCAAGATTTTTTTTTAATTTTCTGATATGTGTGTTATAAAGTTTTACCTATGCTTTAAAATTTTATTTTTAGGATTTCAATATCTCTTAAAGGATAGCCAACAGTTATAGCTGAGCAGTTTATATTTTATATAAAACATATTTACCCAGCTACCTTCGGTTACTTGCCGGAAAAAAATCTAGTCATGTATTATAAGCATATATTCTGGAATTTTCCAGGTCGCGTATTATTAGATCCCGCTTAAAGTGATTCTACATTCTTTTTCATAATCGCGCTTCCGTTGTTTCAGCTACATCTCATATCGGGGTCTCAGGAGATAGTGTATTTTCCGTTGCTTATGTTCAAAAGAGCCCAGCAATATTCTCAAGCGGATATTTCGCAAAATAATATAGACAGAGCTCGAAGGATATACGCGGTTTTTATTAAAAGTTCACGTGAAAGTATGCGCAGGAAAAATATTAACCAACCAGACACCAAGTTCATTGAGAAAACTACCCAACTTCTTATTGTGATTTATTAAAGTTTTGTCGGTAGAACATCAAAGTTTCCAGCGAGCAAATAATGTCTTTGAACATATTTTGTCGCATAAAAATTTCATACAACTTAAGTAATAATAATGTCGTCAATAAATTATATGTAGATCCAAATTTATTACGCTTGACATGCTAGAGTTATTGAGATTCAAATTTCTTATGCAAGTACGGAAATTTTTTATTTAATAATTTCATAGGTGAAAGATTGTGTTTAAAAATATTAGCGTATATGGGTGACGACACGCAATATTAACAAGAAACAATGTAAAAAAATAATGTTTTATGCATGTTTATTTCTTATATTTAAAAATATATTTTATTCGATAACAAATAATGGAGCTTAATTATATAACAATTGTTTTTATAAATTATTAAGCAGGACAAGAATTTCTTTGTATTTCCATCTCGAATCGTCCTGTAGTTGTCATAATCAAAAGAAATTAGAATCTGACAACAGCAATAAATGCGAATCTGCTGTCTGCCTATCGGCATACATTACTACTTAATAATGTTGTTTACGGTACGAAGTGTTCCTATTTATGCTGTCTGGCTATTGTGGATTTATTATCGCACGTATTTTTCTTATTTCATGCTATGATATAATACTATATTCAAGCGTATAATATAGATATACGGCATACCAGTAAAAGTTGTTTTAGTATCTTAATAAAAGTTGTGGAAATAGAACTTATCAGAAAAGATATAACTGAGCGAAAAGTTAGATTATTATTTATATAATATATAGCGGAGAAGAGCTTCTAAAAAATTAAAGTAAAAGAAAAGACATTTTCGATGTTCACTTGAAAATACAAGAATAGACAGAAACTAAAAAGAAAGAAGAAATCATAGCAACACGCGCGTAAGCTGTCGACATGTCGAAATAATACGGTACAATAAAAGGGAACATTTTATCTGTCACAAATGCATCTCCGACGGATACTTTCACGATCCAACGTATGATTTATATTTTTTGTAAGTCAACGATTTTAGACTTTGACACGAGAAATTGTTGCATTTCACTCAAGCTACGTTGACTTTGCAAATGAAAGTAATTCATCTTTATTTCCTTCAAATTTTCTGATTTGCAAGATAGAAAAAAGACATCATTATATTTTAAGTCCGATGAAGAACGAGTCTACATTCTTTATATATAGGTACTGTTTTACTTGTATAAATTCTCAATAATTGTATATCAATAATTATGTACAATAAACCATGAATGTATAATCTCGCGATAATTTCTTCTCTACAATAATTCAATTTCTAGTTATGCAATGTTAACTTTTATTTTCTCCACTCTTTTAGTCCTCTCGTTTTGACTATTCTTTCGCCGTTGTTTCTTCTCGCTTTATTTTTGTGATTCACGCATGAGTAATGGCGGCCAATTTGGCAGCTTAGCCCGAGCAAACTTGGGAAAACCGAGGAAGTGTGCCAGGCGCATCGGGTAAACAGATTTCCACGGACGATGAGAACAACCATGATGGAAGGACTGAAAATTGGAAGCCCGAGAATCTCAAAATTGAAAGTAAGTGTACGAATATTGAACAAATAGAAAGCGTTTTTAAGATAATAAGATGATATTCGACATTCAAAAGGATAGTTTTGACATGAATATTTGACATATTTAATAAATTTAAATTAATATTAATTTTAAGGAAGTATAATTCTTATATTCAGCAACATTATTTCCATCTATTAAAATCCAAATTAAATTGAAATATATTAAAATATTATAAATATATTAAATACCTATATATTTTAAATATATGTGTATCTCATAAATAATATGTTAATATATATAAACAACGGGTTAATTAAAACGACCTGACTAGCCAAAATCATTCAATTTATTCACACGACGTTTCGACCATATGGTTGTGGTCCTTTTCAAGTGTAACTATAAAGAAAATATATAACGGATCAAAAATTATATGGATACAATTTAAACCGAATTAAACGCAAACAATACAATATAATGTCGTTAAAAAACTAGTCTACTCACACGTAAATTAAGAAAGAGAAGAAAGAATCCAATGGGACATGTTTAAAGGTAGAACTTAATGATGAAAAATTTATTCAGAAAAGAGAAATAGCTGAAATGTTTTTCATCAGGAAATTTAACTCCACGATTAACCTACAAAGAGATACCTTAAGAAAATTTAAATAATATTTATGACAAAATTATAAAGGTCGTTTGAACTGTTTTTCTTTCTAAACATTGACAGTTTCGTTTAAAAACTCATGTTGACATGACGTGTCTCGTTGTTTGTGTTTATCTCAAATTTAATAACCGCTGATTTTAACTAAGTGACATATTTAATTGTTCCATAATTAAGTTCTACTTTTAAACATGTCCCATTGAATTCTTTCTTCTCTTTCTTAATTTACGTGTGAGTAGACTAGTTTTTTAACGACATTATATTGTATTGTTTGCGTTTAATTCAGTATAAATTGTATCCATATAATTTTTGATCCGTTATATATTTTCTTTATAGTTACACTTGAAAAGGACCACAACCATATGGTCGAAACGTCGTGTGAATAAATTGAATGATTTTGGCTAGTCAGGTCGTTTTAATTAACCCGTTGTTTACAATTAAATACTAGCGACTTTAGTCTCTAACTTATAATGTTAATATATATATTAAATATATTCAATTATTTATTATTTTAATATATTAAAATGTATATATTTATTTCTTACATATTTTGTTAATCTATAACTAAAATTATTTTAAAATTATAATATTTTTTAAAAATTATTTTATAATAATTCTCTTAAACTTATTCTGTGTTATAATTTAATTTTTAAGAAATCTTTTTTATTTAAATTTGTGCTCAAAATTTTATATAAAATAATACAGTAATGTTGGAACATAAATATGAAGAAGTAGAAAATGGGGAAAAATTTATGTGACTAGAGATCCAAATGTTGGAATGAGGTAGAAATAACATCTATGCGTTATGCAATAGATGTCAGTTCTATTTAACATCCGTTCATCAAACATTGCTATCTCGACTCAAACATCAACGAACACGTTAAACGAAGAGTGTGAAAAGTCATGCGGTTTCACCGTGACATAAACGAATTTACGTGAGCGGTGTAACTGGCGGTTGTGAAACAACTACAATTCAAAATCGTACTTAAAACCACAGATATCGGAAAATTAATAACAGTTGGCGTGACGTAACTATACTATCAACGATCGATATTATTCTGAGGACAATATTTATTCACTCATTCTCTTCTCTCATGACATTTATTTGCCATTGTATAAAAAAAACAATAGCAATAATTCGCGTATCTACTATTTTCGTAGATTAAAAGTAGATTTCGATGCCAACTTGACTCTCGATCGATCGAGTTTATTACATCAGAACGCCCACTTCTTTCCCGCAGGAATAAAATTTTTTGTGATACTATCGTCGACTTTTTACAAATCTAATGCTTATCAGTGACGGGATCAAATTCAAGTTTTGTCAGAAATTTCTGTCAGAAATTTCTACAATTTCCTAAGAGTAATACTTACTAAAATAGTATTATTAACTCACTCTTTATTGCAATCGATTTTCTGTCAAAAGCAGGTTTTATCGAACTCTATGGTTATACAAGAAGAAGAAACGATACGGAGATCTGGAAAAACCGGAAATTATAAAAAAGATCTTTACGAAGATAACATCAGGTCACATTGTCGAGACTTCATAAATTCTGCAACACTTCCACCAATGTATTCTCGTTGCTACGCAAAACTTTCTCCAAGTATCCTCTCAAGCGTGAAAAGTTTCCGTGCAGAAAACTTCTGACGGCTACAATTTTGACGTTTACAAACACCTGCAATTGCAACGCATCGGGTACAATTCGCATTCATCTATGATGATTTTCGTTGGCACGCCAACGCGAGACGGAAATACATTTTCAACGGAAATTCCCTGAAGTCGAAATGTCGAGATAAAATGCGTCGTGAGATCTGTGAGTGAAGTTAACATATTTCTTCAGTATTTCTGCCATATCGTTACATATTACGTAAATCGGTTATCGCGTCAAAAGATTGTGCAATATCAAGTGTTTTAAGAATTATTTTCAGACACTTTTAGTTTCTATAAGCTGAATAGTTTCATATGGCTTATATTTTTTTTAAAGAAAAAGCGAGTGAAACAAAAAAAACAAAATAATGATAAGTGGAATAAATTACAAATATTCTCTTATAATATAACTATTTCCATTTTAAAATTACGCAGTAATTACGTAAAGAATATGATTTAATTAATTTTCTCTGTGCAAATAATGGTAGCAAATAATAATATCTTGAAAGCGTTTGTGACGCGATGTTGACTTATCTCAAAGTTCCTTTATGCTCATAAGAGAGAATGAGAACAAGAAATGACAGTGATGGGTGATGTGTGTTGGGACACATAAGCCAGTACCGAGGGAACGAAAACCGCAGGACGAAAGATAACTCTACGTCACTTACATACATATAAGACAAAATTTACGATTATTCTGGTCTACGTCGATATTATATTTCGCGCTGTATGTCCATATATTCTTGAAAACAAAATATGTAATCAGGTCAATTATTTACTGCTTTATTAATTTAGAGTTTAAACAACAATATTATTACAAATCTTACAAATATTTAACTTTACATTTTACATTTTAGCCAGTATGCTAACAATAAATAGTATCGCGTTTTATTAAAATTATAATTAAAAAAGTTCTATAATCAAATTTATTGGCCATAACATATCATTATTATTCAGATTATGATTATAAATTTACACTTTCTTGAGTAACATATATAATTAAGTTTTTTTTGCAATTCTTGATTTATTTAATATTTATTTTTTTTTCTCTCATTATTTTCATATATTTCAAAGTCACAACATTATTAAAATTATTAAAAAATGAAAAATGTAGTTTTTTCTTCTCTCCATTGACTAATAAAAATTGCACAAAATAGCAATTTCTCATAGTGAAATATTCTTTTCGAGTAATCCGGGGGAAAGTTCTCATAAAATCCCATCTCTTCAGGCTATTGTTACAGTTGCTATGCGACAGTACTAACTCGGTCACAAAGTAGCAAATAACGACACTATAAAAAAAGTTGCCACAGCAGTAATAACGAGCGGTCGATTTTCACATGTAAACCATAGTTAGAAGTTTGTCATTATAACGGTCCGTCCTCCGAATTGACACAAGTTTTAAGACAATATATTAGGGTAAAATTTTTTTTTGCAACAAAAAGAAGAGAAGCAAAATCCTGGACAAATATGGCGCCGCCTAATTCCTAATCCGATATATCAGAATTACCTCTTATTGTTAGTCGGCAGCTTGTAGGTATTTGTTCAAATTCACATCTCATATTATCATCTGTTGAAAGCAAATGTATACAGACACACACACACACACACACACACATACATATAAACGCATATTAAGTTCTAGGCAGTTTAAAAAATAGAAATGTTGCGTCAAAGAATGGAACAAATCTTATTTTAAAACAAGCGCATCCAATATCTTTGACATTGCTGTAAAGCACTCATATACACACGGAGAAAATTGTATATTAAAAATTACTATGATATATAATAACTGTGGACCATTAGAAACATTCCAAGTTAAAACGCTATGTAAAACTGTAAAAATTGACGTAATTGACGTATTTTATGTAAATTACATCAATTTTTACAGTTTTACATAGCATTTTAACTTGGAATGTTTCTAATAGTCCACAGTTACTACATACCATAGTAATTTTTAATATAAAATTTTCTCCGTGCATATATCAGTGCTGAATGAACTTTGAATTTTATACGCAAGGTTACATAATCAAATTGTATTTTCAAAATTGCATCGAAATCTATAGCATATCAAAAGTTTTTTTATATAAATAAATAACTTCATCGTGCGTAGAATATATTAGGTTGTGGAAAAAGTTTGCACTGTTTTTTAAGTAAAAAAAAAAAAAACAAAATTTTAAATTATTCTGACTTTTATTTAATCACAATGACATATTAACAATTTATGTTCAATGATCTTCTGCCATTTTTTGTTATTTTGAATCAGAGTCAAGAGCTGAGCGTTATTAACTTGACCGTCCGAAGTGCATTATTAATAAAAATTTCCTTTACAAAACTGGTTGAACGATCTCCGACATAGTATTGCTCATTTCTTCATCATACACAAGCACATATTTTTCGCCTGACCTCCATTACGTTTTTATCTTTTCAGAAATAAAAATCTAAATAATCTTAATAATCTTAAAAATATCCTCAAAAACTAAGATAGGCAATAAGAATTCTAGAATTGTAGATTTGTCAATGTAATATTTTTATTTATTCTTGAAATTATGTTAGTCCAAAGCAAACTTCTACCATACGGCTGTAATCGAATATCAACTATAACTTTTTCGAACATCATAAAACGTTACATAATTACGAGAATATTTTTAATTAGCCTGTACTATTATACGGACATTACCATTCTGCCGTTCAACCGACAAATAGAAATAATACAGGCTCCGAAAGAGTCGTAATCAAGTGATGTGGTCGAAGATCGACCCCCGGGGTGCATCAATTTCATTAGTCTCGACCTCTCGACGTACATTTCATCCCTTCAGTCGGGGCCTGGTTACATCGGGAAAGACGTCCTCAAGTCTCTCGAACATCACTGAAGAGATCTACAGGGATAGTCTGAAGAAAAGAGAACAGCCTAAAGGAGATCAGACGTGGTTGGCGTGTAAAACTCGTACGTGTTGTTCTTCGTCCCCAGTTATTTGCTCGGCTGCCTGTTGGCTGGCGGATGAAATTGATCACAAGTATAAATGACGATAGATGGCAATAAGAAAGAAAAAAATACGATGTTCTTGAATCATTATGAAAAGATTATTATCCACTTTAAAAGCTGTTTAAAAAAAATATGCGTACATAAAAATTTCAGAATAAACTTTATGAATTTAAGAAATTGCTTCACACATACAACTGTGGATATATGTATATTAAAAAACAAAATAATTTTTCTTGAGTTATTTAATTTTCTTCGGATAAAAAGATTTGTAAGTTGAACAACTCAGCTTATTAGCTTCTTGCATTCTTTGGCTTCGCGGTTAATTAAGTTAACTTTTTAAAAAGGAGAACATCTCGCCGCGTTGACTTCAAATGAATACATTTGCGAAAACGCCGGCGCCGCCTTCTTCGTAGAACGGCTGGTTATTGCTTTCTACATTAAAACTTTCCACCACTTTTACTTTCGTCGACTGTATAGGTAATATAATTTCATTGTAGTCTGATTTAATCGTGGGATCGTTTCTCATGACCAAGTTAAATTCCATTTATAAGTGCTAAAATAATTCCAAATTGCAAAAGCAACTTCTATAATATTCAACGGTAATTAGACAAGCCCGAATAATATTTTCCACACAAAACACACAGATATATATATATATATATATTCACATAAATTAAGATAACTCTTAGATGACGTCATGTGTTGTGTGTAATATGTTCGTTAATATAACAAAATTTAAATTCTAACTATAATATAGTCCTGTACTTAACTAACTTTGCAACATAGTGATGAGACGAATAACCTTATAAAGCGAAATATGCAAATTACAACGTTTCCATCTAAATGCGAGGTCGTGTAATAAATTTGGATTGCATTTGGCGCATAATTTGCAACATTTATGAAGGGATCTAATATCGTGGGTAAAATTCTTCGTTGCGGAAATTCTTTGCATTAGAATATTCTTACTTAACTACAAACACATTTCTCTATTTTTTTTATCGTGCTTTTTTATGGTACAATCATTTCTTCATATGACAAAATTGTTCAATTACACGATATATTATGTAAAACAGAAAAATTGATAAAATAATTTTATGCAAAGAATATGCAATAATTTGTTAACTTACTACGTGAACAAATGGTTTATTTTCCCACTTACATCCCTTAAAAGCACGATTATCATATATGTTGCGTGATTGCCGAGCTTATACAAATCAACTACTACGCCCGAATAATAGCACGTAAATGAAGTGTCAGACAAAAGAGCGTTTTGTTTTCTAAATTACGACCAGTGATTTAGTTGAAGGATATGCAGGACTAAAAACGAGAACCTCCTTACTATACGAGAGGATATGAGAATAGGAGTAAAGTAAAGTGATACCTAAGCAACGCACATAAATGTTCTGTAATATAATACAAGATGTTCATAAATTTGAATGCTCCCGCGAGACCAAACGTTATATATTACTCTGAAATTTTATCATCATTTTAATATATGATTTTAAAGTGTTAATAAATTTTAATATTTTTCAATTGAGATATTTCGTCGCGTTATTTCTTGATAAAAGTTCATTATTAAAAAAACTTGAAGAACAGTGTTAATATCTTGAAAGTAATATTTTTATCGATGTCATTAAAATTTTAAAAAATGCAAATAAATAATATCACTAAACAAAGATTTTATTTTAAATATTTAATAACTTTTTTTACTTAAATATTTATTATTAAATTATAATATATTTTCTTATCCACACCTATTTTTAAATTTTACAAGAATATTATTTGAGTACGCATTTGAATCACACGTTTTTTTTTTTTTTTATAATTTTGATCTTGAAATATTATTGAAATAGATTTTAATTTTTAAAGAATTCCGTTAGTCGTTCGCGATAGATAAATTCTCAAGGATCTATGATTAATTACTTTCCTAGATGCACTATGTATACCAAGCAGCATCAAGGGCGACCTTCCTTTGCGAAATTACCTTGGAGTAGTACTTTAGACGCCTTTTAAGAACCACGATATTTGTCAAACGGTTCATTACTTCTTGAGTGGAGAATATTACGAAAAAAATTTCATCCCTTTAAGAATCATTCATTTTCATTAATATTACGGAATTTCAAAAAGCCAAAACTTATATAACTAAATAAATTTTTTTATATATTATTTTTTAAATCATATTATTACCATTAACCAATAAAAGAGATACTTGATGCAGAATAAACTTAAAAAAAATAATGTTTGATTTCAAATCCAATACTAAATATTAAATTAACATTAAAAGCTTTAAATTGCTAAGATACACTTAAGAGTTTATATTATTTTAATTTTGAAAAGTTTTTATTCTTTTAATTACTGTTGTAATTAATTACAATTTTTCTCATTTACTTTAGCTTTTTCATTAGCTGTGCACTTTACTTATTTACATGTCACTTGAAAACATGTCGAATTTAAAAGCATGTCTAATTACCTACATCCTACATAATTATATGTCTCTCATTCTCAAGTTCTCTCTTCTTCTGTAGATTTAAAGGAACTACATGCATGTGAGTTTCTCTTTCATTAAAAACGCGAGTCAATTTATCTGTTCGCCACAAGAACCAAGAGCATCTATCTTTCGCGTATGTATGCCATAGGTTCCATTTATTCCCTTCACGTCAGCGGCAGTGTTTAATTTGCATTCGTTGCGTTTTGAAAATCCACCGGCGCTACTGGCCGCAAATTTCTTGCTACCATTTCTGAAGTCCTAACGCGTTGAAAATGAGCGGGAAAAAACATGTATAAAGAAATGACTGATTATTGTTTTGCCGTGTTCATTCGTCTGCTTTATATTCTCATTGGTACCTCAGATTACAAGTTTGTTTTTTTTTTCTCACACGTTGCAGCTTTCAGAAGTATGCGTAGTTTAGATAAATGCGATTCGATATATACACCGGATAAAAAAAGGTTACACTAAAACAACGTTCTAAAGAAAAACAACATGACGCGAACGTAGTTTGTACCACAGTTGCAACTTGGCTAACATTTTTCTTCTCATTCTCGGATACCTCAATCGATTTCCTTCGTGCCAATTTCTACGCTTATCGGAGATTCCGTACAACTTTATTAGCTTCTTTACAGCGTCTTATATCAATCATATTTTTGTATTAAAACTCACCGATAAATTCTAAGACAGAAATAGAATTGCATGTAGGGAATACTAATTACGTCTCTGATAATTTTGTTATAATTTATATCTCGTTATAATTATTCTTTTACATTTATTTTGCACCATTTTAGTTGACTGCTTTTATAAAAATTCTTTTAAGTTTTATGTCTTTATTATTATTCTCCGCATCTCGACATCTAAAATTGCTTCTGCGGGAATTGGAAATGTAACAGGGTATTAATATACATTCTGTTTGAAGGTCCCTGCAGCTTATCTGTCACATTCACTTATGTCATTGCGTCAATGAGCAATCGTAACATAGCTGCGTCACATGAAGCGATTTTGCAACAGAAATACACAATGTTCTTAGGAAATAACTGCTTGTAACGTTATATGTAATACTTTAATCAATCGTCTTATAATTTAGTCTTGTATGCATAGTATATGCAAGATATTAATGATCTTATGCTTCAAGCACATCTGAACTTTATCATAATTAAATATTATTAATTTCTCGAGGTCATACATATTTCACGTTTCATTAATAAAATTAAATATAAAAATGGGAAATAATAGAGAAATAAGAGCGCAGTGAATAAATATACTTATCATTTATTTAATACACTCAGTTTTTATTAACTCTATTCTTTTTCGACTTTTACTCAATATGATATATCCTTTTTTGTTTTAATAAAATTAAATTTTGTCATAAAAAATTTAAAAAAATAAGCACAAAAGCAAGCTTCTCTCAGGTATCATATTTTTCAAGTAATTTTATAAAGCAATGCAATTTTTTACGACAACGAGTTAACAATAAAAAGTAAAAAGTAACGTTAACAAAACAACCAAACATATACTCGCCAATAGTCGTCGCTAAAAATATATATTTTTCGCAGAAGTAAACGCAATTTTTTCCGATGCTCTGGTGTAACGTTACACGAATATGCAGTATTTTCGACCAATCAATAATCCAGTTATCACAAGTTATTGATGCGAATGTAACTTGTTATTTCCTCTCGTTACAAATGTGCGATAAAAATTGCAAAAGTCAGAAAAAGCTAGAGAAATTGAGTATCGAGTGAGAGAAGCGCATTTTATTAAAAGAAGATTAAAGAAATCGCCTGCGGAACACGCGGCATCTCGAAAAAGTGGAGATTAAAGAGGGAGTAGGCAGCATTTCTTATCTGGTAACGGTAGCAGACATTGCTAAGGAACGACGCAAGGCGTCATTAAGAGATAAAAGATTCCCCGAGGAAATTACGACCAATTTTTCCCACCGTCGCGTTATTCAGCGCCAACTCTTTAACTCGCGCCCGACAATCGCGGAAAATACTTCGGCCGCATTTGTCATTTGCATCATAACAAACAACGCTAAACATAAAATTTTCACGTTAACGTGCACTTTGATGGAACGACGAAAGTTATGAAAAATTTTAATCGCCATTGAATTTAAAAAAGAACAGTAATTGAAGCGATTACTGATTAAAAAGCGAACTGTAATCTCCGACAAAATACGTAGTTTTATTTTTGCATAAGTCAAATAACAAATACTAGAAATAATCTTATCTCTAAAAATAAAAGAATACTATGTCAATAAAAATGTCAGATGAAAAATCAAGATATTTAGCTGGCAAAATATTTCTTGTTAATTTAAAAAATTTTTTTAGAGTAAATTTATTTTAATTTTTTAATCTAATCCTTTGTCACAATATATTTCTTCTAAGCAAAAGTCATGCATTATACATTGAACGTTTGATGCATATTTATTATAAAATAATGAGGAAGGAAATGGAGATTATTTGACTCTGTAAAATCAATAGAGTTGCAAGTAGGCGCATCCTTTCTTTTATTGTTACCGTTGCGGCAATGGTTGCAATCAAATTTAAATTACAACGTTCTAATGTTCCAAAACGGGTGCGACGTTTCGTGGCCGCGCAGTTGTTTGCCTTGTCGTTCATGTTTGTTCTCTTGCGGTCCACAGTGCGCGTATATTACAGTACGTGTGCGTTGTGCATGTACAGTACGTTCCGTCACTTCATGCATATGCAAGTCGGTCACATTATGCATTTGTCGCGTGTACATACAACGTGTAGTCGTCAAATTGCGTCTGGTTACCATGCGAACGCAAATGTAATCTCCGTAGATCTCGCAAAAATAAAGCTTCAATGTGCGGGAAAAACATCCTAATCGAAAGATGTTTGTCATGACGGTGCGCTCGCTCGCAAAGTTTTGAAGAATAAAATATGCTTTTGATAGCTAGCAATTCTGTGATCTAAAGCGAGCTATTTCATTCCTAATGTCACATTCTTATTTGCTTTTATTTCTCGATTATAAAATAATGATTGGTCGTTATAGGAATTTTTAGATGAATTACTTAAAATGGATGATAAAAAAATTGTGTCAAAATCCTAATTTCTTCAAGTTACTAAAATATATATTTGCGGATAAAATCTCATAATTATTTTTATATTTTATATTAATATATTTCTCAAAAAAAAACTGATATATCTTGTTTTTAAAGAAATTTAAATTTCTTTAAAAAAATGACGAAAATTCTAATTTATGATATAAAGGAAAATTGCCAATTAAGGATTTAGCGAATAAATAATTGCTTTTAATCATTTCAGCAAACATACCGTGAGCATGATCTTAGATTGATCCGCATTCTAAGCCCCTCACGTGCCAATTTAATACGTATTCTAGGCACATATTGATTACAGCCGCTTAACAATGGACGCGCCGGTTTGCAGTCACTGTTCCATTTATGCCGATTTCTCTAAAGCAGTTTCAAGCTGCTTGGTTACTGCTCATTGACTGTGTTCGAGCAATCTTATTAGTGATGAACCTTACTCCAGATGCGCGCACCGACGGACTGGAACACTCTGATAATGCTATATAATTCTCAATGCACATGCCTTGACTTTGTATTCACTGATACGTTTATAATCTCCCCCTTTTTCTCTCTCCCTCCCTCCTTCCTGCCCCCCCTCTCTCTCTCTCTCTCTCTCTCTCTTGCTAACACCATACCATTCAATATCATTTCAGATACTCAGACAGATTCTTGAGATCATTTGGAGTCGATTTTTCCTCAACAAAAATATCGAGAGACGTCATCATTTTTTGCAAGTTTCCAATTTTTATCATTATATATTTTTGTAATTAAGCCTTAAATTAAAATTCTATCAGCGTAAAATCTATCTGAAATTAACTGACGTAATGTAGTTTTGGTAATTTTTTAACTTCGAAAAGTTTAGTTTTCGAAAAGCGAAAAGCTCCTTTTTTTCAATCGCTTATAACTCGGAAATTATTGATGCCTCGACATTTTTGCTGGGGAAAAATCGTCTCCAAATGATCTCAATAAGAATCTGTCATTACCAAGTTTTTCACCAATTACCGGACACCCTATGTATAAGAGCTAAATTTTTATTTAAAGTAATAACATTACAAGACAAAGTAATTAATTGATTAAAAAATATAGAAAGTAATAATTTTTCTGTAGAAAAAAATTGATTTACAATTTCTTTTATATAGACCTGCTTAATCAGACGACAGAAATGAAAAATAATTCAGCCTGAGCAGCACGTAAAGAATTGCGTAATTTCGTGTAAACAAGAAAACGACAAAACATTTCCGCAAAATATTACAGAGCAACTCTTGCGAATAATACTCGAGGCTCGTCCGACCCATTTTTCTCTGGCAATGTCACATTCGAATTTTTTACAATAGTACAACCTCGGAACCGTTTGCGACCGCTTAAATACGTGACTTCGTGCCACGAATAACTGATCCTATAGAACACAGAGGAGTAAAATGTTCTCGGACGGGATGGTACGTCACGGACGTAACGTGACGCCATCCTGAAACTAATTTTGACTCGGCAAACCCTTTCCAGGTTCTATTCATTTTCGAACTTATATGGACAGATAAAAAATAAAGACCTCTCTCACACACACACACACACACACACGCACACTTTCTTTCTTTCTCTTTCTCCTTCTGCTCGTAAAGCTATTAAACACCGAAAATGGATTATATTAAAATCCACCTTAGAATTGTAGAAATATATAATACTTTATGATTTTAATTTCAATATAACATTTTATAATTTCTGTGTAAAAAATAGCTAATAGTAATAATTATATTAAAATAATTTATAGGATATCTATATTAATATCTATATTAATAATGTTAAATTATCTCTCTAATATGTCAATATGTACATATTAGGATGGATGATATTCCAGTACCTGGGTATTTTACTACCCGATCCAAATTATTAACTCTAGTACATATCAGAGTTTCATACCATAATGATATAAGCCTGAAATTGCAAATTGAAACTTTACAGAATAAGAAAAAAATTTTTAATTCGTATTTGATACATAAGAATACCTCTAAATATTTCAGTATTTATTACTATAATCATTGAATTAAATAGTACGCAGCTTTGTTATAAGATGCACATAAAGCTTTCATATAACTTTAACATCTCTTTTTTTTTTTAATTTAGAGCTATGTTATGAAACCCTCGATATGTTTACAATGTCACAAAATTTTCATAAAGCTTAATACTTTACCATAAAAAAAAATAATAAAAAGATGGAATACGAGAATCCTAATTACCTGCGATGAAAGGGATTACTCGCTTCTGTATAAAATTACATATAGAACGATAAAAAGAGATCTGAGATAATATGCCGCTGCGGCAAATTTTCGAATGTCGCGGAAGGATTACGCCGTAATCCACTCGGGAGTCGAGGATTTCCGCTTATCGGATGGAAAAAAAGCGACTTCATAACTTGCGATTACGGACAATCTACCTAAAGAAATCTGTACAATTAATGTTCAGGAAAATTTCGCATCTTTAAATTTTGTAAATTTCCAGATTACGAAAGGCCATTGCGAAATGTTTTGCAGGAAATCCGCAAAGGAGGAGATTACGCGTGTACGTAAATTAAACATAACAGATCCAGATTGGCGGATTCGTGGGTGCGTATGCACGGACGTCAATTCTATACGATAATTCTAACGTACAACATCCGCCTACGTAAGCGTAGATCCACACTTGTGGCAATGCAAATAGTTAACCGCTGGCAGTCGGGGAGCTCTATTGATTCGGTGGTCCTGAGGTGACATAACGCGGTTTTGCAGATCCTGACGCAATTGTTTCCCAAAGTATGAAACGCACTGTACAGATAATGCATCCCATCATAACTTCCCGTTAAACAATAATGGAGCAAGTAAATTTCCGCTTCAGTGATATCCCGCTTTAGCACTTGCCAATATCAGAGGAGAATATTCCAGCAGAATAGCAAACTATAACTTCGTATAAAATTCTTGCCATCATACTGACCAGGCTGGCAGCAGGTGCACGTTATCCCAAAATTACGACTGAACGTCGACGAAGAATTAGCTGAGCGATTACTTTCCATTGTTCACATGGGAATTAAAATATTCACTCACCATACAGGGATATCGACTTCAAAGAAAATTTAAGTAACGTTGAATCAAACTCTGTAATTTTACGTCATATTCTTTTATGCTCTTAAATGTCGAGTGTCAATTTTACGCTATGCACTGCGCACGAGTCTTTTGTTAATTCAGTTTGAAACGCTTGCGATTTATATCTTACTCGAGTGGAAAATTATAATTAGATCGAAAGTACCAGCTCGATATCTGCGTTTTACGAGGACATAAAGTTCACTTAGTGAAACTGTACGAATAACTGCTTTTTTAGCGTGTCGAGCCGGCAGCATTTTAGTTTTATGATGCTGCGACCGTCCGAAACTCAACAGCTCTGTAACTTCCCTTATACGCTCGCTAAATAAAACTTTTAATAATAGCCCTAGAGAAATGGCCCAGACCCAAGAGAAATTATGCGAAATACTTACGATTTAGCGACTAATAAGCATGCAAGATTGGGAGACATTTATTATTGTTTTGATGATTTTGTGAATATAAAAAGTGGAATTAAATAATTAGAAATCTATAATCGATATTTAATTTTTTGAAACAAATAAAAATAAATTTGCAATTTTATATCAAATTTATTTATTTAGCAGATTTGATCCATTTTACAAAATAAAGCATAAATATAAACATAAAATATAATATATATACCAAGCATAAAGAAATGAAGAATAATGATATTTTGTAATAATTATAATATATAAATTATAATACATACAATAAATAATATATAGTACTAATTGTAAGCTTAATACTTCATATCTAAAATTTAAAATTTATTCAAACTTAATAAAAATTTAATATTTTTACAAAATTTTTTACTATTATCTGATTTATTGCTATATATGGTTCTATTGCAAAACTTTTGTGTTTATTTATGCTATGAAATATTACCAAAGTTTAATCTCACTAATAATACTGTTATGAAGTAGTTGAGTTTAAAATACTTTAAAGTTGATAGTATTAAAGTTTGATAATAATCTTACAAACAGCTGCAGTAGCAATCAATTTTAAGTCAATAGCTGTAATATTGAAATGCATTAAGCAATGAAAATAACAGAAATAATATCTAAGATTACATACTTTTACATAATAAAAAGTTCATATTCTACTATTATTCATACAGCTCAGTATATAAAGAGATTTTATCCAATTCTGTAGATTACGTTCATTTCAGCGTATCATAGAAAAATATCCTCGAGATCAAGCGATGACAACGTGACAACGCTAAATAAAATCGATTAAGACATATTATCTCATTCAATGCCATCAATCAATTTCGTCTTTTTCCGTTTTAGGCTTAACCCTTGCTCGAAGTTAGTGATTCTCGTGCGAAATGGGTTTCTTTTCGATCGTGGAATTCAGGATTGACGTTCAAAGTCACGCGTGTGAGTAAACTGATAATCTTGAGAACCTGATATCTTGAGAAAAGACGAAGCCCTCAGGAATAGCATCAGGTCCCACGAAGCAACCCTAAGATAAATAATTTATTAAATGTTTATTTATTAATCGCGTACGTACAAGATTTCAATTACACGATTAATAATGTTTGGTTTATTTATTGAAATTATTTAAACAAGAGAAAATTACAGAAAAATATTTTTATAAAAGTTATAATTTTGTAAAAATTTGTATATAATAAAAAATTTATCAGAATTAATAAAATTAATCCATTAAATATCTTTATTTATAAATAATTTTTTCAATTTTCTATTTCTAATTAGTTCGAATTTATATATCATATTAATCAGTTAGTTTTATATCATTCGTCAATTTATCGCACATACGAGAATGTGCATTATGATCAAAGAATTTATTATTGCAATTGTTCTTTTGATCTTTTGACTTATGATTTCAAAATTTAAATCGCCTTCTTTTATAATAATAAATAATAAATTATTTTAAATTATGATTTAATCAAAAAGACAAAATCAGAAATTATGTAAAAAGCAAAGGAAAAAATAAACCGTGCATATGACAAACTATATAATTTAAGAAAAGCTGCTAACAATTTCTCTGGATTAATTTTGTTTACACATACAAATTCTGCATGATATAATAACGAAAACGTATGGCTGGTTTTACGATCAACGACACGAAACTTAATTAAACAAACAGATAAATAAAGCAAACATAAAACCCAACGCATGTTCAATCTCAAAGGATTAATTTATCTTTCGGTGCACACGATTGGCCAATGTTTTTCCCACTTTTATTGTTTTTATGTTTGTAATCCGTCGTTTTCACTGTCGCACCGGTCGAAATACATACAGATATATATGCGTGCCCCTATCGATCGATGTTTGCACAATAGGGTGCCGTTATCGCTCGACACGACGCTATCAACGTACACCATCGTTGCAGTGCGGATGTTGCTTTAGTTACAGCAGCCACTTTTCGGTGCTATTGACGTCAGAGCGGATCTCTAATCGCTGCTTGCGTTTCATGCGCCGAACAATGACGACGCTTCGCTATAGGAAGGAGAAATGTTCTCCTTCCTGGAATACCTTAAGGAATAGGTGTGCGATCCATGCAATTTCGATTCAAATAAAATTTCTATTATGTGCAAGCTTTATCTACCATATTATATCATATAATGTGATGACGGAGCAAAGTTATACTTTACAAATCAAATTATCATAAATAAAATGATAAATTGCATGAAAGATCATGTGAGATAAAAACATTGATAAAGAAGCAAGTAAAGTATAATCTATATCTTGTGTTTTATCAAAATTATTTGTATACATTATTTGTAAATTATTCCCAAAAAAAATTTTAATCTGATTTGTATACTGTTGCAAAAAAATGTAACAAAATAATAATATTATAAAATAAGCATGTTTTATTGAAGATAATGTATTACATAATATAAAATGTTTTTAAATACTAAAAAAATTATTTAACTGTACAAAGTATATAGCATCATACACGTTATAAAAATACGTATAATTTTATATAAAAATATTAATAATTTATTATAAATATATTAATAATTACTTTATTGACTAATTGTAAGATTGTACTCCAGTGTTTGTTTCTTTTTTGAAATTTTTATATTTGTCGAAATATAGCTAATGAATCATATATAATTTTGATAATGTTTTATAAATTGCCGTTATTTTTGTCCCTAAAAGATATAAAAATATCTTATTAGAATTTAAAAAATAACAAGATATAGAAGTGTCCATTTCCGATTTTGATAAGCTTTGAATATATTATAGTCTAGGTCAAAATAAAAGACACATTTGTTTTTATCTATTCCCTTAACGGACGTTAAAGCCGTGAAACATCCTCTTGAAAAAATCAGTTTTTATATTCCTGAGCAAATACCGTCGAAATGATAAAAAATATAAAAAAAGTTTCAAACAAAAGTTTTATGGCTTTTAATTTTTATTTTATAACAGTGTAATGTTAATTATATATTTATTATAATAAGTACATAAAATGTTATAAAAATATAAAAATTCTAATATGTAAATTATTTATTGATAATTCATGGTTATCTCTGTGAGATTGTAAAGAAAAAACTGTTGTCATGAATAACAAGCGCCATGAGAGGTATTTCTTGCTTATTTCTTAAAAAGTTTGCTATAAGATAAGTTTTAAAATTTTTTAAAAATTTAGAGGAAGAGAGAACAATTTCCAGAAATATGACATTTTCGAAAAACCTGATTGCACTGTTATGAAGTACTTTAAAAGCTATAAAACTTTTGTTTAAAACTATTTTTATCTTTTTTATATCTTTTACCATGTCAATAGTACTCGCTCAGGAATATAAAAAGCTACTTTTTCTGAAAGAGTGTTTTACGTTAGAGTGTTATTTATTTCCTAATGGTCTTAATAGCTGTTAGGGAATAAATAAAAATATATATCTTTAGCGGGGCAAGGAGGAGTTTAAAATTCTCAAAAATGAATTAAAAATCCTAGTAAATGCACTAAGAAAAATATGTGCCCTGTGCACTTATCAATTTTGCAGAAAAATTATTTTCTGCAAAATCGACGCGTTAACACGTTAGCTCTTATTCGCCAAATTTCTAGTTGCTTGTTTGTAAACATTAAGAGTCTTATATTCGTAGTAAAAAATATTGCTTCTTATTTTGACCTACAACTTATTCAAGCTCATTAAAATTGGAGACGGACACTTTTCATACCTTCTCTTGTAAGTCGTAGTATATTTAATCTAATCTTAATTTAATTATTTATAAGAAAATACGTATATACGTAGGTTGTTCGAAAAATTTTGAGTCTACAACACTTAGATGACGTTCATAGTATTTTTTTTCTTACATTTGGCAACATTCCATCTGTCATATAAATACGTATAATATTTCAGCACGATTAGATAATTTTTTCATATTGATATAGCTTCTCAAAGTTAACGTGTCGGGTGTAATTTCAAAAATAAAAAAATCTGAATATCGTGCAGTAATAAAATTCTTCGTTTTGAAAGGTTTATCGGCAACGGAAATTAATATTGAGATGGTAGATGTATTAGGAGAGTCTGCTCCTTCATTTGCAGTAAAAAGATGAACAGCAAAATTTAAACGTGGTCGTAAATGATGACCCTCTGGACGCCAAAAACTGCATCAACATCAGAAATTGTCAAAAAAGTCCATGATATAGTATTAGAGGACAGACGATTGAAAGTGCATGAAATAGCTAACACCATAGATATCTCAAATGACCGAGTTATTTATATTTTGCATGAGGAATTATATGTGAAAAAGCTTTACGCAAGATGGGTGCCGCATTTGCTTTCAATCGACCAAAAACGCATTCGAGTGAACATTTTAATCTCATTTTAGAGAGCGAATATATTTATTAGAGAAGCGTTGGACCAAATGCATAGAAGTAGAGGAAGATTATATTGAAAAATAAATATAACTACAAAAATTAAAAATCAGTCTTTTATTGTTAGGCTCAAAACTTTTCGAAAGACCTTCGTAATATGAAAGCAGCGCAGCATAATTTAGTTCCAGCGCGGTTTATATGGCAATATCGGCTATAAAATTTTCCTTTTTGATCATAAGTGGAAACAAGATCGCGCAATTAATATTATACACCTACGTCCATTCGTAATAAGATAGATTGTAATTATTAAAGTACATTTATGAATTAGCCGAGAAAACCTATATTTTTATTGCTAACGTTTTGAAACATCAATGTGTTATCTCAGTGTGAGGAAAATATTGTAATTTCAGCAATTTAAAAGTATTCACGAATTTTAAAAATTGTTGCAACTTATTTGGACTTTTTTTATCCTCATTTATGTATGAACAAAATTTGTTTGAAAAATTTTTCATTCTTTTATAAATTTGATTCGTCTAACTTTAAAATCCTAAAAAGTGAATTGGTTGCGAAAACACCTGGCACAGTCGGAAAAACTTTCATTCCACTTTTTTTAATTTTTTTTTTTTTTTTTTTTACATAAGCAGCTTAACAAATTTCTTTATCGCCAAACGTAATTTTTGATTTCTTTCACGTAAATATCTTTCTCTCGTAAAGTTCAGTTTGATCCTCACTTGAAAGATCCTATTGAAGAGACGTGTGAAAATTTAACTTTCAATAAGCCAGCAAGACCTTATTATAGGTACTTTTATCCTACTCACAAAGCTATTCAATTTATCGGGAAAGTTATAGAATAGAAGATAGTGAACAAATAGAAAGAAAAGAAAAATATGCAATGGCTAGTATAGGGAAAGGAATAAATTTATTATATGATTGTTTTTTATGTATTTATTTTTGCAAATTTTGTTTCTCAAATCTTTCCAATCGTCGCTCTTACAGTGATTTTCAGAGAGATGCGTAAAAAGTATATTTATATCCAAATATGTACCAAACGTCTACTATTTTTTGCAGCACACGATGTATAAACCAAATATTTACACAATATGAGCCCAAATATATCTATCTATAAATTGTATATTTAAAAAACAACCATTTCCAGTGTTTTTTTTTTGCTTTTTCTCTATATTTACTTTCTTAAAAATGTTATCTTTGCTTAAGCTTAAAAGCATTATTGAAAATCAAAAAATTACATTTTCATATTATCGACAAGAAATAAAGACGAAATTGTGATGAAATCCATTTAGAAAATCGTGTAATCAAGCCGATTGCATGAATTGACAACGCGACACTAAGGCAACGGGTAGCACTTTCTCATAAGAAAATACAATCACGAAGAGAAATAAAAAGGGCGAGAAATGGGAGGCGACATATATATATACATATATATTCCAGCAGGCGACGAAAAGAGAAAGAAAAGATTTGCGGATTCTATTTGCGCGCGCTAGACGGTATCGCATATATGTACTGAAAATAACAGGGTCCCAGGCGTTTATGTGTGCGTGTGACGCATACGCGCGCACGAATTGTTGTACAGCGGATAGGAAAAGCAATTTCCACCCGACTATGGGGCTGAATATGTCCACCATTCGAGCTACTTTCCTCTCGGCCGTTCGGCCTCTCGCCGTCATTGCTCCTTCGCGTCCTGAATAAATGCCAAAGGCGCGCAAACATTGCGAGGAATCGTAGAAATTAATTACGCCTCCGCAAGCAGACTCGTTAATTAAACTATGACGGCCAATGAATATATTCAAGAAAAATCATAATATTCTCTTTTTTTTTTTCCGGCTCGCCAATTGTTTTCTGCAAACGTTATGATTACAATTTATCTCGCGCTGAAAAACTGAAACTGTTGCACTTGCAGATTGTACTCTGTTATCGATTAAAAAATAATAATTTTAAGCAAATAATTCGCATTGTAAATTTCTCGGAAGCATTTTAATTTTAATATTTCTAAAGCGGGTAATTTTAATTCTCTTACGGATGAAATTAATATTACACTGAAATTTAAACTCATTTTTAAACAATGACATCCGTGATTCCGCATTGCAATTAATTAATTAACGCTATTTTCACATCGCGTAATTGAATTGTATAGATGTTGTAACTGAACAAATATAATGAACAATTAGAAAATACGTTTATGTCAGCAATAAACGTTTTGTGAAATGAACAAAAATGATAAAATATTATATCAAGAGAGACAATTCTGATTGCACCGGAGAACGTAGCAAATTAACGTAAGTAAACGCAATTAAACCGCAGTAAACAAGAAACTAGATTCGTTAATTGGGATTGCTTGATTCTTGAATGACATGTGTACCTTCTTTGTATACAGGTTTGCTTGATCAACCAATTATTCTTGAACTTCTCAACGTCCACCAATTTTGTTTGATAACTTGATCAAATAATTCTAGCGATTAATTCAATCTCATTGCGGCCAATCAGGAGTTAACCGCAACACCTGGTTAAATTTCGAAAATAACTACAGCTCTACCATAGCGCAATGCTTCGCTATTTTATATTTCAACAGAGAACGGAATAAAACAACGTGCACACATGCGTAAAGCGAAGCGAGCAAGCACACTTCGTTCCTCAACTTTGTAGTTCACTTCTCCCTCTCTCTTTCTCTCTCTCTCTCTCTCTCTCTCTCTCTCTCTCTCTCTCTTTCTCTTTCTCTCTGGAAAAGAGTTTTCCGCAGAATAACAGTCAGTCCACGCTCGAAGAATAAATTTGAGATTACCGTTTCCGAGGAAACGAGTTACTCCCATAAAATAAAGAGAAGTCCATTTAGCCTTCCCTTCGTGGAAATACAAGTGATTAAATTAAACTCTGCGCTATGCCTATATAGCTCTTTTTTTTAAACGTTTCGTCACTCGCTAAACTTTTTTAAAAGCAACACTTTCAATCAATCAAAGCCGAAACCCGACAACTTTTTTTTTTTATGTAAAACTGAACAAGTAACCGACTATGTTGCAGATTCAATAAGCTGGACGCCAAGTTGGAAATCGATATAAGGACTGGCCTTTCGACCTTTATAGCACTTTTCAATGAACACGGATGTCCCGCGGCAATTTTACGCAAAGTAGCGAATCACATGGAACCAAACGGGAAATGCAATAACGCAAGGAACGTGTATCGCGAAATGGAATAAATTTTGCCTGGTCGTTTCGTCTCTGCAACGAATTTGCAGCGACGTAATGGCCGAAACGGCACCGTAGAGGAATAAACGTAAACGGCCAAGTTACAGCCTGCCATTTCCGTTCCTTCATCCTTGTTCTTCGCTATCGCGAATGAAAATGGGTGATTCGCTTAAAAGCATTCTTCTTTTCTGATAATGTATCTCGTTTCTTTGAATGTTATCACGTACAATATATCACGCTGACTTACTCATTAAACAAGCCGTTAGTTTCTTGTGAGAAAACACGCAGTGACTGTACAGTTATATCGCAACGATAAATAATTGCACGCAATGATAATACATTTTCTTTAAATTGTTTGACAATTAAATCTATTAAGCTAACTTTTCATCAAAATTTTCAATTGTCTGTCGACTTCCTTCCATTCGCACGTGTACGGAATCGGTGTCTTAGCGAAGAAGTGATCAAACGCAGCTTGAGGTTCATCGGATTCAATTTCCAAAAAAGCTCGCTGTATAAGTGATGACATTATAGATTAAATTTTGATTAAATTTTTGAAATGTCAACATCAAAGTAGAAAACTCTGACAATATTAAAGAATAATAATCTCATTTTTTAATCAAAATTTTAATTTTACAATACCTGCAGCACTTCCATGTCGCTCATCTCGTATGAAAATATGTTAAGACTGCGCAGAAGAGAATCAAGATCGCAACTAGCGTTAATTTCGTTGCTATTTTCTTGAGAAAAAGCATATTTATGTTGGAGATTATTAGTCGATTGAATCTTGCATTGTGCAACTTCAATTGCTTCATCCATTACCACGTAAATTCTATGCACACATATAGATCTAAATATAATATATGCACTGACGTTTGCATAAAATTTTTCCTAAGAAATTTCTACAGAAAATTTTTTTACAGGTATCTTAAACGAAATATAATTAAAAAACTCATGTTTTAGTTCTTTCATCAAAAATTATCCAATTATGAACTTCGCTTAAACTGTGCGATGTTATATTTATATGGCTTAACGCTGTGCTATGAGTTTTAGGAAACTCTAACTTTAGCATTGACAATTATTAAAGTGAGATTTACCCCGCTATGTACATCAGATTTAGCCCCCCCTTCAGGCTTATGAAACTATAAATGGACATGTATTCTTGCTCGGAGACTCGCCAATAAATCCTAAATGGTTGTTCGTGACATATCGCTTGAATCTATTAATACATTTAATAATCATATGATAATCGAAAGACAAAAGAGAATAAATTGAAAACTAAATTAAAATTCGCATTATTATTCTACACATACATATTACATACGTATATGTGAATATTAATAGTATATATTAATAAGATATATATAATATAATTAATTAATTTTCCCTCAAAGAAAACTTTAAAAGCGTTTTTTCATGAAATAAAATTTTATTTTATGAGATATTTAATATGCGAGCAACGAAAAATCAGATCATATTAATTATATTGAATATATTATACGTAATGCAGACAAATATTCATAATTTATATTTTGCATATGCACTTTTCAAATATAAATTAAATAATTGTGTATATAACTTTTCTCCATCGATATTCGTAAGAATTTATTTATTTAGTCTACAAACTATAATATTAGTAATAAATCTCATAATAAAAGCTCGAACCGTTATAGGAAGTGCAGTATATTTAAGATCCTGTTGGTAATTTAGAATACCACTAAAAATTGATGTTTTTATAGTATTATTTATCAGTATATTGGAATCAAATATTGGAATTAGATAGAAATTCATATAACAAAATATTTAATATAAAAATACCTCCAGGAATACTAATATTTTATTGCGGTGGTAGCGAGGAAGTTTGTACAAGTCTAAAAATCAAAATTTTTTTATAAATTGTATATTTCTTATTATTGTTTTAGTACATTTTTATAATGTTTATGCATTAATTAATTTGTGTATAGATTAAGTTTGACTCTAATTTTTGTGATTTATTGATGTATTTTTTTCTAATCGGATTTGACATAAAACGATGTATGTTTCTAATTTCTATCGAATATCTAAGATATCCTAATGTAATGTATATAATATATGCAATGTATGTAATGTATGTAATGTATGCAACATATGCTCTAAATTTTCGGCCATATTGGAATTTTTCAACCAAATAATCAAGGTGCTATGTATTTTCTTTTGCTTTAGTGATGACGTAGGAGTGAATTATGAATAATGTGCCTCATGTATAGTTATTGGATGTATAATAAATGTACTGGCTTCGACAAAGACTATGTGTAATTTATTGCAAATAACAAAATATTCCAAATGGCCTTATAAATTTTGATCATTTAGGTGTTATTTATTTAAATTTTTTATTTTGATTTCCTAAAGAGTAAAAAAATACATGTTATTTCTATTTTTTTAAATAAATATGATTTGTTTGTCCATCAAAAGAATGTTTTAACTTTCATCAGAAAGCATAAATTTGGTTCCAGGACTATAAAATAAAACTAGTGAAAAATATACCGCACTTTTTATATTTTATATAAATTATTCGTACAGTTAAGATTGAATTACGTTCAACGATATGCATAAATTGATCCATACTGCACGAGAACCAATCACCAATTTTTTCATAGTGCGTTTTGCATAATTTACAGATATGCTGTACAAGTATATATTGCTGTAATTTACATTGTCGCGAATTATTTGCATATCAGTTATTATTATTTATTATTATTTGCATATATAACATTTAGTTTTATATGTAAAATAATATATTTCATATATTATTAACGTAGATAATTTGAAATAAAATATTTAAATATTTTATGGAACAAAAGTGTTATGCAAACAATTTTACAACATTGATAAGTATCTAAAAAAAAATAATTGCGCAATAATAAATTAATGTATTGTTTTCTGTAAAAAAATTACATTACGAATATTTGTTTAATTTTCAACTATTTTGGATTAATTATTGAAAGGAATTTCATGCAACATATATAATTATTGCAGAATGTGTTTATATATACTTTGGTAAATAATTCGTAAAATTCAGGAAATTGTTCATTCTTCAAGGTTATCATTGTTCTCTCGATTATCAGACTCGGATTTCGCACAAGAGTCACTTGAAGTTTGACGGATGATGACATAGTTCTTTACCTGAAATTTAATTAATTAATATAAAAAACTATGTTTGATTTTTTCTTACACAAGATTTGTGCGTGTATAATTTTGTGCGTTAAGCAAACTTACTGAATTATATCGAACTGAAACACTCCGAACATGGCGTAGATAAACGTTATGTCATGTTATTTATTTATTTTTTATTTACGCCATGGCAATAAAAATTTAAATGCAATTGTTACTAATGAAATAAATTAGAAAGAACAATTATTAATAACGTTGCAATAATTAATTAAAAATTGCATCATAATTTTACGCTTAGTAATCAATGTGATTATTGTTGAATTTTCATAACTATTAACAAAGCAAGCCAATTTGGCAGTTACAGATGAACATTGTCTGCATTAATTAATTTTAGTTCGCTAAATTCACTGAAAGTTTCATACGGACTGGAAAGTGGTTGGCAGTATTATACCGTAACTTCTAGGACATTTGCTAACCTTGTGCTTACACGTTGAAGCTAGCTAATGCGAATGGTAGTGTAAGAGGTTATAAGGATGGCAATAGAGCTCCTGAAGAACCCTGGAATGGAGGTATTTCGAATCCATCCGAGCAGAAATGCAGGTTCGCTTCAATTAACATTTATAATACGAAATATTCTTGCCAGATTCCATAAGTAAAATTTTCTCCTTCCAATATAACTCAAATCCCAATTTGTCATTATTTTACTACTTTATTTATATCAAAATTAATTGTCTAGAAAAAAAAATTCTTGATAATATCTTATTAAATTAGTAAATCATTCATAGAATTAATTCTAATGAGTTATATCATTCAATTAAGTTTACGAGAAAAATATTTCTTCTAGCAAATATTGTTAAACAAGAGAGATGTTCTTATATTATTCTCGGTTAAAGCAAATACTTGATTAATTAATGGCGATCATTTTATCGGTTTCTAACATTTTTATACATCCTTTCAGTGACATTTGGAATTATGTATACGATTGATATCGATCGTGTACAGATACTTTTGAACAAGCCACATTACATTGATCATCTCAGCGACCTGCTCCGCCGGGCAAGAAATGACTGGAACTTTAGTTTCTCCCTCGGGATCATGCAGCTGGTATGTACACAGGACGAATTGGGTCGGAGAGAAATTTCAGGCCCGGAGATTTTGCCCTATACTAATACCCGCGAGGCAAGAAATTGCAAACAAGATCCTCGCGTCGGCACATAAAATTAATCCTTTGCATGCAACAGTTGAGGCATCGTTGCGCATAATAGCACCGGCACCTCGCTTAAAATTACGACAGGTGAAGCGATTCGCGCGCGCGAGGGTGGAAAGATTAAATCGCGCTCGCGATATTCCACCGTCGCACGCGATTACTCAATGACAAGCACGCAAACAGTTTGACGGATAAAATATTTGATTTTCATACGATACTTCCGAACTGAGATAAAGTTAAAAAATGATAGATACACTCTGAAAAGAGAATATGAGGTAACAGAAGAATTTTCTGAAAAAAAAATTAAGCAAAATTAAAATTTGTGTGTGTGTGTAAAAAAGATCTTATATAAAAGTATATATATATATATATATATATATATATATATATATATATATGCATATACATATATATATACATTTTATTAAATAAAATAGTTTAAGAATAAAGTTGAAAGGTGCGGAATTTAATCAGATCTATACGATAAAAATTTATATTTCTCACATATGAATGTTTTCTAATTTTTTTGTTTAATTAAGACTGTCAATCTCTAAGCACTTACTATAATAATAACATATTAATAATTTAGGATGATCTGATTTAGCATGATTAATTATACATCACTTTCGACGCACTGTGCAGCGACAAAGCGCGCGTTGAATTAAGATAACAAAAGGAAATAGCCGAATTAATCGCAAAAGTAGAAATTGTCGGTCAGGATCAGACGTACCACGAAGATGTCAATGCGTTCGTCGTTGGTTTAGCCTGTCGCTTGAATGCTGAAAGAAAAGAAGGAAATGAGAAGAAAAAGTTCGAATTAGAAAAAGGACGAGGTCGCGGAGAGAATGGGAGGGGGATGCGGATGCGGAAAAAGAGGAAGAGGGTTCGCGAGATTTCCTTCCGAACGACTACCTTTCGATTCCACTGGAGTTACACGAGTCGCTGGATTCCGATCCGACTAGCCGGGCTTTATCTCGTTCTGTCTCCTTTTCAGTGGCGCGCGGGCCGAGCTCTCTTGATTGGCGCAGCAAAATCAATGCTCGAGAGAACTACATACGAGGGGGATGACGATCGGATGTGTGCATGCTTCGTTGCCTCGCGTAAATCGTTTGCGCGAGAAGGGTAAGCGAAATTTGAAACTCGTTGGTTAGAAATTGTTGATTGGTGCAAGCTAAATATTTTTCGCATGATTTCCTATATGATAAACAAGAATTCGTTACAGAAGAATGCATTTTTACGATACTTTCGTAAAAGAGGTGTTAGCTTTTTAAATTTAATTCAAGAATCTCTAATATTACGCGCGATTAAATAATTTGTTTCTCTTTTCTTGTAATATTACGCAGCATTGACAAAAATAAAGATTATTTGTTATCGATAAAATTAATTATTGTTAATTAATATTGTGAGGGGGAGAGAAAGAGAGAGAGAGAGAGAGAGAGAAAAGGAGAGAAAAATTAACATAATATTTAAAATTCTTAGTAGAAGTTATATTTCTTGGAACACATAAAAGTTGTTTTCGCGATGTAGTAGCGATATAGGAAATAATATGGGTTTTATCAGGAATATGTAGGACACGGAGGGAGGCTGCATTGTTACGAATGGTGTTACTGATAACGCCCGTACGGCACGGTGCATTTCGAACTTTAATCGTAGTTTACAACGGACTCGCTTGTGCTCTAGTTTCATTTAGTTTACACGTAATGTGCAAAATTGCGACTCCATCGTGTGGGACGCACTTCGCGGAAAGAAAATATTTTCGCGCGAAAAATGTTGAAGTACAGATAGTTTGACAAGTGTTTCCTTTTGTCTGTTATTTTTGCACCATGGCTATCTCGATCTCTATTATGGTCCATTTATACATATCCGTTCTGTATCTATATCGTATCCGTATCAAGCACGTCAGTGCATGGATGCTAGATTTAATCCCATATGATTAAATGTTATTTATATTATTCCGTATCAGTATCGTCAGTGTCCGTATCGACATCGTCGATACCGTTGGCGACGATATTTTCACGACAACGGACGGAACTGAACCGGTACTGACACACACACGGACAAGTAAAAATACGCTTTCGTGTAGCGTTCAGATTTTTCAGTCTCATTTTGCATCAATCCGAGGGATCTGCCACGATCACATACGTCTCAAGTCTTACGTGACTGTTTCAACAAATTCACGGATGCAATGCAAATATGTATAAATAAAGGCTCATTTATACATATCCGTTCCGTATTCATAACTAGTACTGGCAAAATTTCGGATTTAATTATTTACACATATCCGGATCGCGTCCGTGAATTTTTTGAAACAGTCGTTAGCACCTGAGATGTACGTGATCATTGCAAATCTGTCAGAAGATGAATTGTATTAATTGTGGATAAAGGAGAGCTTTTTAAAAGAAAAGAAAACGAAATTTATAGGCTCACAAAGCATGTGTATACAGAACGTAAAACGGAGGGTAAATTTTTTACTTCATATTAAAAACCTTGTTGATTAACAAATTTTATAATACTAGTTATTAAATTGTATATTACATATTATTATATTGTTTGAATTAAATATTATATATTATAATTAAATATTGGATTCATTAACAGTTTTACATTATTTCGTTAAAATTATTTTACTAAATTATTTGATATCTTATATAATAAAATATTTCACAAAATATAATAAAATGTAATTATATAATAAAATAAATATAAAAATAATCCTACAAGAAAATTTTATTTCTACACGGATGCTGTACGGATGCTTATTTACATTTGTCCGTACATGTCCGTATTGATACGTTCAATACCATCCGTTTCGTGAAAATTTGGTCGCCAACGATATCGGTGATGTCGGTACGGACACTGATGGTACGGATACGGAATAGTGTCAATACTTACATTTAATCATATAGAATCGAATCTAGCATCCGTGCACGTCAGTAATACGGTACGGATGTGGAACGAATATGTATAAATGCACTTTTATTCGTGATCTAACAATATATATATATATATATATATATATATATATATATATATATATATATATGAATAAATTAAATAATATTATAATACATAATAACAAATTACAAAATATATTCTATATATTGTATGGTAAAATTATCACTTCTAAAATTAGAGTATATCACTATGCAATTTAACTGATTGATTATAAATTTATTTGCAATGACAGGTTGATTGATTCATTACTCGAATAAATCGTGACGCATATGCGTCGAGCTACAAATCAACAACTGCTAAATAACAGTAATTCTTTCATAATAAACAAAAGTAAATTAAACAAGGATTATTGTATTAATAACGAGTCATGGTATTTGACTGAAGAATTCTATTTTTAAATTCACTCGGTTAATTCACGCGGCAATTTAAAAAACTCTCACTATTCACGGGAATTGAAAAATCCACTTAATCGAAAAACGCACGAAGAACGCGAAAATGTATATGTTTGACCGAAGTTTTGCAGTTGGCTTGCGCGCTGTTAAAACGAGTGCACCTGTAGAGTCGCGAGTAGCTTATCACTAGCGAGTACCGTGTGTATGTGTAGTAATGCACGAGTGTGCAAGGAGTACTCTCTTGTGGTACTTATACTTGTTCCCACTAGTTGGGACTGACTCGAGCGCGCACCTGTGTCAAACATTATGCAGGCAAGCAAAAGCCCCTTGAAATGCAAATGTTTGCTATGAGCGCAATTAGGATCCTCGACACACGGAAATCTCGACCGTTCCCCTGTTTGCCCATTGTCAAAAAGACGCGACTCTATTCGCAAAGGTGCCGCGTTGAGTCCGAATCGCGAGTCGGTTTGCATAAACTCGGATAGAGAGAGAAAAGACATTTTAACACAATTTTTGCAAAATATCTCTCGTGTCGTAGGTACAAGACGTTAAAGATGTCTTTAATGTTAATGTTCTGTACACACCGCAAAGAACGTTGGTTATAATGGAATAGCTAATGCTTGCAAGATTTCATAAAAAAAAAAAAAAAAAAAAAAAAAAACTTGAAAAGAGCTCTTTACCCTCTATTTTTGACAGTCTACATTTTAAAAGAATATGGTTGGTCATTATAATTTTTTTATAATAATATTGAAAATATATTCTAGTCTACAATAATAATATCTCTATATTTTTGTAGTTAAATGGAAATACATTCTGACGTTGTAATTAAATATGGAATAACAGATAGTTATCCTACAAAATATGAATGCGCTTAATGTAAATACTATACGAATAAAAGAAAAGCAGAATAGTTATGTGAGTGGCGCACAAACCTTTGTCCTGATAACTGGATTGACAAACGTCCAGACAGGTATGACAGACATTCTACACGTCACAGTGCAATCATGCAATATCTCCGGTTGACTGCATCCATTCCTATCTCACAGGGATTGTGCCAATAAGACTTGGAATGTTTGTATTGAACGAGTATTTGAAATTTTTGCGACTAGTACCTAGCACGCGGAAAATTGTACAATAAATGCCGATTCTGTACAAAAAAGAAATGTGAGATTTCACATAACACTTTTATTAATATTATTTCCATTTATTTATAATATGTTTAACGGCAAAAAGTTTCTCCAAAAAGAAAAAAATAAATAAAAATTTATAAAACTAATTTATTCTTAAAAAACCTTTTCCTCTAAATCTTATATCTGTTCAAAATATGCATTTTTGACTATTATTTTCCATGGAGTAGAACTTTCTTATTACATTAATTTTTAATGTCATAAGTCATTGTAATGAAAGTCATTATTTTGGTCCAAAAATGATTGTTTTCACAACTGCTGTAAACTGTCATTTGAATTTTACCGAGACCATTTCTCTGTCTATCCGTATTTTCTGGAAGGAATGTTTATGTCTCGTGAGAGAGAGAGAGAATCGGGAGTTCACAAACACGGCGATTTCGCGTTGAGGAAACGCGGCAGCAGGCAACGTCGACAGACATTTCCATCACAAAGACGGCCGCTTTTAGATGGATCAACCCGCAAGGACGCTACTCGAATATGTATGGCGAGACACCCGTAAAAGAGGCTGTTTGACCTCGAACCCAAAATATATTCGTTAGACCGATCATTTCAACGACACCTAATACTTCCGGAAAATTTTCCGTACGCATATTATCCCAATTTGATAAATCTTAAGCGAAAAATGTTGTGATTATTTTCAATATTAAAGAGGAATTTTACGAACCATCTACGTCAAAAATTAATACATGTAATACATTTTCTGACAATGAAATTCATGCATATGGCATTATACAAAGCGCTTTTAGCCTCTTAAAATATAAAAGTAATAATTAATTTATAAATTAAAAGATATGAAGATTTACCCTGTAGAATAATAATTTAATCTCAAAATTATAATATTATGTGATATCAAACTAATATTTTTATAGTAACTGTATCACGAAAATTTTGCACATAATAGTAATTGCACATAAAAATTCATGAAAATAAAAATTTTAATTCTACAGAGCAAATCTTTACGGAATACAAAGGAATGTTTAACAATTTTGTCTCTTAATTTCTTAAAATTAGTTTTTTGTTTGCTATCCGTAGGTATTGCATGAATCTCATTAGGATTTGTTACAAATCCGACTTCAATTTCTAACCTAATTTTTTTTAAAATTACCTTAGTTTATATGTATCTTACGTTCCAAAACGTTCTCTTCGAGGAAAATTTTACTCGAAATATATAATACACGTAACGTATACTATATTATATTGCATACAATTTTTTTCGGAAAGGATGTTTTGGAACGTAACTTATATACATACACAAGAATGTGTTTCCTGAAGATTTAAAATATACGTATATAGTACAGCATATTTAAAATATTATTTCTGTAAAATCTGTAATGATGTATTCACATTAGATAAGATATGTAAAATTAGTTTAAAATATGATTACTTTATGTAAAGGAAATAAACTTTATATTTGGAAGAAGTGCTTAATTAATAAAAAATTTACTGATTTTGTATTTGCAAAAAAATCTTAAATTTAATTTTTTTTTTTAATTTTTAAATTCTTAAACTTTTTACATTATTTGTTGTAAAATTATTCTACATTATGTAACAAATGCAAATTGATGAATTATTGGCCAGGAGTGTTATTTCTTTCTTATTCAGAATCTCACTTATATTCAGAATCACTTAAATTATTGCAGAAATTGCTGTAGTATTGATAGAAGTTATTTGATGAACATTGTCTGCTACATCTATTTTGAATTTTGTATTACAACAAAAGCTTTAAGCTTTAATTGATTTATCATCTACATACAAAATGATTGGAAAAAAATAAGTATTATAAAACTTTCCTCTAGAATCAATTACATTATTTAATTAGCTCATAAAATTGATATTATTAAATTAATTATTATCTGAATAACAGCTAAGAACTCAGATCTCCAAATATTATTTAGTCTCAAAAATTATAAAACATTATTATACAATGATAATAAATATATTATACGATTAGTTACATAAATAATTTAAAAAATTATGATATATATTTATGAAATAAAAGCGAAAACTGATTTAGTGTATCTGAATATAACGTTATTATAACTAAAGCTGATTTTAATATTTATAACATCAATTTACCTTATTTATCTTATTCATTTTCTTCTACTTTATTTTTGGAATGAAGTGCTTTAAGATTTGATTTAAGACTTTTTGTATCTGTTTTGAAATCCACATCATAAATCCTTTGACTTGATTTATCATCTGTATGTAAAATAATTAAAAAATAAACATCAAATATTTTTAGGTAAAATATTCTGTATTATAAACCCTTATTCTATAATCAATCGCATTATTTAATTAAATCATCAAATTATTATTAAATTGTTTATTAATCGAAAATCAGATCTTCGAAAAAATGTCGATAAATTATATGTTCTTTTAAATGTTTCGACTCAATAAAAATTTTATAATTTTTACTACAAAACTTGCATTTTGCCATATTATTTTGTAACGTGCAATGTTTTATCCACCAACATTTTTCTTTCATATCTTGCGCTTTAATATTATATTTACAGTATATTATTATATCTAAATCTAAATCATTAACATTCAAGTATTCTGAGCACTGAAAATTATTTTAATCAAAAAATTTTATTGTACGTAATATTATTTACGTATAGGATTAACAAATTAGAAATTCTATTTAAATAATAGATACAAAAAATATTTTGATATAATATTATATCTGAAGATAGATTAAATATTTATAACATAAAATTACCTTGTTTATCTCGTTTGTTTCTTTGGATTTTACATTTATGCTGAACTAAGTGTTTTCTATATTAAGAATCTAATACTTGATAAATCTGATCACAATTTCTGCATTTTGCTTTATTGTTTTCGAATGTAAAACATTATCTTATCCAATCAGTTTGTACACGTAGTCTTTCGTACATCTCATTATGTTTCCTAATTATATGAATTTTTAGAATTCTTTGCTGCTCGTGAACAGTATAAACTTTACCACAATAATTACATTTTGCATTATCGTTTTCTAATATGCAATGTTTAATTCGCCAGCTTTTTTGTTCCATGGTAGCGAGTTAATATTATGTTTACACTATATGACAGACACAGAACTACTAAATATAAAGAAAATAAATTCCACGAGACGTGAAGACTGATATTGCCAGGAAAGGTCATAAAAAGATAAATACGATTTTCTGTTAGAATATAAATATTGATACACAATTTAAAATTCACCTAACATCTTGTACAGCTTTATTTCTTATTATTTGAGTAGATTTTATAATTTTTGACAGATATTAAATCCTTAGAAAATTAAACAAGATACGAGAACATGCATACCGAATACAAAAGAATGTGAGCGGATCTTGTATGATTTGAGACATGTATATAAAGTTGATAGCATTATTAATGTTAAAAAATCTTAAATTATTAGCCCAGAGAATACTACATAAATTTACAGTTACACATTAATTGCACCGTAATCAACAAGTTTAAAGTATTTTTTTCATTATCTATGAAATTGACATTTCAATTAACATTAATAAAAATAACACAAGATAATACCGATTACGTATAATTATTATAATTAATTTCATTTTAAAGTAAATAAACATATTACGTTACATGTTTATTTAAAACTGCCACTTATTAATTAAAACAAATATTCAACAAAAATATTTAAATATATAAAAATTTGAGAATTTAAATTAATATAATAAACGCATATTTAAAAGATTATTGTTATAAAATCTGTGATCAAAAATTATATTAATATATATCAAATTTGACAGATTTTTAAACTTATAAAAATTTTATATTTAGCAATCGTATAATAAAAATTTACAAATTGCATATTTATAGAAAGCTCGATTATATTTCCTTTTATAATTTGCTTAAATTAATTTCTAATTACAGTTACATGTTATAAATGTAAAGTGAATAATTACTATAGTCAGACACACACACAAGCATGTCATTTCTTTTATTTTTTATAAATTATTTAAATTATTGCAGCAGAAATAGCTTTGGCATTGGCAGTTTGAAATAACTGTACTATTGTTATAACGTTTTAAACATTTGTTTTGAAATTTATTTGAGCTTGACTTTATCATCTATATACATACAAAATGATTAAAAAAATAAAAAGCTATTTAAATAATTACAACACTATAAAGCTTTATTATAATTATTATTCGATTAGGTCTTAAAATTGTTATTAAACTGCTTATTATCCGAATATCTGAGTAATCAGATCTCCAATATTTATTTGTAGTCTAAATCAATTGATTAGTTAATTGATTAATTAACTAATTAATTAATTAATTTCTAACTTTACGATGAATAACTTCTGATATAACGCGACATTCATTATCACACATATCACAAAATGTAAAATCAATTTAACAACATTATGCAGAACTCTTTTCACTGTTTAAAAAAACATATTGTCCAAATGTTACATTTCTTTCCAAACAAATTTATAATACATGATAATTTGTCTGTTATATTTTATGAAACGAAATTGTAAATCCAGATAATAAAAATTTTCTAATCTTAAATAAAAAACATACGAGCTTAATGATAATAATTAAATGAAAGAAACAGAGGTCAATAACGAGCTCACCACTGATGCACGTATGTACATATATTAAATAAAATTATATAAATTATTTCTCAAATATTTTAATCCCTTTTCCAGAATCTTCCACAGTGTTTATAAATACAAAACGATGATATTATATAATACGAAACAAACAATGGTTGGAGGTCATCCGCGCAAATTAGATAAACAATATTTTTGTAATTTTATTATAAAATAAACAAAAGGTAGATATGGATTTCTTCGAACTCACCATGCAAAAATTATTGACTGGGAAGTTTTCAACATGTGAAATAACAAAAACATAAAATAAAACAAAAATATAAAATTTAACCGAAACTCTGGTATGGAAAGTCTTCAAACCAACCAATGGATAATATTAATACAATATTAGAGCCAAAGAAACATCGTAAATGGATCAAATTCATTTATTTCTGAAATAAAATTTCTACTTTTCTGAAATAAAGTCAGACAAGAAACTAAAGGTAAAATAATTAAAAGAAAGATGATAAAATCCAAAAAGATAAAAGGCGAAATACATAATATTGAGAGAGAATATTAAAACTTGAAAGAAATAAATACAAATAGGTAGCAAACCGAAATTAAAATATCGTACAAACAATATAAATTATAATATTGAAAAAAAGAACTGACCATTTTAATTAAATAACAAAAATAACAAAAAATTTAATAAAAAATAACTAAAGGGTTAGAAATGAAAAAGAATTAAAAAGAAAGAAAACCAATAAATGATGAAACAATACGCTGAGAAAAATACGAAAAATGTAAAAATGGAAATAAAAGGAAAACAGATTAAGCGAATTGAAAGAAGAGAAATAATATTAATTATAATTGATAAATGAGGAGTAATATAATTATATTTGATAAACGAGTATCTTCTTTGAATATTCATAACTTTAGAATATGAATCAGTAATCGAATTTTTATAACTATTGTATATCATCAATAATTACATATTTCAATCTCACACACAATGTCACCGAATTTCTCAAAAATATCAAGAATATCATTTTTTATGATATAAGACAATTTAGAAAATTCTACACCAAGGTAATTCTCAAAAAGTGTTGTAATAATTAGATCTGAAAATGACCATCAAAAAATTATCAAACAGACAATCGTGTTGCGCCAAATACTAAAAACGTAGCAAACGACGAAGTGTAAAAATGAAATAAAAAGAAAAGAAAATAAAACAAATTAACAAAAGAAAATGCGTAGAGAATGCATATAACATTATATTTATAACTCGTACACTTGAGAATGTTTTAATAAATTATCATACTTCAGTAATAAATTAAATAATTTCTTATTTCTGATAGAGAGAGTTGAGATTTTTATTATGTAACAAAAATCTTTACACATTTTATCTTTTTACATGCTTTAAAACGAGAATTTTACAATGTAAAGGACGATACTCTGTAATTTGTTAAATGGATAATTTTACACTTAAGAAATATAAAGATATATTTTAAGCTGCACAAAATGCGTCGTATGCACAATTGAAAAAACCAAAGGCATTATTACACGTCAATTTCTGCTCCGCAGTAATTTGTTTAATGTGATATCTTTATTCCTATCCAGGCAACGAAGTTTTCCGAATTCCGTAACTTTCAAATCAAGCGTGATTGACTAGTTTGCAAACTCTTGTTCACGCAATCAAGATTGATAGCGGTTGTTCTTACAGGTTGTTCCTTACAAGAAGATGTGACGACACAGCGATTTCATTCAGAATTAAGCACTATAAAAGCTATAAAACGAACACAAACGAGGAAGATGAATTTGTTTCAGAAAAATTCAGTTTGTTTCAGAAAATTGATGAAATTAAAAAACAAAGACCAATGTGACACGTACGAAAAATGAATTAATTTATATTATTGATGATAATATAAAATAAAGTCGAAAGATGTAGAAAAGTTAAATTAATATAAGAAAAAGCGTGAAGTTAATAAATTAAATAAATAGAATTACACATTATTGATTAGAATCTAATATTAAAAATTTTGATCCAAATAAGTGAATTATAAAATTAGGTTTGCTTGCACATTTATATCTGAATTTTTTTATACAATATATTAAAATGCAAACAGCTAGAGAAAATTTGCGGACGCTCATCTTTCATTTTGCGAAAACAATTTGTACCCTGTGCAATCTTATAAAAATGCAAAATAATTTTCTGACAAAAAAAGAAGTAAACGCGTTACGAAAATATTAATAGCAGGAGAGCTCTCGACATCTTGCAAGAAAAACAGTTACATCGTCGTTTTTAATGGCGCTCGGAAATTTTAATGGATTTTCACGCCGTCCATGCTTGACAGGTTTGAGCATTAAAAATTTTTGCCACGTCGTCAGTGATTTTAACTGAGTTTCAGCGTGTCGTTCACACGCACCGGTTATGGCACTCAAAAGCCAATAATCGATAGACTAAATTATTCTACGTCGATCATATGGTAAAATAAGTTTCATGCTAATATTGACGTAGAAACTCATCCCGTCATTAGAGTCAATTTAATCAAGGAAATTTCAATTTTATTTAATAAAATAATACTAATTATAATCAAGCTTCATCTTTAATAAAGAAGAAAAAACATCGTTGAGAAAAAATGTTTTAGAAAGAGAATTGTTGCTACTATTTTATATATCTTCTAACTTGATTTTTCATGAAAGCACTATCGCGTCTTGTACTGAATAATAAAGCTTTCAGAATCTAGATTAAAGACTGTAGAAAACTTTCTATTAGCTGTCTATCCGCCTATTGATGTTTAACGTCATTACCGAGCATATTTATTTTCTTTTTTGCAGAAAGCTTGATCCGTTGGGATTCGATTTCTTGACCGCTCGTATGTATTCCCCCGAGTTTTTTCTGAATACCGGATATCTAACTCGCCGAACATTCAGGCGCGACAGCTAATGCCATTCTTTCCCCAGAAGACCAATTTCTGGCTAGGTCTTTTCATTCTGGGGAGGAAACTAGTCTTCGTGTCGAGGTTTCCCGTCTCAATTTCACGTTTTATGTGTGGAGTGATCATACCCTTAATTAAGACATTTAATTTATGTCGTTCCCTTGACGACATCCCCTCTAATAAAACATGAGACGTGACAAACATATAACATACGGCAATGGATTGTTATAGGGTTGTTATGGGACTTTAATAACGAGGTAAGATCAATATAACTTTGCGCACTCTCAAATCCTTCGAACGAGTCTCCGATTTTTGTCCGGAGTTTGTTCTTCTTTAAGATTATTAATAAATGTCAATAATTTCCAGAACATCCATAAATAAATGTTATGATGGCAATTTTCACGACGTATAAGTAGAATGCATTTATTTGCAAAGTTTTTAAATTTAATTATTAATATATTAAATAAAATTTAAAAATGATGGGATTTTTTTTCTTTTGCTTCTCTTCCGAGAAACCTAAAAAATTCCATCGAGCTATTTGATTCTTGTGATAAGCAATAAAAAAGGTCACACAGGATAAATTCTACATTACGTTACATAGATGTTTTCAAATATCAGACTCAGTAATGAAAGACAAATATGCTGTTTGAAGCACTTTGCGTGTACGAAGAATTTTCTTCTTGAAGAAGCAAACTCTGAGAGAAAGCAATTTGAATATCTCGCTCAACATGCACGTATATATTCTATCGAACATCGTTCACAACCTGCTTCGTAATTTTAACCGCAGGCACGGTTCACGTGATACGATTCATATACATATATACCACGAAAAAACATCGTTCGAGGAAGCTTTATATCAACGATCTTCAAAAGAGGGGAAAATAACGGCCGCATCTTCTCATCCCTTCTATACCGTATTTTTGTCCTGCTTTTCTTGTTTCATTCCGGATCCTCCGTTCCATCGCCCTTTCCGGCCCGCTTTATCGCGCACTATGTCGGAGGCAGTTCATGTATCCTCCATAACAGTGCATAATTCTTTTCTTTTTTGACAATCTCTTAGATAGAGATAGTGGAAATGAGATTTTCAGGAGCAATTTGAAGCGAATTTGCCTGTAAAAGGGTCGAGATGGAGGACAGATTAAAAAATGAAGAGGCAGGTCACGTTGAGAAAATACGACGATGATAACGGCGACGACGGAGAAGAAAGGACATTGCAGAATGGGCAGCTTTATTATGGCTTCCACTCTAGTCTTGGATTTTTTTGTCGTGTCGGCTTTATATTATACGTTGAGGTTCTTAAGAAAATTTTCAGGGCGCGCGTGATTAAAAAAATCCTAAAAAACAAATCCTGAAGATTGTTCGTGAATACTTATAATGTTGCGTTTTATCTATGCAAGATACGTAATATTGATCGTAGCGACGTTAAAGTCATTTAAACTGTATTAAGACTTAGGGATGTTAAAGTAAGGCGCAACTGGAAAGCTACTGCTATATATCTCGAAGTAAGCTAACATATCTTTCGCCTTAATCCTCAAAACCGACTACGTGCAACGTAAACTTGCTCGTAATTTTGTCTCGTTTAAAAAAAAATTGTGGTAACTAAAAATAAATATGCCAATATACATGTGATAAAAAAACTCGTACGTCATACACGCTTGTATATTGGTTTGTATATCAAAAATTTGTCGATAACAGAAATATAAATCAAAGTCACTAAACTAATAACAGCTATAACAGCGCTTGAACAAACAAACAAAATAAATCATTCATTTTTTAAATTAACTAAAACAAAATCAAAGTTGAGGAAGAATTGCTTTTTTCTCAGTCTTTTGTTCGGCAAATAACGTGTTTAATCGCAACAATAATGCTTGCACGAGGCTGTAAATTTCACGTTACTCTATTGATGGTCACTTTCAAAGCTTCGAATAAAGATTGATTGATGAAAAATGACGTTGCGCAATGTAACATTCCATGGATATAAAAATCATATCGGTTGTTACTATCGATTTGTATCGTTTTAGTTTTAGTTACATATTTTGTTTTGCTTTTTATAATATTTCTATTTTTTATAATTTTGTTGTTTATGAATCATAAACACGCGGGTTTCAATTATAATTTATACAATTGTTGAAATAAATTAATTTTACTATTATATTGCTCGCCAGAGTTTGCACAAGAAAGTTACAGTCAACTATATTACAGACTTGCTAAATCTTCTACGTCATCCTGTTTCCACCAATATGAGAGTTCCACGAATTTCCATAAAATTGGGGAACTGCGGCCGAAACGAGCGTAAAGTCTAGAACGTCATATATAAATTCAAACTTCCGCATCTCAAATTTCTTTCCGTCCATATGAACCATATTCAAGCATTTGTAAAAAGAAATTAAATTCTCGCAAAACTTTATATAATCTTTTGCCTGTCTTTTTAAAAATAATTTGCATGTTTTGTTTTTTAATATTAAATCTAATGCATTTTGATTATAAATTAAATTATGAAAATTTTAGAAATAATAATGCAATATCTAATTTGAAAAAAAAATTAAAAGAGAAATTAAAAAATAAAATAAATAATAATTATGTCACTTTTTAAATAAAAGTTTTAAAAACTTTTTCAAATATTTTTATAATATAATTAAAAATCAAGATTTTTTTATTTTAAAACATATGCATACAATATGCACAAAGCAAATTTGTTTTCATTCTGTAGAAATTTTCGTTGTTTCGCATCTTTCGTTGCAAAACACTCGAATCATTCGAATCGTATTTTGTACAATAATGTAGAAAATAAAAATTGTTTGATGCTCGCGCAAATATACATCGATTTTCATATCAGCAAACCAACTTCGCAAAAACAAAAATAAAGAAGTTTTCAAAAGAATCGTACTATGGAAAGTCACGACAAGGCATCTTGGTCGAAGCAAGAAAGAGCACTTTGAAGTTAACCTGGTACCATTCATTCGAGTGGGCGATTTCTCCTGGTTTTTCGTGGCGGCGGTAATCCAGCGTTTCAATCGCTGGTACATTTGCCTTTGAATTCTTTTATTCGTCGACTCTTATTCGTAAAGATTCAATTGACCGAGTGCAATTTAATTACTTACACAATTCCGATATCACTTTAAATTCAATTTAAATAGATAAACTATATTATATATTTATTAAACCTAAAACTTTTTTTTACTATTGCAAATTACTTAGAAATTACTAATTTGAAGATAAAATTTTTGCACGTAAATTCATAATAAACTTGGACTTATAAGTTCAAATTTTTCCAATAATTTATAAAAATTTATCCATTTATAATTGAAATATATTTTAATTATAATAACTATTGTAGAAAAATAATTTGGTGTAGTTTTATTTTTATTTATAAATCTAACATATTATGTATCTAATTCGTTCAATAATATTTTTCTTTAATATTTTTACCACAATTTATACGATTCTTTAATTTTGAATCTTCTAAAGCCTGTGCACATAATAGCATCTAACAATCTTATTTTCTTTTGTGAAAGGTCTAACAATCCAAATCTTCGAAACGAGATCGTTACCGTGTTCCCTTCACTTTGAACGTCTCGGGTAAAGTCGAACGCAACATCACCTTTCATTATCGTACTTCGAACTGACTCACAAAAACAGAACATGGAATACTTGCACACGAAAAAATTTCACAAAAGAAACTGCTAAAAGCACACTGATCATATTCTCCTTTTCTTATTTAAATATATCAAGAGTAATTTTAATTTGTAAATTAATTTTATAAACAATGTCAAATTTATTTATTATTATTCCAGAATAATAATAAGTAAATAATTATACACGCAGTACTCACATTTATTTAATGTTTTTATTTATTTATTTATTATTTATTTCATTTTCTTTTATTGTCATATTAGTATATTATAAGTTATTTGAAAAAATTTATTGAAAGGGAGAGAGAGAGAGAGAGAGAGAGAGAGAGAGAGAGAGAGAGAGAGAGAAAATGTGCCAGTATTGCATATTTTGTCTCTCTTATATATATATATATATATTAATATATAATTTATTTAATAATTAAAATATAATTTAAATACGTGTAAAATGAAAAACAGAAAAACCTATTGTGAATTGTAGAATATTTTAAAAAAGAGATTTTTATGTCAAATTCAATGACACGCCCATAGAATTATTTGAACACAGAAAATGTCAGTCATTATTCAATATTAACGGCTTTTTTGTGATTGCTAACGAAAATCCCTTGCCACTAATAAAGGCAATTTAGACACTGATAATTGCCGTCGGCGATAAGACGGGAGAAATAATGGTTGTTTCTGAAGCACTTTTAGAAAAATACATGGCGTGTACAGTTCACACAACACTATTCTGTTGCAACCTGCATTACGGCCAGTCATTTCCTACTATTTCCCAACTATTTCTGTTTCAAATACTTTGCCAGGTTTCACGATGCCTTGTAGTTTCAAACACAGTAACAGCGTGAAAGCTTTGAGACATTTGCTAATAATTACCATCTGCATCCGGATAATAATTTACATTTGCGAAAAAAAGTATCAATACAATTTTTATATTATACGTTATAATGCATTGTAAAATAAATAACTAAAAATATTTAGTTTGTTTTAAAAAACTAAAAATATTTAATTTATTTTAAGAAATCAGATTTTTGCTTTCTTACGAGAATATGTTGAGAAATATTGTATAGAAATAATGTCTGAATATGATGTGTATAAAAAGAGTATTTTAACTGTTTATACTACTGCATAAATTTAAAAAATTAATTTTTTAATTTAAAAATTAATATTGGCCTTTTCTCTCATATTAAAAAATGACACATAAAATCGTTTCCTGAAATCTACATTGTTTCGCTTTAAAGTCTTTCTTCTTCGAAAGCGATTATCAATTAATTAATATAATTGCGAGCTTTGTATTATTTTATATAAATCATATCAATCTCTTTATGTATATATTATTCATGTTTGCATCAATTTCTTGAGCGAAAAACTATGTCTGATTAAATTTGATTAATACTTAATTTTATATCTAATCGCATTAATTTAATTTAAAATACAGCAAATAATTAAAATGTACTAAATTAACGAGAATACTGACTCAAAACGCGGCAGATACGTAATTAAAAGTCGTGTAAATTCTAGTTTTATATTGCACGGTAGAATAAACAAGATAATCTGTAACATTCCGTGCGCGTTGGAGATTTTCATAAAATTTGCGCGACCTGCTTGGAAAATGTAATTGTACATATATCCATTAAAAATATTACATGCATGCAAATTTCAATTTCTTTCTTTCTCTCTTTCTCATTCTACTTTTACACATCGTAATATTTTACATAAAAATATATTTAAATAAATCATCGACGTTTCTGTAAATCTCCATAACAAGAATATAAAATGATTATGCATTTAAAATTTATATTATGTACAGATACAAGATTTCTTATATTTTTTACTAAATCTCTAATATTAATTTCTTTATTAAAATTGAAAAAAATACAATAGAAATTTATAATTAAATATATTTTTGCATATTAATTAACGCACACGTAAATTGCGCTCTTGTTATGCTTTTTTTTAACAAATTCATTACAATAGAAGTCATTAAATATTCAATTAAACCTAATACCCTTCTCTTGTTCGAATAGGCAAGTGTAAAAGACAAAATAGAAAGAAATAGAGAAGGTATGCTGAAAATTGTGCCGTTTTGCTTCGTCCAGCAGAGCGACGAACGATCATCCACGATCGACCGAAGCTACCATGTTTGATCAGTATAATAAAATACTACGTTTGCTCGTCGAGCACGGAACCTTTGCGATATTGAATGAAATGACTGCAAGGGACCCAGATGTGTGAAACCATCGATACGCTTGTCGAGTACTGCGAGCTATCGGTACGGATGGCGGTCGGGCGCGAACGCGTGTCCGACCATATACTCGGCTGCGCTACTGAAAATCGGATACTGGAAATTGTCAAATGACATGGGATGTCCGCGGTATAACGCGGTATAACGCAGTTAATATATATGCGATGCATTACTGAACAACAGAAATTCTACGAGATATAGTGTATTTTCCCAAAACGATTCTATGAAAATTTAATCGTTTTAAAAAAAGCATCCCTAAAATCTTTATTTTTCTAGCACCAAAATATTTAATAAAATCGAAATGTACGAATAGACATTCTGCAACTACTTTTTCTCTACACAAAAAATCTATAAACTGTGTACCAATATTTTTTAAACTGAATTACTGAAAGTCAACTAAAGAATTTTTTAATAGTAAAATTTAAAAATATCACAATTTTAATCTAAAAAATTTTTCAATTTTTTTTAAACTTACATGAAAATTTTGAAGCATATTAAATTAAGTTACGCAGTCTGAGAAAAAAAAGATTTTTATATTAGATCATATATGAATAATTAAATCCGAAATTTGGCGCGATATGATCTTATCTTAATGATAATATTCGATTAGATCTGATTATATGTATATCAAAACGGATTTAGTCAAATATAATTATGTAAGATGAAATTATATCGCGCCAAATTTCAGTTATTATTATGTATGACTGTATAAAATTATTATATTATCAAATCTTTTTATAACTAATTATGTATATTTACACTCTAACTATATTATACTATTTTTTCCTTAGGAACCTTGAAAATACATTTCTTTTTACGGTACACTCGCAAAATAATGTATTGCCGTGCAGAATATTTCATAAGAGTACGAAGATGATTCATCGGCCCATGAATGATTGGTCGCGCTACCAAAAAGTGTAGCAGATAATCGAATCTTCCGACGAGATTCATCATGCGCGTTGGCAGACGGTTCCGATTATCGATTATCACTGCGCGATGTAACGTTCCGCGCCGCGATTAATGCTTAACAATATATATCGTAGATTAAGTGCACTCGGCAAGAGTAATCGATGTTAGTACCTGACGGTCTGTAAATGACTGATCGACGCGGTTTCCACATCCCCACATTTCTGTCTCGCATCACAGTGCCATTGTTCGCCAACTAATTAGATTCTCCTCGAGATTAATTTGAGGATCCATGCGCAGCAGGAACAGAAGAGCCGATTATTATTGCTTGTCAGTATAATCGACGATGGGTGTAGAGTAGAGTATGATTGACTAGCGGCAACTGAATTGTAGTTGATGGAACAAAAGCCTCTCGTTAGGCATTGCGAAAATAAAATACACTATGCTAGTCGCTCTATTGTGCTTAATTTGTACAGTGATTGTACAATTCTTCCAACACTAATAGTATAATTTTTAATAAAGAGATATTGTGTAATTAAAAAAAAACGTAGATTGTAGATTCATAAAATTCTTTTCTAAAAAGGTTATAATTTTTATTAAAAAAAAATTTTTTTAATATTTATACAGAGAATTCCAAGAGAGATAATAAATAAAAATTATAAAATTAAATTGTAAAAATGCATTTTGGAGAATATCAATTTTTAAAAATTAATATAAAAAAAAGTTTATGTATAGACAAATATATATGCAAAGAACATTCACATATATTGCAAATTCTATTCGTTTATCTTTATTAATGATTTTTTTATTTTTATTAAAAAATTTATAATATATTTTAAAAAATGAATTAAATACAGAAATCAAACTTAACAAAGACATCTTTCATGTTAGGATAAATTCATCATGTTAGGATTTATTCAGGAAATAATAATTCAAAGTTATATGACAAAAAATACTTATATTTTTTTCATTATTTTAACGCGTGTATTCGATAATTTTGCATTTGCGGGACGCTTCACCACCGTCAAACTTTTTAAAGTCCCGATTCTTTTAATCGGCCACGTACAACCGTATAAGCCCGGATCGATCATCCGTTTTGTGCAATCTAAGACATTTACGATAGGAACCTTGCATGAAAGAAACTTCGATGCACAGGATGAACTTTGGTTATTTTTAGCCAGTCTTTCATCGACGAAATCTCACATTTAGAAGCACGGTAATTTTTGGTACTGTGTTCAAAATTTACTATACAGCGTGCAGAGTATTATCCGGAAAATTGTTAAACCTATAATAATAATCGCAAGAGACATGCTACACATCATGAATTTAAAATAAATGTTTAATATTATATTTTATGTTTTCTGTCGTCCTGCAAGCGTGTATATTGAAAAAAAAATTGATTGTACAAACTAAATTTGCCAACAATTATTTAGTTGCACTAAAAAAAACTTTTTTAATGCAATTAAATAATTGTAGGATCAAGCAACTATAATTTTTTTTTCTCAGTATACCAGGTATATATACGAACAATTTAAAAGATTTCAAATTACAACTGCCTCACTTTTTGCAGTTGCAAAATATAATTTCTGCATTCTGCATTGTAGTTTGGCGGAAAACTGCTAAACACAAATTTCCGGATAAATTTACGTAACGCATCCGCATTTATGCAGAAAGCAAAATGGAAGAGAGCAAATTTTTCACAACGCTTGAAGACTAATGTAATTTTTACATTTCGCGTGTACGAGGGGCGGAAGCGCGAGCGTAAATCCGAGAATTGTGCTCATCCATGGCATCGTTAATAATTCCTGGACATGACCCTTTTTCTTCTGTTCTGTATCTCTCGCGTTCTATATCTTCATGCGGAAGCTAGTGGTAGACTGGTGCCGAATTAATTACGATAATAAATCATTCGATCTCGTAAGCTCTCGAGTCATTCCCTCGATCTCTCTAGCGAATGAGTGTCAAACATAAATTACACATTAATTGATTTGTAGTAAATTTCTTTAAAGGATTTAAAATATGAAATGATATTTGGTATCTTTTAAATAAAATATACATTAAATTTGATATTAATTTTATTTTATTTTGTTAAAATCTCAAAATATAAAAAATATCAATTACAAGAGAAAAATAAATTCATATTTTATTTGCATCGTCAACTGCAAATAATTTGAAAATTAACGTACATTTCACTATATAAATGGATATGCTAGCGATTTAATGAACGTATTCAAGCATTTTAAAATCGCGCACAGAAACCAGAAACAATCAGGTAACGTTAAACAAGACACTACGGAAGAGACAGCAACGAAAATTTATTCGCGTTAAATCGGAGGTTTGCTCATGGTAAACGTAGGGTCTATTTCGCTATCAAATTACAAAGTGTCTCCGGTAAAGCTGTGGCAATTTTTATCAAATTTACCGCTTGAATAAAGCATTGTGATATCGGATATATATACTGAATAAAAAAATATACATAAAAATAATCCATACAGCACAAAACGTTTCAGTTATGTTGCAGCAATGTTACAAATTTTGCAAATTGCAGCGTAATATTGTAGAGACATTGTAGAAACATGAAACTGTAATATTTTATCAGACATGTTCTAGAAACATTATAAAAACAATATTCAATATTCAATATTCAATAATCGCTAGTCCGTTTGTTATGCAATGCATTGTATTCTAGCTATTTCGTATTCAAGTTTTTCCATGATACTATAAGAGATAATATAAATAATATAAAAGCTTGCAAAAAACACAACTAGTAACATTAAAATATAATACAATTCTTCTATCAACTTAATTGAAAAGATACAATCTCAACACACATTCAGATATTGAACTGATTGTTTACAAATGGGACAAATAAATGTCCGAAAAGGTGAAAATCATTTGTTTATTGTTTGCCTAAGATAAATAAAATGTATAGTAAACTCCAATTTCTATATAAATTCTATATAAATAGAATTTTAAATTTTACAAATTATTTAAATTTAATTATTTTATTATTTATTTAATTACATTACCAACCGTTTTTGTCATACAATGTATATACAAAGTAGTATTTGTCATTACAGGCGTAATACAATTTAGAAAATTGTATAAATGTTAAAATAAAAAATATCTATAATTGTATTATTACTTATAAATACGTTTGCAGTAATGTATTGCATTACTTGTTACAATGAAAGATTATTATAATGTTACATTGCAATATTGCTGAGAACATTTTAATATTGTCGCAATTTTGCAATAGCATTGCAGAGACATTTCACAACTTCCATATATTATAATATTACAATGTATCAGAGAAACATCTATGTAACATTCTGAACTGTATAAGTAGGTCTCCACTATAAAATATATTAATCAATATACAATATACAATATATATATATATATATATATATATATATATATAATTCATATAGAATATATACTCATTATAAGTAAATGTTTAAAACATTTTACATTTTTAATAAATGCATTCAGCCTCGGTTCTCAATTGTCGGTTCTCAAAGAGCTTATTCTATTCTATTCTATTCTATCCTATTCTCTGTCAATCGACTGAAATATACATAATATGTGTATTGTATATATATCTCCGAATTCATGTTTTTATTTTATTACAAAATATTTTAGTATAAAATATTTATGAGAAAAAAGAAATTAAATAGTTATACTGACAATTTTATACGTATATAGTTATTAATTATAAAAAAGAAATCGTTGAAATGTATATGTGCTTGTAGGAGTGCACGTGGGTGTGCGTTTGCGTGTATGTGTGAAAGTAGATTCTGATGGACACAAAGAGTAACAAATATGAGTAACAAAAGCAAAGGTACAATGACAGACGGAGCGGAAAACACTGGTATTTCCGGAGATGAGAAGACAACCACGGGAGAGACGCAAAGGGAATTCTCGTCGTTTCTTCTTTTCCCCATCCTGCCTTGCACTGGCAACAACGATACCTTCGAGAATCCGCGGCGCGAATGCAAAATCATACTTGCCATGACGAGATCCTCTCTAGGGAGCAACAGGCCCCAGTAATTACGAAATTATTACTCGCTATTCCCACGGTAGCTCTTGCAAGATTCATATAACAAAATTCACTACTGATATTTGTGCTCATCCGGGCAATTGCAACGTTAAAGCAACAATAAAGTATAAAAAAAATTAAGTCTTTAATCGCTAAAGATTATTCCGTTTATATTCAATTATATAATAATATTCTGGATGTTCAAAGCATTCCATTTGCAATCTAAGAGTCTTTAATCGCATATAATTCAAACATTATCAGCGTCTCGACATTTTTTATTAAATTACGATAACATATGCGTATATATTTATTGCGTATTAATATTTTTTAAAACAATTTTTTTCCACGTTTTTTAATAAACTCTTTTCATAAGATCTGTAAGTCTAAACAATAACATAATTTAAGATTAATAATTATAGTATTTATTCTAGAGCTACAGAAATATATAAATACAAGTGCGTCACATATATCAAGTGTTTTAATATAGGACAAGTAAATGTTAATCTAGTCTCTAATTTTAATCATTTAAGTCTGGCAGAATTAACATTTTAAGCCCGGCAAGGATATCACGTTAAAATGCTGTAATATATATAAGCCTTGTGGTAATAATCAAAATGCCATTAATATCTCGAGTTACTTCTAGAACAAATGAAAAGGAGATTTAAAACTGTCATAACATTACCACACAGAGTAAAACGTTAAGATACTGCATACATTATTGTACACTTCTATTTCGTTCATAGAGTTTCTGTTATTCTCCAGTTACACACCTATGTTATACGAGAACTGTGAAACATAACAGAGTAGATGTAATATTAAAACGGGCAAATAAAAATGGAGAACACGAGGGAAGTCGCTGAGCGAGAAACATGAAGTACAAAGCGCAACAAACAAGCGAAGCCCGCGAGGCTTCAGGACAGAAATTGGAAACGAGGAAACGCATTGTAGCTCCTGATCATTGAAAGATAGTGAGCCAAGTAAATGTAAAATGTTCTGGAACTTGCTCTTTATGCTGTTAATAAATAGCAACAATATAATTTTAATTCTGCAGTTTACATCACGTTTTTAACCCCCACCACAGCTTTTGACCCCCTTTGGCGTGGTTTAGTATGTACGCTGCAATATAACAATAAATGTATTATTTTTTAAAAATTATTCTGCGAGATGTACACATGCACGGAAATGTCGTTAGAAACAACATTTTTTACCGTAAAAATATTTCTTTGTAGAACGTGTAACACGAGAGAAAATAATTTTTTACCCAACAAAAATATTCCAGGTAAACGAGATATCAGTTGGAAGAAAAATATTTTGTTGAATATTTTTAACTGTAGTACGCAAACACGAAATATTAAAGGTTCTACATTTACATTTTGCTTACAAAAAATATTCAGAAAAATTAGCTTGTTTTGAAAATGTTAACGCCCTATATGTCTGTATACCGTCATAAAATGCACTTAACATAAGTGTACTTGCACCTGCGCCATACAAATTTGCTACCAAATTGCGTGGCGCAGCATATAGACGACCGGTAATATTTATGGATGAATTATGCGAACGCTTTTCTCTCGCTCTCGATACGCGAAACGAAAACTAATTTTCGTTCGAAGATAATTTATATACGGTACTTGACGCAAGATACTACTGTGTCTTCTATACACAAAAGTATTATTTAAAAAAGTTAAAAAAAACTATTATATAGAAAAATTGCTGTGTAAAATAGTTGCCCTAATTTTTTACAAAAATAATGAAATATAAAAAAAACTGCACCAACTAATGAATCCATACGTAGAAGAAAGAGAGAGAGAGAGAGAGAAATTTACAACGATATGTACCCGAATCGCTTATAATTAAAAATATTTTATATTATTGAACCTCAACGTACAAGGATTTTCTTATAGGGTTTCTTATAGGGTTAACTGATATAATTGTGTTAACTGATATAAATATATATATGCATATGTAAATACAACCATGGTCAAAAGTATCAGGCATCCTTAAATTTTCGGTATTTCTTATTTTATAAATAGTATATATAAAAAGTTAAAAAATTTTTAAAAACTATCGATAGCACTTTAAAGCTGAAATTTCAAGCTTTAAAATGTTTTTTTAATTTTTTGTCTGCGATAATTTTTCACCGTAATTTTTCGAGTCTCGACAACAAGGCCTGAAAAACACAGATTTAGTTTCAAAATTATATATCTCGGCCAAAAAGAATTGTAGGAAAGTTTATAAAAAAGCATTTTGTAAGCAAAATATTGTAGTTTGTGGAATTTGACTTAAATTTTTCGAGAGAAATTTTTTTACCGAGCTGCAGGGTGCTGCAAAAATACAAGTAAATTTTAAGAAACAAAACAATATCCTTTTTTAAAGCATAGAACAAGAAAAATACAAAAATTTTTTAATGTACGGACATTGAAACTTTACGTCACAATACATATTTCCGTTCATAGTATATATAGAACCAAAAATATAAAGACTTTTTTTACATATAATTCAAACTCAAACTATCAAGTAAGCCTAATAAAGACTCAATCAAATTAAACAGTTATTCAAAACTGAAAATCTCGAGTACTCTTGCCTATTATGTGTATATACATACTGTACGCGATTGTTTTTCGCTACACACGATACTTGGCACAAAACACTACTATGTTATTTGATCCCCCTTGGTGCAGTTATTTATTATTTAATCACCATATACGTATAATTACGTTAAAAAGAAAGTTGCCTTTTACAATAGAACTAAAAAATATGTGTTAATTAAAATAAAAGCCATTATTATATTTTAATATTAATTAAGCTCACTAATATTGCTAATTAATTAATGTTGTAATATCGGTGCTAATGTTCAATGTTTTAATATAATTAATATTCTGTTTCTTTTAATATAATTAAATTTCTCTTTCTTTTTTTCCCCGAACAAAAAAGTATTCTTTCTCTATAAATATTTTTGATATTATTTTCAAAATAATAGACATACACAAATATTATTTCGAATTATTGCATCTATCTTTATTTCATGCTTTTGTAATGAAAAGCGCAATATAAAAAAATTAAGTTGAATAAAATTGTAGAACATAAAAGTGTAATATTATTTAAAACGAGAGTACGCCAAAGTTGTAGCGTAAAGTCACGAAAGCCAAAATGGCCAGGACGGATCATCTATCCATATTCGCGCGCAGGTGTTGTAAGAATTATTGGATCGTTCGCGGACTAAAATCCACTAACATTGCCTGGCGTGTGATATATCGTTCGGCAAAAAGAAATTTACAAGCTAGACTCTCAGTCACATACGGAACTTCTCGCACGCGTTAACTCGCGGCCTGGCAATCCATCCTAACGAAGTTCCCGCGAACTGCAAAACTTACGGATAAATTGTAAAACTACGATGGGCAAGAGATGGAACTTGTCGCAGATTGCGAGCGAGAAAACTGAAATAGCACTTTGGCACAGAATATTTTTGGCATAAAATTCTTTCACTTCAATTTGCGAAACTCGAAACTTCGCCAACATGCAATCGGACAGAATAATGATCTTATAATTTCCAACTACGAAATTCTGAAATTCCATAAATTCTTGAACAACATTTCAAAGTCAAATTTTCTTAGATAGTTTATGGGAATTGTGCATATTGCGCGTTATATATTTTATATAAATATATACATATATATTAATATATATATAAAATAGAGTATATTAGAATATTATATTTTTATATTCGAACTCTAAACTTAAATATTTATAATATAAAATATTATATTTTAATTTTATCTATATATATCAAGCTTGATCTACAATATATATTACATTCTAGCGACAGTAAACTTTTCTATTATATTTCCAACAACTTTTCCTGCACATTTTACGAATATCGCTACACTTGGGAGTACGACATACAATATAATCGATGTTTAATTGATGCTAAAAAATGTACAGGAGAATTGAAAGAGTTACAATATTCTACAGACATCGCGGTCGTTGCGATCTTTTTCTCGACAAACTCTGCCAAAAGCTTTCAATGTACATATCGCAAAAGTGTGTTCCATTCGCGAGATTTCTACAAACTTTTCATTTGTATTTTTTCTCATCTTTTTCTCATTTATTTTCATGATTCTAGATTTTCTTCTCCCGTCTATCTTTCTCTCTTTTAAGAAATTTCAATCTCTTTGTCCAACAGTTACAATCGTAGCAAATTCGCAAATAATACGTATTGTTGCTTTCAGCAAAATCGAGTTTTTTTCCTATTGACATTTCTGAGATAACTTTTTGCGTGAAAGTACTGTCGCATAGTATGTCTCTGAAACGTCTCGGATATTTCTCTACAACCTCTTAAAATTTCTAACGAATTTGAAGAATTAATTTAACCAAACATACTTTTTTGCCAAATCTTCTTTTTCTTACCAACTTACCAGATTATAAAATAGTTAATTTATAATTACGTCTTAAATTAAAATTCAATTAAAATAAGAGCCAGTATTATATTGTACAAATACATATTAATACGTAATCCAATTTTGCGAACAATTTTAATCGCATTAAATGATTAGATACGATAATAAATTAAAAGATTATAAACGATAACAACTTGCAACGTATTGCTAATCTATTAATTCGAAACGATTACTCGTCGAAATATACGTGAGCGCCAGAAAGTATAAGCACCAATTTCTGCGGATTTAGCTTAGTAAACTCTGTGATGCTTCTTTTATACCCGGAACTTTCAAGAATTGAGGACAAGTATCCTTTGATTACCGATATAGCACGATACCAGAGATAAAGGATAATCTAACAAGAAAAGATATGGAAGTGTTTGTCTCTAAGTTTTATAAGCTTTGAATATGTTATAGTCTAGATAAAAATAAGAGATATATATTTTTATTTATTCCCTAACGGCCGTTGAAAGGGTGAAATACCCTCTTAATAAAACAATTGTTATATTCTTGAGCAAATACCGTCACACAAAATGATAAAAGATATAACAAAAAATATATTTAAAAAATATAAAAAAGGATATAAAAAATTTTTGAATAAAAATTTTATGACTTTTAATGTACTTTATAACAATGCAATTAAATTTTTTACAATGTTATATTTTCCGCAATCCTTCTCCCTCTCATCAATTTTTGAAAATTTTTAGTCTTGTAACAAAACTTATAGCATATTTAATGACAAATTCAACCATACATAATAAAGTTTTATTTGAAGAATGAATTTTTCAGAAATAAGTTATAAATATCGCTATACGCACGCGTCATCCGTATTTGCCTCATGGCTATTCATGGCAAGTTTTTTCTTCGTAATTTTATAGAGATAATCATGAATTATTAATAAATAATTTACATTAAAATTTATGTGTATATATATATAAAATTTACATATTACAATTTTTATTATATATGTATACAACAGTTATACACAACAATAAATAATTTACTTTAATTATTAATTTGAAAAAAGTAATATGTTTATATGCATAAAAAATAAAGCTAGCTGAACAAGAAATTCTTTAACAAGCCAAGATTAATAAATAATGATTCATTATTAGCAATAAATAAACTAACTTGCTTACATAATTACGAAATAAGCGCAGTAGCATAATTTCATTGCGCAATAGCATAATTTTATTGATGTTAGCAAAATAGCACAATTTTATCTACAACTACATGCAATGAAACATGTACGCATCATTATGAAAACATCCATTGTTGTGAATTATCGCTGGAACTAACAGTATACATTTCGTTCTATCGGTAATCATTGTTCAATGCAAATGAATATATATGTGTAGATATAGTATATATTATGCATATATTATGTATAAATTAATTTATTATTGTTTATGCTTTTACATACACACACACACTCATATATATATATATATATATATATATATATATATATATATGTTTTCTTTAATTTAAATGCTTGTTTATCAAATTATCATAAATTACATGATGAAACACTATTGCTATTCTGTAGAATAACAGAATATATATAGAATGTAGAAAATTCGTAATTATATATAATAAATGCCTATTGAACGAATAAATTGTGATAATTCAATGTTCTAACTTCAATTTGCTTTTCTATTCGTTGTAGTCGAAGACATGAATATTCACATTTCGTCCTGTGAATTGCTTTCGGGTTATGTTTTTCTTAAGCCGTCAGATTGCGAGGAGATAAAAGACGGGTAAAATGCCGAAAGACAAGAGGAACAAAAATGCGCAGGAATTACAAATGGACGCTCTTCTGAGGACAAAACGAGCGTCTGTAATTCCTTAATTAAATAGCCGGGTGGTACAAGCCTCGGTAGAGAAGAAATCAACGAATAATTCTGTTTTCTCGTGAAACGCGCCAATAGCGAGATGAGCATTTCATCGCGGGAATAATCATCAAGACTGCTCGTTATCTTAGATCTGCGGAGAAGCAACTTTTCTTTTCTTTTAGCATTTTTGCAATCAAGAAACGTAGCAACACTGACGACCGAGCATTCCGAGGATTCACTTCATTTTCTCTCTTCGTTCGTTTCTTAAGAAAGTTATCAAAGTGCTGTCTACAAATGACGTAGACACGACTAGAAACTGATCACTCTTGTTTAAAAATCCCGCAAAATATAATCTTTTTCAAACGCAGATTTAACACAAGTTTGACATAAAGGGATATTGATATGGAACATTGCAAATTTTAAACAAACTTTATTATATTTAAAATAGCAAAATACAAAGTAAGATTTTTTAGTAAATTTATGATTTATTAATATATTAAAAAAAATAAATTAAGTTTCTTCAGAGATCAATGAAAATCTAGAATTTTCTTCGAATAGGAAACGTTTTAAATAACAATTGAATTACTTATTTGGAGAAGTACTAAATTAGATAGACTAAATAGCAGATATAAATATCAGCAGCAGAAGCTAGCTGCTAAAGAAGCTCAGTTTCCGATAGCCAACAGCTGGCAAATTCTACAAACTGTCACAGCCCTTTGAAGAGCAAGAAACTTTTAATGAAGTATATCAAGAAGCATAAATTTAGATTAGTTAGCGCTACGAAATGTTGACGAACGTTGTATGTGTGTCCCTTTCGTAATATAAAAATATTTTGATATTATATTATAACTTTTATATATATATATTTTGTAATAAATATATTTTTAAAATGTTTTACATAAAGAAAAAAAATAAAATCTATATATTTTAATAAAGTTATATATTTTAGAAAAAAGATGTGTATTATATTAAGAGTATAGGCTTATCTCAATTTAATGGAACAAAGGTATTCGTTTCGTGCACACACTGTGTCACTCAAAAGAATATTGAAGGATATTAAAATAACTGCTCCAGGAATGGTGGAACGATGATGATGTTGAGAGTGGAATGGAAAGACTAACGATTGCGATTGCTACAGGAATTCTGCAAAGACTAATCTAACGAACAACTCCTTTGAGAGATTAGAAATTAAGGAGAAACTAGCTGCAGTGCGACTCTCGAGGTAAAAGCAAACTCCTGCCTCTTCATACTTCATATGTATACAGCAGGAAATATATTAACAGTGACATAGATTCATACAAGTCGTTAGTAAAGCAGCAGTAATCTCACAATTTATCGGGAAAATTAATCCGAGAAAATTATAAGAAAGTTTAAGAAATTAATTGAAGAAAGTTACGGGTATCTTTAACAACAATCAAGCAAAGAGAAGTAATATTTTGCATATGTAAGGTAGAAAGTAGATATAAAATACAAATTAATTATTGCGCGTTGGGCTTTCTTTTAATTAATTTAAAAAATGTCTTATAAAAATTAATTTTAAAAATACATAATTTTAAAGCATGGTTGAACTGAATTATCATACGCACGCGTTGCTAAAGTTAAAATTTTATCTTGATATTCTGTATACTTCCCTCAAATTATCTACGGATTTCAGAATTGCAAGTGCAAAGTCCAACCATGTCGCTTTAGGCAGGACTTTACATAACTAAACTTGGCCGATGGATTTACCTTTCCTCGAGCTTATATCCCTATGCATCTCGATTTTACCCGCTGGATATATGTGCACGACATATAAAATCAGCGGAAAGAGGGCCACATTTGTTTCCGACACAACGGAGATTCAGATCGTACAGTTTGATCTGAATCTCTAAAGAATGCTTCAAAGTTGAAATAGAAATCGAATCTACTTCCTTACATAGGATTCGTTTCCTCTCTTCTGATTGACAACAGAAGTGCCCAGTATCTCTTCTCGATTTGATCTCAAGCACGCGACATAATCGATTTTAGCTGAACTGTGCACTCGTCACTGAATAATGCTCGAAATCCGCGGATTTGAAAATAATCAAATGTTCTCCAATTTGAATCCATCTAAGGATTATCTTATTTACGCGCAACTAAATCATCGTAGAATATTGATGATATTAGTATAATAACGCAAAATTAGATCTTGCAATAACCGAAGTATACTAGACATCACAATTTATGAAATTAATTTCATGTTTCTTCCCTACACAAAATAAATAATAAAATAAAATTATAGAGCATACATGTGTACTTATGTGCGTTGTAATATTTTTCAGAATATAAACTTACATATATTATTCTTAATAATTATATATCAAAAATGTATTTTCAATCAAATGTCAAAATGTGTAGATATAAAATAAATTTTCTTTATATAATCCTCCCTTCTTAAAAAGTGCGTGAAACCTCGAACTCGAATACAGTTGGACCTCTTATCCTACGACATTTTCGATCCGGAATCTTCCCCTTAAACCTTTGATCCTACGACAAAAATTTGAAAGTGGGGGTATAATGCCCCTTTTGCGGTCGTAGCATGAAAGGATTTTTTGTCGTAAGATAAGAGGTTTCGTAGCATAAGAGGGTCGTAGAATAAGAGGTCCGACTGTATATCGAAATGTTGAAGCCTCTTTTCCGCGATGCTAATTGAATATTTCGTTCGTGTGCTCTATGTGCTTGCTTCATTCGGGTCGTTTGCAGCTATCAAATTATGTCATGCGAATTTGGATAGTTATATAATAGTTTTTGTAATAATAAAGGAGACAAAGAATAAAAAGGAAAAAGAGCAAGAGATAAGGAATAGAGATAAAGCGATAGTTAAATAATAGTTTGTGCGATAATAAAGGAGACGAAGAATTGAAAGGGAAAAGACTGTTACTGCACAACATTTTATTCAAGAAAATGTTTGTTACTTAGACTTCTAAACTCATTTCTAAAATATTCTTTCACAAATATTCTTTCATGCATTTCTTACCTCGCAAACTTATTTTATTTTATATGTATAAATTGCTTAGATTAGATCTCAGTCCGTACTCCAGCATCCCCTTAATAATACAGTTATTTGCTAAATGCTCTAACGTTTCGACTTCCGTCTGACATATATTGTACAGACATTTCTTTTACATTAACGTTAAAATTTTGTAACAATGCACAAGGCACCGCTTAAATGTTTATAAGAATCTATTAGAGATACACTGTAGAAATCAGCATTAAAATGTTTAACAAATAGTGGCATTTAAAAAAAGGTACTAAAAATATCTTGAGATGACATTTACTTTTAAACTTAAAAGTATACTTGTTTGACACTATTAAAAATATTATCATAATTTAAAATCATGACACAAATAAAATGTTTGATTTATGGTTCGAATTATAGTAAAAAAATTCTAACTTGATCAATTAAAATATATTTATTTTCTTCAACATATATAAAAAATATTAGAGGCAATAATCTTAATTTAATGTATTTTAAAAATTTTTTTTGAGCACAATCCATTTACAAGTGACACAATTAGCGATACATTGAGTAACTATAATTAAACATTGTTTATAATAAGTATCGGACTAAATTATTACATAGTATTCATTTATTATTGATTTCTTGTTATAAATAATAAAAAACTATTATATATCGCATCATTATTATCGAAATCATATCTTTGGGTCCTTTATAAATAAACTTAAGAAATTTAATGCTATCAATGTAGTATTATGAGTTTACATAACTTAAAAGCCTTGAAGATGCAAAAAATATCATATCTTTTTAACAATTTCTGTTCGAGCCTTTTTGATACTTTTACTGGTACAAAAACAAAATAATTGAAATGTTATTAATTATGTTATGTTAATATCATGTCGGCCAAAAGGTATAAAATTAAAAATATTATTAATAAATATCGATAAAACGGCTATCTTAAAGTAACACAAAAAAGAAAAATGAATGTTTCAGATATATGTAAAGAACAATGCATAAAAATTAATTAATTATCAAGCATAAAAAATATAGTAAAACTTGAGCGACAAAATTGTAAACGCACTTTCGCAGTAAAAATGACAAATACAATAATGTGATGTTCATCCTTCGCAGCAAAATTATCATAATAAATGAATTGGCCAGTGTGCATCACTATTAAATCATGACAGATGATCAAATCGCGTAATCATGTATGAAATTCAAACAGTAACATTATTTTAACGCCTGGGATGTCATCATACTCTGTAAATAAAAGAGAAGAGAGTGTGTCAAAGACAGATTGATTCTGAATTTATTTTTTTAGTTTTTCGTTATATGTAATGAATACAATTTGTAATATATGTATATATAATTTAATCTTCAATTTTTACTTAATAAAAATATTTTAATATGAAAATCTCTTTATTTTTCATTATATATTTAATAACATTACATTTAATACCGATCCAAGTTCGAAAAATATCTTTCTTCATGTATTTATTTCATGATACATATTATATATATATGACATACATGTATTTATATATTATTATATTCATGTATTCATGTATTAAAATTTTTTGTCTATTATTAAAAAAATATTTTAAAACAATTGTTAAATTGCCAAAGTTATCGGAATCGTGATATAATATCAAATATGACATTATTCAAATAATTATATATATATATAATATTTATTTGTAAAGTTCTTCGGAATTTGTAAATTAAAACTAATAAAATAAATTGTATAGTATAACGCGTACAATGATTATAACTGAAATAAAAAGTAGGACCTATAAATACTATCAAATAGAGAATTATCAGAATAAAATAAATTATAGTATAATTATTAATTATTAATTATGATATGTCAATTTTTATTCTCATTGGTCCTAAAAAGATTAAAAAAGTCGTAAAAAATATATAATATATATATATATATATATATAATGTACCAAAAAAATTAATTCTTCTGTTAGCTTGCAAAATGCTATAATTAAAACAAAATGCTATATAAAACAAAATTCACAAAAATTTATTTACCAGAGATATTCTATAGAGATCAATATTAAAAATTTAATAAGCAGATTTTAAAAAGAAATACAAACAAATCAAGAACATCTTAGGTTATCATTTACGTTTAAAAATATTATGTTTGTCTGATAATGATAAAACTTATAATAATTTAATAATTCGTGACACATAAAATGTTCAATAAAATACATAAGATATTTGAAAAAAAATCCTTTTTGAATATACTGAAATTTATAACAGCTTTCTCAAAATTTGAGTTACAATTATTTTATTTATGTAAAATTATATATTATATAAAACAGAAACCAAAGGCTAATTTTTATTTTAACTCACAAATTATATAAAAGGCTAAAGATGTTTTGCGCAATGTTTAATTCATGAATTTCAAAATGTATTATATTTATTAACTTTTGACAAAGCTGATCTGGCCAATTTCTTTTTAATATGTTTCAAAAGTTTTTCTAGATTTTTGTAAAATTGTGTTTCTTACCACATATACGTACATAGAGTTTATTATAAATTTCAAACAATCAGTTATACAAATTAATTGTATTAAAATATGTTATTATTTATATTAATTAAACTTATATTTAAAAATTACTTTCAAGTAGAAAAAACTATTGTTTATTATTGATGTGGTAACAGCTAACAAAAGAACAGCAAAAAAAAATTCTGAATGTGTAAAAGCTATTTAATATCTATGTATAAAATATTCACTTCGTCAAAGTTGAATAGATTAAGTTAATGACATAATAACAATTTATATATTATTAATTAAACATAAAATTTTACAAACTTACTCTGATTTAATTTTCCTCTCTTTTTTATTTCTTTATACATGACAATAGTTCTACTATATGTCTTTCAGATCGGTTTCTTCCTGTGGAAAGATTTCAGCACGGCTGGTCTGCGAATCTCCTAGTATTGCTTTGAAAACGGTGCTTTCCTCTATTATATTTTCTTCTCTTCTATGTTTCTTAGTAGGTGTCTCCAGTGTTTTTTCTATAGCGGCCTCTTCCTGTTGTAATTTTTCAGGATCACTGTTTTGCGGATCTTCTGGTACTTCTTTAAAAACGGTGTTTTCCTCTATTACATTTTTATTTAACTCCAATTTCGGAGTACCAAAACTTGTTGACGGATTATTCTCTTCCATAGACAGCACTATGTCTACTATTTTTCCTATAATGGCCTTTTCCTGTTGTAATTTTTCAGGATCGCTGTTTTGCGGATCTTCTGGTACTTCTTTAAAAACGGTGTTTTCCTCTATTACATATTTATTTAACTCCAATTTCGGAGTACCAAAACTTGTGGACGGATTATTCTCTTCCATAGACAGCACTATGTCTACTATTTTTCCTATAATGGCCTCTTCCTGTTGTAATTTTTCAGGATCGCTGTTTTGCGGATCTTCTGGTACTTCTTTAAAAGCGGTGTTTTCCTCTATTACATTTTTATTTAACTCCAATTTCGGAGTACCAAAACTTGTGGACGGATTATTCTCTTCCATAGACAGCACTGGTTCTACTATTTCTCCAATAGTGGCCTCTTCCTTTTGTAATTTTTTAGGACCGCTGTTCTGCGGATCTTCTGGTATTTCTTTAAAAGCGGTGTTTTCCTCTATTACATTTCTTTGAAAAAGTTTATTCCACAAATGAAAATATAGTTTATCTTGAAACGAGGTTGTCCACAAATTACTGATAAAGTTGAGACAATCTTTAATGTTGATAGAATTTGAGAATGTATGCTTTCGAAGTTTCTGTCTGAAGTTCATTATTAGATTATTATGTAATGGTTGAAGATCTGTTAAATAGTTTGTTGGAAAATACATTGTCTCGAAATCACTTTCTTTGACTTCCAGTAACGAACTAAATTCTTTGCAATCTTTAAGAAGTAAAATTACTTTATTGTTTACATTTTTTGCTTTCATTTTTTGATATTTTCTTACATATTCCATGAAGTAGTTTCTATACCAATATGCGAAAATTTCTGATTCCTTTGTTAACATATCTCGTTCTGTCTTAGAAATGAATTCGGATTGATCCTTCGCATATTCTTTAATTTCTTCATTGCCATTTTTAAAAATAAAAAAAGGTGGTAGTTTATTACTATCTGTGGCATTTGCACAAAATATAACAATTATTTGGACTTCTTTAAACTTTTCTATGTTAACTATTTTATTTACGTTTTTCTTGAACATATTTTCCCACGATTTATAAGTCGTTTTAACCATGTTATAAACATTATCTTTAATAATATTTTTCTCTTTCAATCGGTCATTGAATTTTTGAATAAAATCAGTGACAGCAAGAGGTTGGTTGGTCCGAAAATTGGTAGGATGAGCCATTGAAATGCTGCTGTTTCCTTGTTGAATCGAAAGAGATGTTGCTTACTGATGCACTTAACTAATATATTATATATATAAAATACAATTACTTTATAAATTAAAAATTATATACATAATTACTTTCACAATTATTTTTTGGAAACAATTTCACATATATGTTACTGATTTCAATGATGCTTTGAAAACTGTTGCACACGATGTGAGCTTTTGAAATATTGAAATTATACTAACGACTGAGCTGTTGTTATGGTTGGTTTGCTCTTGTGGAGGACTTTTCCAAATAAATACGCACAAAAATATTATTAAAGTTGTGTATCGACTGTTGACTCACTGACGACAGTATTTTCTTATGTTTATTATTTATGCGTACAGTAATGTTAATTGGCTAGAATATTTATATTACTTATAATTTACAAGACAACAAAATTAGAAAAGAAAAAAATGATAAAGCGGTTTGTCAAGAAATGCATTATTTTACAATCTTGTTAATTTTTTCATCAATTATTTTTAATACATGGGAATTTATATAAATATAGCCCAGACTAATACATTTTTTGTTAAAATATATGCCATTTTTTAAATTATTGAATTTTATTAATAGTATAGTCATATAATAGTTGAATTTTATTAATAGTATATTATTTTTTTATATTAATGTATACAATTTTTTAACTTTTAATACAAAAGTATTAAGTAGTGCTTGTGACCCATCGTTAAAAAAAAATTGGAAAGCGGCGAAGATGACGCATTTGAAGTGCAACTAAAAGCTTTCAACGAAATTATAGCATTTTGCAAGCTATAACAAGAAAATTAATTTTTTTGGTACATTATTTTTAACGACATTTTTAATTCTTTTAGGACTGATGAGAATAAAAATTGACATATCATAATTAATAATAATTAATAATTATACTATAATGTATTCTGATAATTCTCTATTCGATAGTATCTGTAAGTCCTACTCTTTATTTCAGTTATAATCATTGTATGCGTTATACTATACAATTTATTTTATTAGTTTTAATTTGTAAATTCTGAAGAACTTTACAAATAAATATTATATATATTTATAATTATTTGAATAATGTCATATTTGATATTATATCACGATTCCAATAACCTTGGCAATTTAACAATTGTTTTAAAATATTTTTTTAATGATAGACAAAAAATTTTAATACATGAATACATGAATATAATAATATATAAATACATCATATATATGTATAATATGTATCATGAAATAAATACATGAAGAAAGATATTTTTCGAACTTGAATCGGTATTAAATGTAATATTATTAAATATAATGAAAAATAAAAAGATTTTTATATTAAAATAATTTTATTAAGTAAAAATTGAAGATTAAATTATATATACATATATTACAAATTGTATTCATTACATATAATGAAAAACTAAAAAAAAAAATTCAGAATCAATCTGTCTTTGACACGCTCTCTTCTCTTTTATTTACAGAGTATAATGACATCCTAGGCGTTAAAATAATGTTACTGTTTGAAATTTGGACATAGTTACGTGATTTGATCATCTGTCATGATTGAAAAGTGACGCATACTGGCCAATTCATTTATTATGATAATTTTGCTGCGAAGGATAAACACCACATTATTGCATTTATCATTTTTACTGCGAAAGTGCATTTACAACTTTATCACTCAAGTTTTACTATAATTTTTATGCTTGATAATGAAATAATTTTTATGCATTGGTCTTTATATATACCTAAAACATTCGTTTTTCTTTTTTCCGTTATTTTAAGAAAGCCGTTTTATCGTTATTTATTAATATTTTTAATTTTATATCTTTTGACCTTTATTATTACTTTGAAAGTTAAAATAAAGATCAAAAGATATAAAATTAAAGATGTGCGGTCAAAATGTCAGTTCTTTTTTACCGTCATGATATTAACATAACATAATTAGTAACGTTTCAATTATTTTGTTTTCGTATCACTAAAAATGATCATAAAAAAAGGCTCGAAAGTCTGATATTGTAATAAGATTTGTTTTTTAATTTTAAATTATATTTGATCGCATTTATGATGATATCTGATCTGCTGATTGGCTCTGATTTTTATCTTTTATTATATATTTCTCTTTGACTCGTTAGAGCCTATGCGATTTATTCGTTATTTTAACTAAAAGAATAAAAATAATTTTAAGAATAAAATTTTTTATAAACTTTTGCTTTTATATTTGGCATTTTACAAAGAGTTCAGACCGTCTCGATAAATTCTTATAATATTTATTTAAAAACTAAAAAATATGTATTATGTCGATGTTACCAATATAAAAGAAATTTTCACGGGTATGTTTTATGTAATTTTGCGTTTTGTCTTTTGAGTTATAAATGAATTAAAATACAGTAAATCATTCTTTGAATAATAAATACATTTGGTAGTACATAAATAATTTAAAAGCAATAAAATAACCTATGCATTGTAAGTGTTAGAAAATTATATATACATATTTACATACATATTTTAATACATAGTATATATTAATTAATATATGTATGTAAATTTTGTAACATTAAACAGAAATTGTTAAAAAGATATAGTATTTTTTGCATCTTCAAGGCTTTTAAGTTATGTAAACGCATAATTACTACATTGCTAGCATTAAATTTGTTAAGTTTATTTATAAAGAAACCCAAAGATATGATTTCAATAATAATGATGTGAAATAAATGGTTTTTTATTATTTATAACAAGAAATCAATAATAAATTAATACTATGTAATAATTTAGTCCAATATTTATTGTAAACAATGCTTAATTAATTACTTAATGTATCGCTAATTGTGTCACTTGTATATGGATTGTGCTCAAAAAAAAACTTTTAAAATAAATTAAATTCAGATTATTGTCTTTAATATTTTTTATGTATGTTGAAGAAAATAAATATATTTTAATCGATCAAGTTAGAATTTTTACTATAATTTTAATATGAATACTTTAACAACTGCTCAATGATTAAATATTAATAGTATATTTTTTTAAGTAAAAGAGTTTCAAGCTCTTTGCAAGACTTGAAAAATAAAATATAAAATAATTTTTATTTATTATATCTAATTATATATATATAATATATAGACTCATAGTAAAACAGAATAAATAAATTCGTCATGTCAAACAGTTTTACGTACGCTTTATCATTTTTTTCTTTTCTAATTTTGTTGTCTTGTAAATTATAAGTAATATAAATATTTTAGCCAATTAACATTACTGTACGCTTAAATAATAAACATAAGGAAATACTGTCGTCAGTGAGTCAACAGTCGATACACAACTTTAATAATATTATTGTGCGTATTTATTTGGAAAAGTCCTCCACAAGAGCAAACCAACCATAACAACAGCTCAGTCGTTAGTATAATTTCAATATTTCAAAAGCTCACATCGTGTGCTACAGTTTTCAAAGCATCATTGAAATCAGTAACATATATGTGAAATTGTTTCCAAAAAATAATTGTGAAAGTAATTATGTATATAATTTTTAATTTATAAAGTAACTGTATTTTATATATATAATATATTAGTTAAGTGCATCAGTAAGCAACATCTCTTTCGATTCAACAAGGAAACAGCAGCATTTCAATGGCTCATCCTACCGATTTATGGACCAACCAACCTCTTGCTGTCGCTAATTTTATTCAAAAATTCAATGACCGATTGAAAGAGAAAAATATTATTGAAGATAATGTTTATAACATGGTAAAAACGACTTTTGAATCGTGGGAAACTATGCTTATGAAAAACGTAAATAAAATAGTTAACATAGAAAAGTTTAAAGAAGTCCAAATAACTGCTGTATTTTGTGCAAATGCCACAAATAGTAATAAACTACCACCTTTTTTTATTTTTAAAAATGACAATGAAAAAATTAAAGAATACGCGATAGATCAATCCGAATTCATTTCTAAGACAGAACAAGATATGTTAACAAAGGAATCAGAAATTTTCGCATATTGGTATAGAAACTACTTCATGGAACATGTAAGAAAATATCAAAAAATGAAAGCAAAAAATGTAAACAATAAAGTAATTTTACTTCTTAAAGTTTGCAAAGAATTTAGTTCGTTACTGGAAGTCAAAGAAAGTGATTTCGAGACAATGTATTTTCCAACATGCTATGTAACACATCTTCAACCATTACATAAGAATCTAATAATAAACTTTAGACAGAAAATTCGAAACCATACATTCCCAAATTCTACCAACATTAAAGATTGTCTCAACTTTATCAGTAATTCGTGGACAACCTCGTTTCAAGATAAAGTATATTTTCATTTGTGGAATAAACTTTTTCAAAGAAATGTAATAGAGGAAAACACCGTTTTTAAAGAAATACCAGAAGATCTGCAGAGCAGCGGTCCTAAAAAATTACAAAAGGAAGAGGCCACTATTGGAGAAATAGTAGAACCAGTGCTGTCTATGGAAGAGAATAATCCGTCACCAAGTTTTGGTACTCCGAAATTGGAGTTAAATAAAAATGTAATAGAGGAAAACACCGTTTTTAAAGAAGTACCAGAAGATCCGCAAAACAGCGATCCTGAAAAATTACAACAGGAAGAGGCCGCTATAGAAGAAATCACTGGAGACACCTACTAAGAAACATAGAAGAGAAGAAAATATAATAGAGGAAAGCACCGTTTTCAAAGCAACACTAGGAGATTCGCAGACCAGCCGTGCTGAAATCTTTCGACAGGAAGAAACCGATCTGAAAGACATATAGTAGAACTATTGTCATCTATAAAGAAATAAAAAAGAGAAGAAAATTAAATCAGAGTAAGTTTGTAAAATTTTATGTTTAATTAATAATATCTAAATTGTTATTATGTCATTAACTTAATCTATTTAACTTTGACGAAGTAAATATTTTATACATAGATATTAAATAGCTTTTACACATTCAGAATTTTTTTTTTGCTGTTCTTTTGTTAGCTGTTACCACATCAATAATAAACAATAGTTTTTTCTACTTAAAAGTAATTTTTAAATATAAGTTTAATTAATATAAATAATAACATATTTTAATACAATTAATTTGTATAACTGATTGTTTGAAATTTATAATAAACTCTATGTACGTATATGTGCTAAGAAACACAATTTTACAAAAATCTAGAAAAACTTTTGAAACATATTAAAAAGAAACTGGCCAGATCAGCTTTGTCAAAAGTTAATAAATATAATACATTTTGAAATTCATGAATTAAACATTGCGCAAAACATCTTTAGCCTTTTATATAATTTGTGAGTTAAAATAAAAATTAGCCTTTGGTTTCTGTTTTATATAATATATAATTTTACATAAATAAAATAATTGTAATTCATATTTTGAGAAAGCTGTTATAAATTTCAGTATATTCAAAAAGGATTTTTTTTTCGAATATTTTATGTATTTTATTGAACATTTTATGTGTCACGAATTATTAAATTATTATAAGTTTTATCATTATCAGACAAACATAATATTTTTAAACGTAAATGATAACCTAAGATGTTCTTGATTTGTTTGTATTTCTTTTTAAAATCTGCTTATTAAATTTTTAATATTGATTTCTACAGAATATTTCTGGTACATAAATTTTGGTGAATTTTGTTTTATATAGCGTTTTGTTTTAATTATAGCATTTTGCAAGCTAACAGAAGAATTAATTTTTTTGGTACATTATTTTTTACGACTTTTAATCTTTTTAGGACCAATGAGAATAAAAATTGACATATCATAATTAATAATTAATAATTATACTATAATGTATTCTGATAATTCTCTATTCGATAGTATCTGTAAGTCCTACTCTTTATTTCAGTTATAATCATTGTATGCGTTGTACTATACAATTTATTTTATTAGTTTTAATTAGTAAATTCTGAAGAACTTTACAAATAAATATTATATATATATATAATTATTTGAATAATGTCATATTTGATATTATATCACGATTTTAATAACCTTGGCAATTTAACAATTGTTTTAAAATATTTTTTTATGATAAACAAAAAATTTTAGTATATGAATACATGAATATAATAATATATAAATACATCATATATTTCATATATATGTATAATATGTATCATGAAATAAATACATGAAGAAAGATATTTTTTAAACTTGAATCGGTATTAAATGTAATATTATTAAATATAATGAAAAATAAAGAGATTTTTATATTAAAATAATTTTATTAAGTAAAAATTGAAGATTAAATTATATATACATATATTACAAATTGTATTCATTACATATAATGAAAAACTAAAAAAAAAAAATTCAGAATCAATCTATTTTTGACACGCTCTCTTCTCTTTTATTTACAGAGTATAATGACATCCTAGGCGTTAAAATAATGTTACTGTTTGAAATTTGGACATAGTTACGTGATTTGATCATCTGTCATGATTGAAAAGTGATGCATACTGGCCAATTCATTTATTATGATAATTTTGCTGCGAAGGATAAACACCACATTATTACATTTATCATTTTTACTGCGAAAGTGCATTTACAACTTTATCACTCAAGTTTTACTATAATTTTTATGCTTGATAATGAAATAATTTTTATGCATTGGTCTTTATATATACCTAAAACATTCGTTTTTCTTTTTTCCGTTATTTTAAGATAGCCGTTTTATCGATATTTATTAATAATATTTTTAATTTTATACCTTTTGACCGACATGATATTAACATAACATAATTAGTAACATTTCAATTATTTTGTTTTCGTACCAGTAAAAATTATCATAAAGCAAAGACACGAAAGTCTGATATTGTAATTAGATTTGTTTTTTTATTTTAATTTATATTCGATCGCATTTATGATGATATCTAATCTGCTGATTGGCTCTGATTTTTTATCTTTTCCAATTTGTTAAATCCAAATTACACTACCTGTTTTTATCTTTTATTATATATTTCTCTTAGACTCATTAGAGCCTATGCGAATTGTTCGTTATTTTAACTCAAAATGTAAAAGTAATTTCAAGAATAAGATTTCTTATAAACTTTGCTTTTATATTTTGCATTTTACGAGTAGTTTTATGTAATTTTGCGTTATGTCTTTTGAGTTATGAATGAATTAAAATACAGTAAATCATACTTTGAATAGTAAATATATTTAGTAGTAAGTAAATAATTTAAAAACAATAAAATAATTTATATACTATAAAGTGTTAGAAAATTATACATATTATATATTAATTAATATATGTATGTAAATTTTGTAACATTAAACAGAAATTGTCAAAAAGATATGGTATTTTTTGCATCTTCAAGGCTTTTAAGTTATGTAAACTCATAATACTACATTGATAACATTAAATTTCTTAAGTTTATTTATAAAGGACCCAAAGATATGATTCGGATAATAATGATGCGATATATAATAGTTTTTTATTATTTATAACAAGAAATCAATAATAAATCAATACTATGTAATAATTTAGTCCGATACTTAGTATAAACAATGTTTAATTATAGTTACTCAATGTATCGCTAATTGTGTCACTTGTACATGGATTGTGCTCAAAAAAAATTTTTAAATAAATTAAATTCTCAGATTATTGTCTCTAATATTTTTTATGTATGTTGAAGAAAATAAATATATTTTAATCGATCAAGTTAGAATTTTTACTATAATTTTAATATAAATATATATAAATAAATAGCTTCAATTAACAATTATAAAAATTCATATCATAAATGTAGGTTCTTCTAAAAAGTGAGTGAATGGAAAATCTTCTCTTGCTTTGGAGATTTAAAAATCTCATTAATACTAAAAGGTATGTATAGAGGTTATTATTTTTCTTTTCTTAAAGTTTCTCAAAGACTTTCTAGAACGAATGATAAAAAGTCACTTTAAGAAGAGAAAAATAATAAGTTATACACACCTTTTAATATATCAATAAAATCTATAAGTCCCTAAAGTAAGAAGAGATTTTCTATTTCACTCATTTCTTTAAACTGTACTTTATTATGTTATTATTTATAAATTATTTTATTATACAATGCTTATCGTACCATTTGATTATTATAATATTTATTAAATAATGCAATAACTATTAATAACATTTTATTTATATTTACCAAATTATTCATTATAATTATCACATAGTTCGATAATATTTATCGAACAATTTGAATTTTTACTAAACAATTAATTTATACTTATTAATCGTTTGGTTGTATTTATCATTACTTAGTAATAATTATATGTATAACAAACTTTGTTGATACATAATTGATGTTAACCAAGTGTCAAGTTTTACTAAAATTATTTGTTAACATTAACCAAATTATTGTATCATAATTACCTATACGTTTAGTTAAAACTATTTCACCAAAACTCTGGATAACTTTGACCAAAATGAATTACTATAAGTTTTTTTTTAATTGATCAGTATATATATATATATATATATATGAGATGAGACGCAATCGGGCCTAAGCTACATAATATAAGACACGCTAGAGTCACATCGGTAAAAACATGATGACATTGTCTACTTTACGAGCAAACTGACAATAAATGATGCGTATCGCTAATGTTCGATTTTTACGCTGCTTTTTTCCGGTTGTCTCTATAATTCTTCCAGTTCCTTTTTGCCGGTGCTATTCCGCATCTTTAACGATTTTCTGTCGACGCACGTGCCGCGGGCGTGGCGCCTCGATGGCTGCTCAAGAGCACATTTGAATTTATCGGTCGATATCGGAAACTACTTTGCTGATCCACAATGGCTTATTGTGGCCTTGTAGACCCGCGTGCTGCCTGCAAAGTGCAGCCGCGAGTTCGCAACATTAATATCACGTACCCGCCCCCCGCATAAGTTTTTACGATCCACTTTGACCCACTCTCCTTCGGCCATTCCTTTGGCCAAGAACCCTAGTATTTTATCGCACAAAAGGTAATAAAATGTCACAATACCTCTTGTTAAACATCAAATATTAATTTTTTTTTTAATCGAGTAAACACATGTCAAATCTATCCAGATTCACAATCAATGACTTAATAGAGTAATATACGATTCGACAAAAGCACTTTTGTGATATCGATACTTGAATACAGAATTTTTTTATATATCATATAGTAACTGATTTGTATAGTAATTGATCAACACAATAGAATAAAAGATGCTGTTTTTAATAAAGATGTTTAATAGCTTTTTGCGCAACTTTCAATTTATTATTATATAAAATCATTTAAAATATATATATTTTTATCAATATAAAAAAAAGAAAAGTTAAAACTTTATCAAAATATATCTTTAGTATTATAATAGTATGTCTATGTGTATAAAAATCTATGACAGATCTCTCAGAATGAATAAATTTTAATAAAATTAGAGAAAAATTACTTATTTAATCATTTTTTTCAAATTTATCGATAAGTAGGTATTATTAATAACCAAATCTGACGGAAATTGTCCTTCTTTATGAAAGTTAGGACACCTTCGATATCCGGCGAAATAGTTTCATATGCATCGTAGCGCGAACTAATCGAAAACTTCCGGAAGTTTCGAAGCAGACGTCAGGCGCATCGCGAGCATCCTCTCCCATCGAGAAAGCTCCCAGGTGCGAAAACTTCGCCGACGCCTGTACGGTGAATGCTGCTGGCTGGATGCAAAACTTTTGCTGCATTTCTTCGACTAATGCCTGGTCGGCAGAATAATCCCGATCTAGACGAGGATAAGGCGGATCCGCGCAGGATTGTCGAAAGTCTTAAGCCAAAAATCTTGTGTCTTTAAATCCCGTCCTCCATTCTCTTATTACTTCATATTCCACTTTACGCGCGACGTGGAATTAATTTTATGACTATAAAAAATATATGGGGTACGTCGTACGCGTTCTACGCTCTAGAGAAAATTTTTCTCAGAAAATAGAAATTTTTAAATATCTTATGCGTGTGAAGCAGAATAAAATTTCGTTTAACGTTAAAGCGAAAGCGTAAAATAACCGGAAGAAGTAATCTCTGTACACCGTGCAAACAATTTCTAAAACGCCTCGTCGTTTGAGAGATAACACGGCGAAATAGTAGATTGGAATATGAGAAGCACGATGCTTTTATTTTCCTTTTGGTCGCGGACACCCGCGGGAAATGTGCAGCGGGACACACGCCAAGTTCAATAACTCTTTTTTTTCCTCAAACATCGACAGGTATGGCGCCCCGATGGATTGCTCTTCAATCTGCGGCACAGTGTGCGCTTTTCGCGCGTACGTACCGAATCAGTAACGATATGAGCATCGGCGATATTGCTTCTTGGATATTGCACTCGACGAAACTTTCGCCAGATGACTTCGTGATGGGATCAGTCGTTTGGGATTTTATTTTCTCCACGAATTATTTGACATTCAAGTAATATAAATAGATGTAGTATTTTCCTTAAACTTCTTCATTTCGTCAAATGTTATAAATGCGTGTGAATATAAATAAATTTTTTAAAATTTCTCGCAATTTTATTTTTATTTTCTTCAAATTCTTTCTATACATGTTTAATATAATAATACATTTATTGTATTAATTTTTTAAATCCTCAAAAAAAAAATATATATATATATATATATATTAAAAAACGCGTTCGATTTGAAATTTAATAATTTTGAGCTATCATGTAGCAATATAATTTGGAACGTTTTAAAATAATTGTACAAATAATCGTAAATTATAAAAACAGAAGATCTAAGGATAAATAGATAAAAATAGATGCAAAATGCGGATATATGAATGAAATAAAAGAGTGGTGAACGAATCGATTCCATTACCAAAAAGAATGAATGGCCGAGTCTCATTTTCATGAGACGGTACCGGTATAAAGAAAACGAATGACTCCGCACTGATAAAACTGACCTGCAGCCGCATCGAGGCAATAAAGATTTGCAATGGAAATGGAACCATCGACGATTCCTCCGTACGTTATATACTGGAGCACTGAATCCCTCCAGTGACGCAGTCAAGCTATAAAATACTAACTCCCTATAGTGATATTATTTATGTCACAATATTTCGTCGACAAGGGAAACGATGTTACTTCATTTAATAGTATCCGAATACTTTAATATTTTCTGTTAACAATGTGAAAGTAAAAAAAAAAATAAAAATTAAGTCTATATGAAAACAATATTTATTTATATCTGAAAATCTTAAAGATCAAGTATTATGTTAATTATATTAAATTATTAATTTTATATTAGATTTATCGTATTAATATTTTATTTACTCGTAAAAAAATGAGTAACTATCAAATTTGATACAAAAAATATTTCATTAACAATCAGGTTATTGAACATCCTTTGCATAAGATAGCACACATAACTGCATGCGAAGCACAAGGCTAAGGATCTGCTAATGACTAATTCATTGCACATTCCGTTCCGCCAAAGCTCAACCGCACAATGCCCCTTGAGTAGTATAGACCAGTATTGGATGCAGCAGCGTGGCGGAATAACGAACAAAGCTGTTGGAGAAAGCTTTCACATAAAAGACTAGATTTTGCACATAGTAATAAAATATTTCACTATACAATTACAACTTATACAAAGACGCGCTTTTCCGAGTTTCCATCTCCGAAAATAGAAGAAGTAGAAGCGCAGTATATCCATTTAATGTATATTTATGTCTAAATATTTTCTCACAAATGTAAAACCGACGGACTTTTGCAAGGAGCTTCTTCTCACGAGCACGATGTGCAATGCACATAAATAGCCAACAAAATCTGCAACGCATGAATAGCATCATTTTCGCTATTCGAAACGGTAAATTTTTCATAACCGTCTATTTAAGAATAAATGTACTCCAAAATGTCTGTAATTTCTTAAATATTAAATTTGTTTAATAATAATTTTACAAAATAATTAATTCTTTAAGAGATAGAGAGAGATTTATCATAAATGTCCATGTTTTATGAATTGTATGTTCTCGTTATTTAAAACATAAAACTTAAAAAATTATACAAATATAAAAATATATCCTTTTTGCATATTATATTTACTTTTTGGTAGTAGTTTTATTTTAAAAACTTAAAACCAAAAAAATGCGTAAATAATTGAAATTTATGAAAATGGAGAAAATTATGAATTTACAGCGTATAACTTTAATCAAGTAAATACAAAGTAAAAATGTTTAAGTTTGACATAAAAACTCATTGCATTTATAATAGGCTGTAATTCGCATTCTTATGAAATCATAGCGCGTCTTTGTAATAATCCTTGAAAGTTGAAAGCTTTTAGAGAAGAGCAGCGTATACTCTTCTTCGTCCGGTACGAAAGAAAACGGTCGCGAAAACGAATGTCAAGCGTGAAACGCGAGAAATGATTTACGACGAGCAATTTCGAGCGGGCGTATCTCAGTACTGAGTTTCATTCGCTTATATTGTCCGGGAAGTCGCACGCTAAAGAGTTAAAAAATCTCATTCATGCCGGAAAACGGGGCAGAACGGCGCCGTGTAATAATATGCTTCTATCTGCGAACAAACGCCGATAATTGCCGAGGAAAATGCGTTATCGATATTGTCTCGCTGATGTAAAGTACCGGAATTGCAATGAATAAAATCGTAGCATTGATTACACATTTGAGATACGAGCTGAAATATGCTCGATAAAATAAAATAATTCAATAGTAAAAAGAGAAAATTTAATTTTATACAAATTTAACTGAAAAAATATATAACAAAAATATTGTTTACCTTTTTAAGATTGTATGTTGAATGTATTAAGAAACATATAGACATAAAACTTATTGTTAGTATTTTTTTAAACCTGAGAAATGGAACATGTCAATTCACGTCAGTCGGAGTTTCAGCGATTGTACAAAAGCATCGGTGTCGGGACTGAGATTGCGGCTCAGAAAATATAACGAGAAAGGCCACGGATAATCGTGGAGCTCAAAGAAGAGACGAGAGCAGGTAGCTGTGAATAATTGACGAAAAGAGGATTGAAAGACTTCGGTTTGACGGGATCGAAACGGCTGCCGAGAGAAGATTGAAAATGGAGAAGACGAGAGGAAAATATAAGGAGTGACATAGGCATTATAAAGAGACTACAATAACAAAAGAGTTTTTCCTCGAAGAAAATTAAGAGAAGCCCAACGTAATTTATATATTCATCTACTCATCCGCTATTTAATCTTTGACAGTCAACATTCAAGACTTTTTAAATAATGAATTATTTCTAATATGTACATTTATCGATTAAAATATGTATATATATATATATATATATATATATATATATATATATATATATATATATATAACATACAGGCTTCATTAGTATTATTTGCCAAAATTAGATTACTAACTCAAATTTTTTCTGTTTCATATACCTACACATATATCAAGTAGATATAGGTCAAATTGAAGTAATAATCTAACATAGTAAATATTGCTTTGATTCAAACTATGGCACATGGATTCTTTTAATCTTAACTTGAAATTAACTTTTTAATGAAGCGTTTTTAGGAACAGGTTTTATAGGAATTTTTTGTTTGCTTTGATGAGAAGAAGAACATGATAACATATAGCCAGCAAAACCTTATATATATAGAGAACTCTTTTATAAACACTCTGTATGTATATATATATATATATATATATATATATATATATACAGAAAAAGAACAAAGTTAAAAAGTTAATTTCAAGTTAAAATCAAAAGAATTCGTGTAGCATAATCCTGAATCACAGCAATGCCTACTACGTTAGATTATTATTTCAATCCATTTGATTTTTTAAATTATGACAACATATAACTAGTCAAATCTTTACGAAACATAATGTACACACACACACGCAAGCGTGCAACGGAAAAGTTTAGTTTTTTAATATTTTGTAAAAAAATATTATATACAGATATATATATATATATAATATTTTTACAAAATATTAAATAATTAAACTTTTCTCTTGCATAACTTATACATATAAAATTATTTAAGCGGATATACTTGTACCATATTGAATATACTTGTTTAACTGACGAGCGGAAATTAATGAATTGTGAATTCAGTTTTAGATCGGTAAGTCATGTATTCACTAAATATAGATTAACTAATTGGCAAGTGCGAGAACACGAGTTATTTTAATAACGCTCAAGAAAGCAATGAAAGGTTTATTCTCATATTTTAAAGATCAATTCAGCAAAACGAGAGGAAATTAAGACGTATTCCCCGAGCGCTAGAAGTCGAAGGATCGATTGATGAGATGAGAAGTGGAAAGACTAGCGGTCCCTGGAGCAACAAAACCGCTATGAGGGCCGACACGGGAAAATGGATTCTAATCGTCCTGATGCTTCGACCGTAGGCGTTACGAGGCATTATTCCTCCATTAAGATACTGAATAATTCACAAACCGGATGTCTTAATCGCGCAAACTCCGACGAAGATTTAAAGACTGTTAGGGAATGAAAGATGGAAGGGTCCAAAAACAAAAATCTTTCCGTTTCTCTTTATTTACTATTCTAACTGTAAGAATAATAAAGATCTAAATTCTTTTAAAGTTAATTTTACGAAATAATTTATAAGACGTCAGTAAGGAGATGTTTAAATACCATTTTTATGCATAAATTATTTTTTATAATTTTCTAGCATAGTTGTGACAAAATAAAAGTTTAAGTATGCATAGAAAGCGGAACAGCAATGACAATCCTCTATAATAAAAATTAGCAATCGTTTTTTTTCCTTTGATATCTTCATCGATACTGTAATGAAACAAAACACAATTAAACTGTTTTGTTGTAACTATATACTATGTACATATACGTAGAGGCAATCGGTATATGCTGGGACACAGTATATATAGATACATTGGTATTATCTACTATCTGAAAATGAATTTTTAAATGATACAGAAGTAAATTTATACTTTAAGCTTTTCCTCGTTGAACATGTAATGACAGATATCAGAAATACTACTTTATAACTAAAATTTTAATTTTGTGCCATAAAAATAAAACAGTTTCTTTTTGGTTTACTCCTTGAGCTTTCACGCAGTAATAAATTATATTTTGTAAAGGTAAGTTATTTATAAACACAATGTTTGATGTTATTCGTGAAGATAATGTTTTTAAAGCATAATATTTGACTTACTTTCTTAACTTATTAATTAATATATAGTTTTTAATTTCTTAATCTTAAAATATATTAACATAATTTAAAACAAAAATATCATGGTGATACGTAGAGGAACAGCAAGTAGATATTTTCAAACAGACTTGTCATAGTGTCAGATTATTTAAATAATTTTTGTACCAATAATAATAAAATACATTTAACATGTTTTAATGGACTCAAATTTTATTATCTATAGTATTTTTTATAAAGATTTTAAACAATATTATTTTTATTTTTTATTTAAAATAAAATTAATTTTCCACATATTTTTTTACAAATCTTCAATATATAATATTCATAAATTTCTCTCAATACGCAAATCTATTAAAAACTAAACTGTTCCTATATGTATTATAGTGAAACGACTGAGAGATAGTAGATTATTGAGTTTTAAAACTCTATGTAACATAACACACACATTTACAATCTTTTTCAGAATGACAGATATACTTTTAGTAATGTAAACAGAAAAAAAATCACTTTAACTCAGTTAGGTTGTTTTCTATAGAAGCACTTTTATAAAAAATGTCCCCATATGTAATATATGTTCCTGGTTCCCTATAAATATAACCGATCCAAAAAGTTCATAGATTTAATTTAAAAATTTTATTTTGCATTATTAAGATACACGAATATGGTCGTCTTTAAAATACGCCCCTCCACTACACTTTGTCCAGCACAATTTCTATTGGTGGAAGCAACTTTACAAGTCCTCTTCTGAAAGCTTCTTTAAGAGCCTTGTCTTTTCCTTCTTAATCGTCTCCACGTTTTTTAAATGGTGCCCTTTGACGTCATTTTGACTTTAAGGAACTTGAGAAAAAAGCACAGGGGAAATACGAACGATGTTAATTCGTTGTTCTCGTAACAGATCTCACACTGCAGGTTACGAAAATTCTGACGTCATTGAAAAACAGACTTTACAAAAACGAATGTAGAAAACATTCGACACATTCGATCGGGATGAAATCTGCACTGAAAGTCAACAAAGCATCCAGCTGTGAACGTTGCATATTTGTAACGCACCACTGTTGCCGCAACGAGAGATAAAAAATTAGTTTACAAACTTTTTGGACCACGTATATGTAAAAAAGATTATGCAATATTTTGACGAGTGTCAACCGCCACACATCATTGTATAACGAAATCCAGGATTGCACCAAAAAAACTTTATCACGTTAAATTTTCTACACAAATAATGAGCAATGTGCGATGGACCGATAAATAACTGTCTGTGACGACACAGCAGAATACGATATTACAGGATACGGAATTATATAGGATGCACTGTGAGTGGGTGAGAAATTGCATTATCTCGCCAGAAGCCATATGTACGAGCCATGTCTGAATATGATCACGTGCACGAAACACGCACGGAGTTATCAAAGTCCCTCGTGGGCACATCGATTATAAACAGACCAAAGAGGTGTTCGTCCAAGGTATGGACCCGAACACCTATTCTATCAATACAACGTGACTCGATCCTACTTGTATTTAAATTTATCTGATCCCAATGTGATTTACGACAATAACTGGTATTTTTTTAATCTTATTAGATCATCGTATTAAGTAAATATTAATAAATTAATAGTTATGCATATATGTGAATAAATTAATAGTTATATATCTGTACTATAATATTTATTTTTTTACGAAATTTTGCTGGAGAGAAAGAGAGAGAGAAAGTAATGATTACAGACTTTTCTTATTTCATACTTATTATTATTTCAAACTCATTTATTATCTTTTATCTTATTTCAGATTTATTATCTTAGTTGCAATTTACGTAACAAAGAGTAAAAATTTTAAAAGGCGCTTGGTCATTTTGCGAAACATTATTCGCAACGAAGACAGCCGGTATTATCCGGAAGACGATTGTAGGTCGGCCGCAACGGCTGCGACCAAACCGCTGCGCTTGTGGCATTGCAAGCTGTTTCTACTGCGTTGAAGACTACCTCGGCGTTTGCTTTTATTACTGCATTGCCTGTAGCTCTGCGCGTTGTTCCTCTCTGACGTCCGAGACCCGGTGCATTCTATGGCTGACCGTAATAGCGAGTCGCACTACTGTTGCGAAAATAGCGCTCCGTTTTAAATGGCGTCCATAAGAAGAATTAAAATGAGTCATGCACAGTTAATTAGATGTTAACGTACATGCTTGCCTTGTAAAACAGAAAAAATATCGTCAATATTAGAATGATACTTCTTATTTTTTACATAATTTCCACAAATTTCTAATGTAGAATAACAATAATAGCTAAAATATAGTTGTAATTATTCTCTGTTTGATTCAGCCATTAATATTATTGTATATATTATATATCATATAAACTATTAATAATATATAATATATTATTAATAGTTTATAATATATATAATATATTATTATATATTATATAATTAGTATATTTAAAATATTTTAATAAAAGTTATATATATGTACAATATTATTATACATATATAATAAATATATGTCATAATACATGTTGTAATTATACTTTAAAATAGTCTCTGCAATATATATGTATATAATATTTTTTGAGACATATGTTTTTTAATAATATTATTTCACTAATATTCTTAAAATAAAAGAAAAAGAGACAATTTTTCATAAGTTTGATATGACAATAATGTGTAATTTTCGATGTAATATTTTCTGCAAGTAAAAGTTATTAAATTATTACTATTAATTATTATTATTAATTAGCTACTATAATATGCATATATTTTATTTTCGTAAATTAATAAATAACAATACAGTACATAATATATGAAGAAAATATGATTAATTACCTTGCATAGTTCTCTCTTTAAGATATCGGTTTTCTGCGTTAAAAAAAAAACACAATAAATCTAATAAATAAAAGTTACATTTATTTAATTATTAATCAAGATATAAATTCTTTTTTTATTTTTCTTTGTGTGAGTTATTTAGAATTAAATATCTTAATATTGTAATTGATAAATATTTGTTTGTAAATTTAATAATATCGGGATTAATTTTTAAATATACGGAGAAAAATGTAAATATAGTGCTATTTTTTATTAATTTTAATTTTAAGAGATTTTAAACAACAAAGAGATTTATAACAACAAAGTATCTTAAATTGTAGCACAATTAATTCGTGCAATTCAATAAATAATTTGATAGAGTTAAATTCTATAACGCGATCCAATACAATTATTCACTGCACTACTATTTATTCGCTTCGATCTATATATAAGTCAAACGGATAATAATTTACTTAAAAGTTTCAAGAGAGACATAGCGACGAATCGAGTGTCGTTAAAATATCGCCGTACGGTACACTATACATTTAAAGGTCCCGTGTGAACGATTCGATTTTACGTCAATTGTCGCATAGCATAGTGACAGGAGAGAAAAGGGAATATTTTCAGTACAATGGTAGCCGATAGTTGAAAATGAGAAAGTTTCAGTCGCATAACAGCTTGCATAACAATTCCGTTATCCAAGCATATAATTTTACTAGTTCATAAATAGACGAACAAATTGCTATTTGCTTACACGTCGATAATATATAAATTTTGCAAAGGCTGAATAATAATAAGCTGCGTTTCTATATTTACTGTATAATTTTACGACAGGCTTGTAAATCAACTTGCAAAAGGTCACAAAATCACATTTATTATAATTTCAGATTTACTAATAATTACGAGTGTTAATTACGATACTGTCTTTCATATCGCTTATCTCAATACGCATCCGATATAGTTTTTTTAAATATATTAAATAAAATAACTGCGCCTTTATTGAGCCTATCATAAATTAACTCTCAGATATTTGCCTATGTAATTTCGTTAATTATACAGCGATCACACTGAGTACACGACAATTAATTACAAATCCCCCTGTGTGTATACATTCTCGCCTATCTGATATACATCTACCTAACTCTCGACGATGCATATATATACATATATATATATATACAAATAAACACGAACAAATCAGTTGTCGAGATGATGAATCGATAATCCGTTTGAAGTTTATGGGTATCACTGCAATGGAGTTTCGGCAGAAGTACGTAAGAGATTTGTAAAAGCCGCTTACCTCACCGGCCTGAACTTTGTCATTTATTCAATCGCCGTCGGGTTGGCAAAGAGGGATAAATAAAACGGGAAAATAAATACGGTGAGAAAAACTATGCAGAGTACGCAAGGACGAGAAAGCAGGAGCACAGCCGTCACGTTGAAAAATCTATTTATATATGTCCGATACTCTAGCCTGACGTATACCCCGTGTGTCAACATCAGATGTGAGGACGTCACCAAAAGGGATAGAACGCCTATCTGACCCGCGCGACATCGTGTTCTTCTCACGAGATCGGGATTTCGACAGACGTGTAATACGCTCCTTATTTGTTACATCGTAGATCAAGAAAGTTTTCAGGTACCAATGCCCGAGGAAACTTTTGGATCTCCTTCTCATAACTTGCGACGACAACGTGCTCAGCATCGATAATGGAGACGAATTTGAAAGAAAATATTGAGGAAGGAATGATACAAAGAGTAGGTGAAAATAAAACGATAAAAGACCGTATGTAGAAAAAAATAATAAAAATATGAAAAATAAAAAAGTTTGGAACGTATTAATCCTAGACGAGAAAATTCTCAATTAGCGATATATTAATACAAAGCTTTTAAGACAAACGCGATTTCTGCTGCTTACTAATTCAGTTATTGTTCTTAACCGGCTGCGATTACCGCATAATGCTAATTTTTCATGCGATTGCTCCATGAAAGCATAATCACCGATGAAATAACATAATAATCTTAAGGATTATCCGTTATGGTCCACTTGTTTATGCGATAACTAAAACTCTTCCGAAACGTTCAATTCAATCCATTTTAATCTGCTATTTGCCCTTAAATAGCAGGCTTTCCCACTTGATCCGATTTACTTTGTAACAAAATACTCATTATACGTAATCTCCTTCTCGATACTATTAAGTGGATATTTATATATTCTCATCTCAATTAGACACGTTCTCGCATTGATCAGTAGGCTCTTTGCCTTGAGCCGCTTTAGTTAATTCGAATTGTTTTAACTACAACTGTGCATCACACACACTTATCCGATCGCGACACTGTTAAAATTTATTGCACGACAATACAGTAAAACGTGCGTCCCTTCGTTTCTTTAAGTCAAAGATCTTCCCTGGCGAAACTAACTTCATTTATCCTGCCCTAACGCCAACGCTCGATACCAACATCGTCCTTATCGCTAATCCCGAGTAACGACGTTCCGATAGACGCTCATGAATTTCGACTAATCCGGCCTAATTTCAAGAGAGGAATGACTGCATCTGTTTTACTCAACTATGAAATCTCCATAAATGGTTATTCTACTGAAATAATAAAGCACATTTGCAACAATAATAATAGGCAATTATTTTCATTTAATTTAACTAGACACTTTGTTAAAACTTCATTTGATGTTATTGCATTTGCCAGCTTGCACTAGTCTCAGCTTTCTGTTTTCCTAGATTTTTGTTTCTTCAGTTGCTCTTCCATTGCCATATTATATTATTACTTTGTATTATTACGAGTACTTCGTGCGTATGTTTTTTCTTGTTTCTCTCTCTCTCTCTCTCTTCGCGAAATTTATTTTCTTGCAATATAACGCTTATAATACAATCGCTAAATTCTACTCAATATATTAAATGAAATGTACTTTTGGAATAGTACATTCGATGAGCACATATAGACCATTGCACAAATATATAGGAGTTTGAAGGAGACTCTACAAAGTTTTCCACTTTTCGCACTCGCAGGGAAGAGGAACGAAGAATTGCTTCACTTAAATCGATTAAACGATTAAAAGGACGAGTACGATACGAACGGGAGCATTTCCTATTTCGTGCGAGACATATAATTACACTAAAGTTAATCTGCAATTCAGCGATCTGGAAAATTTTGTTGCAATACTCGCCATTAAATTTCGTTAAAAATATCACAAATTATAATTAGATTAAATACACAATAAATATTTCAGTTAAAAAATATCAATGAGCAATTATTTTTCATTAATGTTAATCAACTTAAGTTGCGGGAACACGTTCAAAATTTATCTTTTCGTATCTTGAGTATTATTGAATGACTGAGTAATCAGTTAACGACGAAATAGTTTTTTTCTTTTAATTAAGAATAAAATTAAACATAAAATAATCAAATTGGATATTTAGAATAATATAGACAAATCATCTGGATAATTAAAGAAAAATTTTCCTAGAAATCGTTTTCCACATAATCGATATAGGTTTACTCGACTCTGCAGCTTAATTACTTCGTCTCTACAGTTGCTTTCTGTTGGGTCACTTGCAAGACCTTGTCCGTCCACAGCGTAAAAAAGTGAAAGGCAGAAGGAAAATGAGACTTTTAACCGGGACTATACTGGCCTTCCATGAAAAAATAAGGAAAATAGAAAAATTGTACGGTTGCACATGAACGAGCAATTGTTTAACGAAGACAGCTTGACACGCTAGGAGAGTTAAAGAATGTGCATCATGAATGTTAAAAAATGCAAAAAAAGAAAAAAAAACAAAACCAAAAAGACGCCGATAAAGGAAGGTGCGATCATTTAAAGATTCTAGCAATGTGCCCCCTAAATAATTTTCTTTTTATTAATTTTGATGTAATTTTTAAATAAACTTGACACACTTTGCATTTAAATAATTTTATCTATTAGATAATTTAAATAGTACGTTCAAGTAATTTAGGCAAAGAGTTATATATACAACAACAAAAATATATATAATAACTCTCCTGATTCACATATTTTCTCATTAATTTATATATTCTATCATTTTATTCTATTATACTATATATTATGTAATTATCTCAAATTTATGCTCCATTTCTCTATCAACCGGTTATTTCAAGCTTACTAATCTACATTTATATGGAGATTCTCGTGATACGCTGACAATCTAATCCCACAAATAGGATGTACGAGAATGAACTCTGATTGAAACTCACCGTATTCGCGATTTCGCGCGAATGAAGCACGCACTATCCATACTGTAAATCGTGGGATTTCCCAATGCGAATGTGCGGCCGCGTTTACATTTCGTTCCGTCGTGCGGCAATGAATGACTGTTTCCGCGTAAACGTAAATTCAGTGCGACGAGAAATGAGGATCAATACGCGACAAAGAAAACCGATATGTTTCATTAAATATACCTAATATAATTAGAATTGACACATACATTAAATATTTTTTTGTATAAATAATGTATGTATATTGTCATAAATATACATATGTTATTCTTTCTTTGGTTCATTAATATATATGCACGAAATTATAAATTATTATAAATAGCAACGAGCAGCAGGTTAAATTTAAAAAACGAAAATTAAATAAAATTTTTATAGTTATATATCTTTTTCTCTCGTAGATCTACTTTTTAGTTATAATGCTGAAAATGAATTGAGAAAAAAGTAATACGCATACATTACACATACACACACACACACACACATACATATATATATCATGTTCGTATAGAATCATATAGAATTTATACATCGATATAAATAGCATAGTTACGCAGAGTGTCTTAAAATCACCATTACACATTTGTAAAGTCTTTTACTACTTTTCAAGTTTGGAGTTAGATTCTTCTTTAAAGAAGATGTTGAAGTATAATTTTCTTTTATTATATCACCTTTAATAGATAAAAATACTTCAAAACATATTTTTTAACGGTTAGAGTAATCAATAACGTTTGAGAAAGTACTACTTCATTATTTCATAATAACCAATTAATTAGTAATGTGAGTCTATGGAAATTATCGTTTCCAAATTTTAACTTTTCGATTGGAAAGCTAAAATTACAACAAGCAGAGAAATCTAAATGAAATAACTCAGGAATATAAATTCTTTGACAGAAGCAAATAATCTTCACCTTTAACATTAAAGCTATATAATAAGTGCAAATTTTACATAACATAAAGATTACTTAATCTAATACATATTTGTATTTTAAAGATACTTAATATAATCTTTTCCTCTCAGTAAAAGTATATTTTTAAGCAAATCGAATAAAGATGACCATTTTTAGATAATTTTTTTTTTTTTTAAGACGATGAATGCGTGCTCACACCCCGTATCGAAATACGCGTCTCAACGATTACTCTTCATTTCGCAAAAGGAAGACAGGACACCTGTCGTCGACGCCGAGATCCGCCTTCGTGATCTCACGTAGATCTTCGTAGAATACACGCTTCCATCCACCCGTCTGTCGCGTCGCACCAATGCGAATAAATTGAGTATGGAGGTCTCCGCGGCTGAGAAGAGATTATGGTAATGCGAGATTACGCCGTATTTAAATGGAAGCCGCTTGCTACCTCGTCAGCAGTTTGCTATTAATGTCAGACTTCCGTGCGACTCTTGCGCCTGCGTGAATGCTAATTAGAATAATAATGCCGGCTTGACAGAGAACTAACGAAATACCAAAGTTAATTGAAATATTTCAGGCCGGTGATAAGCGGATGAAATTGAACATGCGATGTAATTATACGCGACATGCCGGCGGGAATTAAAGTGGTAGAAAGTTAACGGTACTATTGCAATAACAATTGTGTATTGACAATAATTTCAATATCTGATTTATATCTTTTACAAAAATAAATCTCGAAATATTTAAATCCGTTATATCCGTTCTCGGGGATGTTTGACGCGAGACAAAAAGTTTATATGCCAATCGCACATTTTATACTATATTAAATCTTATCTTGACAAATAAATAAAATTTGACAATTGATAATTATTTTTAACGTTAAATGCAAAATGCGCACGCCAAAAATAAACGAATCACAATGTTTCTGGCAAAATTTTCGCCAAACTTAGAGGAAAAAAATGATCCCGATTTCAGAATTACTCAACTCCTGGTATTCTTCCCTCTCCTACTATTAGGCCGACTAATTTATTATCCGCCATTAAGGTGCGATTACTCGTCCTTCTCTACACGACCTTGACTAAATTGCGATCGTTATAGGAAAGCAAGTACGACATACGATGAAAAAGGATGTCTCTAGCGCTCGGGAAATTCTCACGTCCCTTCATGATAGACTAGAAACACGTGTCATCGTCTTGTAACAAATATATCTGGATATGCGAAATGGATTGGTGAAATGAGATTTTATTCGAATAATCTAAAGCAGCAACAACAGGTCTAAATGAGACAGAATTAACATTTTGGATGCTAAATACATGATAATATTGAGCTTATTAATTTCTTTAAAATAAAATTAAAAAATAAAATACTATTTGCAATGATTTCTTATTTTATTAGTCAACTAATTCATTAATGAAATTAATGAAAAGTTTTTGTCGGTCCAACCAACAGTGCGTGGCACGACGCTAACAGAAGCCAATTTGCACGGAAAATTTAATTTAAAATTGTGACCGAGCAGAACAACAGACGAGATTACGCGGTGAAAAAGCACAGAAATTTCACAGGCGTCCGGCACAATTAGACACGCTCGAGCGATTTATTTTTAACATTAGGTTGATCGAACCAAATGATGACAACACTTTGTTATAGTTCACTAATTCCGTCCATAATTGATGCATAAATTGCATAAATTTGCGTCTAATCAAACTCTGATATTAGTTTAATAAACTCTGATAGACGCGGATGTATTCTTTAATATAATCCACTTTAACAAAATTCATGTATTTTAAAGTTTATTATTTTAAATTGTGAAAGAAATTGTATATAAAAAATAAAATAAATATGTACTTACCATGCATATGCAGTAATTTGCTATAAAACTTCTAAAACTTCTTAATTAAAATATAGAAATACTAATTATAAATATTATTGGAAATATTAAAAATTAATCGACTTCTCTAAGTCAAAATCTTTCTCGACATTAATTATTATTCGCCGGAATTTTTTTGGTACATTAAACGCAATAGTGAAGAGAGAATCGTCCTTGAAGTACTTAGAAATACCAAAGAATCTGTCACGAAACTGCAGGACGAATATCCCGTTCGGTAGCGAGGGAATAAACGGCGAAGCAAGACTCACGGAGAATGTAAGTAATTCAAGGAATTCACGCGTAGACGGAAACGGCTGTAAGAAGAATTTAATATTGGTGCACATATCGCCAAACAACGTGCATATTGCTGACAATATTTGGCGTTTCCCCTTGTATAATTAGTTTCACCTTGATTTAATCTCTTCGACGACGGCTTGGGAGATTAAAACGATCGATCAACGACAACGCGTAGTACATTGTTGACAATCGCTCTATCTCTTTATCTTACGTGAAGGATGTCAATATTTTACTTTATATGAAAAAGCGATATCTCTTCCTTTTAAAGCAACAAGAAAATGTTATAAATTTAAATAAAGCATAAATAAACGTACAATATACATTATACATTTTATTAAAATTTAAAAAAATTTGCTTTTTTTATGAAAATAAATAGTTCTTATGTAAAAATCCTTCTTAATTCTTTGCGTCTGGGAATTTAATTCGATAATTAATTTGCAGTGACGCAGTTGATCTTCTTAAACTGAGATCTCTTTAAAACACTGAGCTGGAAATACACTGAGAAATAAATCCACGTAATTTTGTACCAGAAGAAGGTTCGCGAACGTATCGAACTAACGAAAAACAAAAGAGTGTCTGGAAAAACGGAACATAACAGAAGATATAAATTATAAATTTTTTTACCTGTTTTAATCCCACTCGTAAGCCATTCAATTATTTTAGAGTTTTTACTGAAATTAAAAGATTTTGTCCGTCACTCATGTGCCACGTGGCCTGTTAAATATACAGTGAAATGTTATGGAAACATTGCGATATGCCCTGGTTTGATCATTCTTAAATAAATTTCTCAAATCCATTTTTCACAATATTCAAAAATAATTTTCAATAATTTTAAAAATATATTTTTCCATATTTTTAATTAAAACAAAATTTTCAATTTTTAATTTTTATGAATAAATTTTTACCAATAATGTATATTCTAAAAGATATATTTTGTAAGCAGCTTATCATTTGAGATTTCTCTCACAATTAACTTTAACAAATAATTATTATATGTTGCATTATTTCTTTACATAATGATAACTATCATGTATATTATATCCAAAGTTAAAATATTGTCCTAGCATCGTTAAAAATAATTTATTTAAATTTTATGCAAAAAATTTCTCTCTCTTCCTCTCTCAATTAAATTTCAATTAAAAGTTTTGCGAAAAGAATTTATGTCATTTTTTATTTGAAATTGATATTTAGATAGAGCTAAATATAATATCTAACTAAATAATGTAAATATTTTTTTTGTAACAGCGCTACACTGAGATTAATGGCTATTAATTTTATACGGATTAATACACACACACACATACACACACAACAAGACTTAGAAATAATATTCGATATGATATAATATTCATTTCCAATATGATGTTGAATGTATTACACATTTTGTCACAAATCCTTACAAATCCTTACAAATAGATTCAATATTCTATAATTACATTACATGACATTAATAAAATTAATTTTCATATTTATTTGTCCAGGATTATGCTTTCCAAATATAAATCATGAATCCTATACTAAATTTACTATCAAAAACGTACACATTGATTACAGAATGGAATATTTCAATATATGTAGCTAATACCCGAAACCGAATATATATTGTACTGAATTCAGTATTGATTTTTCCGACATTACAAACAAACTGAATAACGTCATTGATTCGGAATCAGCTGTTTCAATATATAATGCTTATTTGAAACAACTTTATGTATCTCTAGAAATCAACTAATGCTTTGCAAAGTTTTAATAAATAATAAGCAAATATTTTTACTGTTTATCTCTCATACAAATTATTCAATATATGAACAATTCTCTCACCACTACTTAAGAAAGTTTGATTGATATTTATGAAAAATAATAATCAGTGTTATATTAATTACGTATTAATCAACCAAAGTAATGATTATTTTTTATTATTATTATTGTTTTTTTCGGTTTAACAATATATTACGTTTTCATACATACGTTACTATACATATTTTACATAAACAGAATCTCTGTTTCATTTAATTTATCTTTTATAAAAGCAAATGGATAAATATTTTATTCGGATTTTGTTGGAATCATTAATAAACGCGTTCAATCGTCAGTGAAATATATCGAGAAAATGTATCATTTTCTCGGCATATATCATGTAACATTTTTATATTTGAAAATGTTATATACTTCAATATATTGTTGATCCAAAATAAAATTTTTTATAAATACCTTTATATATATTTTTTAATAATATTAAAATATTTCTATATTTTTCTTAAGTAACATATATAAGTTTAATTTTATAAAGCTAAAGATTAAATTCTATTGCAATAATTTCAAATACAATATTGATCTCGAAATTGAATGTTTGCTGTAAAGGGAGTATTTCATTCACAATTTAAGCCCATCACGATCACACAACACAAATTCAGAGAACCTTCGATTAATAGAAACCATCGCATCGGTTTTCAAATATGACGTAATCCCATGCCTATCGCTACTTATCTGACCCACTTTCATGTACGTTTTCTATATAAAAAGAACTATAGAGAAAAATTTCTGATTTAATCAGCCTTCTGTCACGTGCAGCTGTGACGATAGTCACCGTCACAACGACGACGCAACTCGATTTCGCGCGTTCCTCACTCTTCGAAAAAATAATAACAAACTTAATCCGGCTAAAACTTTGAACAAGTATGTCCTAATTTCCGAAAGGTCTCTCCCGATCTCTTTAAGCCCTTCGTAGCAAGAATAACAACTCGCCATTAAGTTCTCAATGTTCTGTAGAAATAATTGTCCAAAGGGTCCCCCTATCAGATACCATAAAAAAACAAAAAATATATATCTTGAAAGAGATAGCGCTTAGATAGTCTTTTAATATTATTTCATTTTTTGCAAAAATTAAATAAAATAAATCCAAAAATAAAATATAGCACAAAAATCGAAATAAGGTCAAAAATAACACGATATTTCTTGTTCGCAGTTAAAATTGTTTCTAACAATAAGTATGCATAAAATATTTCTTTAGAAATTTTTCAATTTATTATAATAACTTACTGATTTATAAATATATAATAGTAAAAAATTGTATTACAAAAATAAATTGAAATTAAATTCCTTGTATAAAATTTTTCAATATTTAAGTATTAATATTTTGTAGGAAAAAAAATTGTTTCGTTTCATTTCTATTAAACGATCTTTACAAAGTTGAATAGGTTAATAAACTGCCTTTTGCGAGATAACTTTGTGTACTTCAATTTGCACGTAGCTATGATCACGACCACGAGAGAATTCTGTGTGTGAACGGCTTTAACTATTTTCTACCAGCCGCAAACAAGTGCGATGTGACCCAGTCTGTCTTTTTTAACGAAAAAAGTATAAAGAGCGAAAAATAGGGTGAAAGCGACACCGGTATTTCGCATTCTCGAGCATTCCGTGGTAAAAGAGGTAAACGCATACCCTCGAGCTTAACGAAAGCTGAAAACGCACCTAACCAGAAGTGCGTAATTTTGAACACTCCTGGCGTTGAAAGCAAATTTTATTCTACAATAAATTACGGTATAAAGTGCTGTCAAAAAGCTATGATAAAATTTCACAATTGAATAAACATTTATCAAGTATTATTTATTTTATTATATCTTCTTCTATCTAGATTTATTATATCTAGATCGATATATTGATTTAATTTGCGCTAATGCATTTAATAACATAATTAACATTATTAATTGCGATAATCTCGCAATTCACTTTCTTCTTCATTAAATATTTGCTACAATTAATTTATTAGAGATTCTTATATACATAATAAAATAAAGTTTCTTTGTTTCTAATATAATGATTAAAATAGTACGATGTAACATTTACTGGAATAATACGGCCATGCTGTAAATAACGATCGTTATAAATATCTCGTTACACGTTGCGCGACAGCTTTTTGATCGCGCTTTGTATCCACTTATCCCAAAACATTTGAAAATTCGTATCGACAGGAATTATTTGCTCATGACATTATAAAGCACTCTATTCTGTCATCCACATGTTCATTACAACACAATTCACTAATACATACAAACACTTTCTTTTTAAAGTATCAATGTACAAATTTCAAACGCCAATTACAAATGTCTTTTATTCTAAAAGTAAGCTTTAAAGTGCTGAGTTGCAGAGCAAAGTACTGTTATAAGCATTACATACAATCTTCACACCAGGCGAAAATAAAACAGTAGAAATACATTTCTATTTCGTTCTCTTCAAGAATGACTAATTTTATCTTCTTCCTTTATTTGTTAACGGCGATTCTTTCAGAAATAATTAACTGTAGCATTAATTGTTGCCCATGTTTCATATATGCAGAAGAATAAAATTCTTCTTTTAACCTCCTTTTAGTTATTATGAACAATCAAATTACAAGTTATATCAATAAATAGATGCATTCGAGAATACATGTAATTATTCTTGATGTAAACTTTTATACGATTATATAGCAATTCGTTGGTATAATAAAGTACAAAAAAAATATACACGATTAATTATGA